>NC_142337.1:34092500-34692500 GCF_054954075.1 Amborella trichopoda | reverse complement strand
AGGTAAAGGCCTATCGAACCCCCAATGCGCGTTGCGGACTGTGTGAGTGTGTGAAGGGTATTACGAACTGGATTAACCCACTTGTCATTACCCTCCCTCTTGTATGATGGTGGAGGTCTTAAGCAACAGAATTGTCTTAGCCTGATGGATAGGGCCTCTCTTGCGAGACTAGGTGATTTAGGGAGTGCATGGGTAATAATTGAATTTTTGTATAAGGAATGTTTGGTATTGCGATGATTGAATAGTTAATGAATTCATTGATTGAATGCTTGTAATCTCACTAATTTAATGATAATTTCCGTTTAAATGAAATGTTCACACTCAATGTCTTGACTTGATATTCACATATGCCAAACTATGACTTCATATGGATGGATTGAACTGTTATCACTCATAGATAGAATCACGATAGATGCATAACACTAGACCTGCTTACTGAGCTATATAACTCATCCCATTATCTCTCCTCTCCTTGTAGATTGCTAGCAACAGGGACAGGGCTGGGAGTTCGTGTTTTACAGCTAGAAGACGAAGCTAGTTTTTACGAAAAAGATACTTAGATCTTGTTTATGTTTGGGTTGTTTGACCCTGGGTTTTTGTTCTTTGTTGGCACATATGATTTTGGGCCTAGATGCCCCGAACCGAATGTAACATTTTTGAATATTTTTATATATTATGAATTTTGGTGTATGGGATTTCCTTTGCTCATTGGTTAGTGAGTTATTGTTTTAGTTCTTTTCCATTGTTTGCTCAATTACCAAAAATAAAAGCGTTGAGTCCACTCCTTCTTAAGTGACAAATGTTACATTGGATTCACGAACCTGTGCTTGATCGCCCGTCGCCGCATTAGGAAAGGAGGTCTGGGGTGAGGTCGTGACATCACCTGCCTTTAATAGAGTTTGCTTATAACAACAGTTTTCAGGCTAATATACGGATGGCACCTTTTGAGGCATTGCATGGAAGGAAGTGCAGGTCACCTATTTGTTAAGACGAGGTCGGTGAAAGGAAATTGTTGGGGCCATAAATTTTTCACAAGACCTCAGAAAAAATCACTCTTGTTCGAGAAAGACTTAAAACAGCTCAAAGTCGGTAGAAGAGTTATGCTGACAATCGAAGAAGGGACTTTGAATTCGAAGTGGGTGACCGAGTCTTTCTAAGGGTGTCACTAGCTAAGGGCATAATGAGGTTTGGCAAAAAGGGGAAACTAACTCCACGATTTATTGGACCCTTTGAGATTTTAGAGAAAGTTGGAGTCCTTGCATATCGATTGGCCCTGCCGCCTGAGCTATCCAACATTCATGATGTATTTCACGTATCGTTGTTAAGGAAGTATCAGCCCGACCCATCCTACATTCTCAAGTATGAGCCAATCCCGATTAGAGAAGATTTAACTTATGTGGAGTGGCCAATTGAGATTCTGGATAGAAGAGTCCATGGTTTGTGCAACAAAGAGATTCCCTTAGCCCGGGTTTTATGGCAGTACCATTCAAAAGAAGAGTCAACAAGGGAGCGAGAAGATGAGATCCAGAAAAAGTACCCCCATTTATTTAATTAATTGACGATTTTGAGGACAAAATATTTTTTGAGGGGATGATGTAAAGACTCGAATTATCCTGGCTGGTTTAGCGCAAGACAGGATAAGTAAAGCATGGGTCGCGTGGTGATGAAAGGAGAGAAGAGTCATGCGACAATGATGTTCGTGGCAAGTAGGCATAGGAGAGGCGCACGGTGATAGGTCGCGACAATGGTGTTCACGGCAGGTAGGCGACGGTAGGCACGTGGTGATGGGAGTACGTGGCAAAGCGGGGCAAGCGCATGACATTGACGCAGTAAAGGTGCAGGACGATAGACGAATAAGAGAGAAGGCGCGGGGTGATAGAGGGGGTAATACTGCGTGCCCGTGTGAGTTGAAGGATGGGCAACATCGCATGGGCATCGCCGATTGAAGAAGGAACAAGGCGCAATGCATGCCTCTGGTGTGCATGAGAAGTGTTTGCTACTTGTCGTGCTTTGGGTGCCACTTGCCTAACAATTAGTTCCACTTGGCCACTGCCAAACTCATGAGTACTTAGTCACCCTCTTACCCATGCCACTCATTCTCCCTTCATCTCTCTCCCTCTCTATAAGGCAAGGTTGGGGAAAAGTTTGGTGAGCAGCCATTGTTGGGAGGGTGTGAGCTGTGCAAGAAGCGTTAGTGAGAAGGCACCATTACTGTGCAGCTAAGTGGATCCATCACCATCGCATTGTAGTTATGAGGATGCATGTGTTATGTGTTTACAAGATGAATAATGATAATACACGGTGTATGGAAATTTCTTATCCCTTGTTCACTAAATTTTGGGGCTTGTACTTTATGATGAATGTGGGGATTAAGAGTGAATGCATGACTTGTGATTTTGTAAAGAATTTATCTTTGTATATGCATATTGTGAGAAAATTGTGATTACTATGTTCTATGACGTGAGATTGAAGTTATGGAACATCTTCTTAAGGCATGTGTAGCACCACCGTGAAATTCTAATAATTTACTGGTTCTTATAAAGGGTTTTTGAATGGCCAAACAAGGTCTGATTGACCTCAAATCATAGCCATTTGAAAAATATGGGAGTATAATAAAATGTTCTTTTTCACCCATTGTCGAAATTCGTTATAAGAATGAAGTTATAATTTGAAATGTACATGTAGGTCATTGTTTGACTGATTTCCTGGATTTTACACTAACCCCGCTGTAGTCACTAGTTTTAGCTAACCAAATCAAGTCCATTTCTTGTAAAACGATAGTCTTTTGAAAGATCTTTGAGTTGGCTAATTGATAAATTATTCTGAAATTCCTCTTATATTGGAAGTCATGCGTCTTTTATGAAGAGATGTCACTGTGGATAGTTTTGATAAAAACTAGAACTATCACTTTGATTTGAACAGATTTTTGTATAACCAATTGGAATCGAAATTCTTTAAAATTGATATTGTTAGAAAGATATATGTCTTGGCATGAAATTTTATTTTTAAGTGTCTCAAAACTCTTCACGGATCGAAAGTTATAGTATTATGAAGTAGGGTACGTCGTTGTTCCATGCACATAGCAGGATACAGCGAATATGCCCTCTTTCTCTTTAACCTTTAAGAGGACAAATGAGGCTCAATTGTCTTCAAACCACCTCCGCATGAAGGATTAATGTGTCTAGTATAAAATTCATCTTTGAACTATCTTCAGACTCTTAATGAACCAAAAGTTACGATCCAAATTGTAAGTGCACGTCATTGCCTACAATTGCAGGAAATTGAACTCTGAAGACTAAACTGGAATATTGTTACTGCCGCCATGATATTGTCTTTATGACATTGTTAAAATGTGCTATTGCTACTATCATGCTGAGATACTGATATTGTCATAATGAGAGATTGATACTTTGACCCTGATCCCTACGCAATGGGGCAACCCATTGGTAGTATGATATGATATTTTTATGATACTTTTGAGACTTTTGAGATAAGGAACTACACAAAGGGTTAACTATTGATAGTATAATCTATTTTGATGTGGTAAGAGAAGGGGCACCTACTGTGTGAATGATGGTGTCGTTAATATGCTGCTTATGTGATATGTGAATAGGCACCTACTGTGTGAATGATGGTGTCGTTAATATGCTGCTTATGTGATATGTGAATAGGCACCTACTGTGTGAATGATGGTGCTGGTAGCTACGATCTTTCCCAAACTCCGCATGATAGAATGAGAGTCAGGATGTGAATGTGAATATTTGGGTGGGTCGCACCCCCCCAAATCTTAATGGGCACTATGCATTGGGTCACTATCTCCAAAAGAGCTCAAGGAGAGAGTCATGTCTTGCAAGGCCACTGCCTATCAAAAACCCAAACCGCGCTGGGGATATGTGTCTGTGTGTATGTAAGGACATTACAAAGTGGGGAATCAACTTGTCATTATCCTCCCTCCTGGATGAGGGTAGAAGTTTCAAGCAGCAGGATTGGCTTAACCTGAGCAACCTCTCTAGTTTCTTAATATGTGATTCATGATCCTTGCTATATATGCTTAAAGTGAAGTACTATATGACTCATGCACTATGTATCGAATCACTTTTCTTATTATCATGTTTAAACACTGAAAGGCTTTTTAAAGAGGATTTTCTAATGATGATATGTGAATAAGTGTGCATAAATTTCTATTATCATTATGTATATAGTTATGATAAAATGGTGTAGATCTGCTTACTGGGCTATCAGCTCATTCCACCTTATTTTCATGACTGCAGTGTGAATGTAGTAGCTCCTAAGCTGAAGGCAGACAGCTGTGGTGTGCTTTGGTGGTTGAAGCTTGAAGTTGCAGAACCGCCTCTCGAAGCTTTCATAGTAGGTTTTGGTGGTCTTACCACTTGGATGTTCTTTTGTATGTCATTAGTGCCTTAACGATTTGTGGGTCATTAGTAGGTTTTGGTGGTCTTACATAACCCAGAACCCATAAGTGTGAAAAGTAAAAAATAAAAGGAGAAACTTGCCAAACAAGTATAATCCGACAAAGGGGTAGTAAGTCCCCAGTGGAGTCGCCAAGGTGGTGGGGTGCAGCAATCTCGCCCTTCAGATCTAGATGATCGGGCGGCACGTGTCTTGGGTTTCAAGGGAACCCGGGACTTGAGATTGCTATCTCGGGAACCTTGCTAAAAAACCAAGGCCAGGTAGACCAATCGATGATAGAGGATTTTAAGGTGGGTTCGGGATGGCTCGCGTGAGCACCCTCTTAGATAACGAAGAAAGCCTCCCAGTAGTAAAACTGTTCGGAATAGCCTCCCTTATCCTATACTCTCCTATTTTTGCAATCACACACATACGACAAATGTTACAAGACAAGTAGGTCGAGGGACCCTACCTTGCCTTTGGGCGAACGTACACAGGCGTGCACATTCAAAAAAGAGGAAGAGAAGAGTGAGAGAAGAAATATTAGGATTAGAAGAATTTGACCAGATGGTGAGACGGACACAGTGACTAAACTAGTAAGGAATTGACCTGGTGTGGCAATAAAATGGGCTCGATGACTCAGACCAGCTCAACATAATTAGTACTAGACGATAGTACAAACACAAACTAGCTAGACACAATGGCTAGTCCATCGTGGCGATAAAGGGGGTATAGTAAATCTGATCGGCACAACGACATTACGGCTTAACGACAGGACTACTATGGAAGGTTAGTCTCGGCCTCTCTTAATCAAACGAAAGAGTAAAAGAAAGAATAGAGATCAAAGAGAGAGAGAAAATAAGAAGGATAAGAAAAGAAGATGAGCATAGAAAGACGGGTCGAAAGAGAAGGAAAGGAGAAGAAGAGCGTGATAGAGGACAGAGGGAAAAGAAAGCGTAAAGACAGACACAGACGACAATGAGAGAAGGAGGGAGAAGACTTAGACGGTGTTGTGTCCCCGCGGGCTGTGACGAGTAGGGAGAAGAAAGAAAATTTACAGGCAGCATTGAGATTGGGAGAAAGAAGACTCAGATGGCGATGGCTTCCACCAGCTATGACGTGAGGAAGAAAAGTAGGGAGGAAGCACAGACAGCAACAGGCTTCCGCCGGTTGTGACATGAGAAAGAAGAAAGAGAAAGAACACAGGCGACGTTGTGCTTCCACCGTCTATAATAGAAGAGAGAGAGAGAAGGAACACAGGTAGTGATAGGCTTGCACCGGCTTTGACCGAAAAAATAATAGAGGGAAAGTACGCAGGTGGCAGTAGGCTTACGTCGACTATGACAAAAAAGAAGAAAGAGAGAGAAAACATAAGCGGTGCTAGGCTTGTGCTGGTTGTGACAGAAAATAAGAAAGAGAGAGAAAACATAGGCGGCGCTAGGCTTGCACCAGTTGTGATAGAAGAGAAGAAAGAGAGAAAAAACATAGGCGACGCTAGGCTTGCATCGGTTGCGACAGAGGAAAAGAAACAGAGAAAAAAACAAGAGGCGTTAGACTTGTGCCGCCTATGATAGAAGAGAGGAAAGAGAGAGAAAACACAAGCGGTGTTAGGCTTGTGTCAGCTATAACATAAGAGAAGAAAGAGAGAGAAAACACAAGTGGCGTTAGGCTTGCACCGACTATGACAAAAGATAGAAGGGAGAGAATTTTGACGGAAGCCAGACCCACCACTCGGGCTAAGGCCCGGTTCACTGTTCATGTCTTAGGATCAGGAAGACATTACACACTAGACGATAGGTCCATCCTAGGTGAATAGAGAAAAGAAAGAAGAGCAAGGAAAAATAGACATGATAGACCAGATGAGGAAGAAAGAGAAAAAGATAAAGATGAATGCAGGAAAGAGAAAAGAGAGACGAGATGAGAGAGAAAAGAGTAGGAGAGAGAAATAAAGAGAGAAAGATGATAGAGAAAAAAAGAGAGAAAGAGAGAGATAGAGATGAGAGAGAAAAGAGGGAAGAGAAAGAGAGAGATAGATATGAGAGAGAAAAATGATGAGAGAGAAAGAGAGAGGTAGAGATGTGAGAGAAAAGAGGAGGAGAGAAAATTATGTTACTGAAGGGTACCTGCCCTTTTCTTCTCTATCCTCTCTCTCTAAGATGAACCCACAAACTTAAGCAAGGATTCAAATCTTTATTGAGTGATTGAAGAATGAACCAAAGGTCCTTTACAATTAGACTTTGGATGTTTATATAGAATTGGGCCCAAACCTGGGTGGATACCTAAAAACTACCTAAATTGATGATAATTACAAATTAATTGAGTTAAAGAAAATTAAGAAAATAAGGTGCAAACGGACTGTTTTGTCCCTAAATAACAATAGATGGAATTTCAGAGCAGTCCCTGCTGCTGCCCTAGAACTTGTGTGATCTTCCGTGACTGAACTGAGGTTGCTTTGATACCCATTTGATCGGAAGATGATTGTTTTCTTGTAAGGCTTGGAATGATATCCATTTGATACCAATTTCAAGCCATGGATCGTATTTTTAAGCCACGATTTTGAGACTTGAAATTTACAAAAAGTTTGAAAACTTCAGATCGATAGTGTGCTTGTTCCTTGATTTTTTTTAATTGCTTTCTTCGTTGTAATGCACTGAACATGTTGTCACGATGTTGTGGTGAAAAACGAGATGCAATTTGGAGCCCTAACAAAGATTTCAAAACTTTAGGGTTTTGGCCGATATCTAGAATCCGGTGACCAGAATTTATGGCCACTTTGTTGCCTTCGTGTTCAAAATCCAACTGTTCATCAAGTACGGGATTTGGACTAATGGTAGCCCTGGACCTTACGCACATGATGAAATTAGTTTCACGTTGATCCAATGTGTGAACACCGTGATTTGGTCGTTTGAGTGAGACGTGCTGCTACTAAATTTTAGGTAACTTCTTCACGAATCGGCAACTTCTTTCTAGCTTTCTCCCTGCTCGGGCGTCATCACGGGGCGTGTCACATATTGAAAGGCTCGTCTTGACGAGACGAACATGCTCACAAAATTTGAGGGCGATACCACTTGGGTTGGGTGAGATATAGGCCCAAAAAGTCACTGCCTTTGACTGTGAAAAAAGTCACCTTTCATGGTGTTTTGGTACAGGGTGACCACATGGGAATAGTGTGCGCCTCCTCCTGTTTCAATGTTTTTCTCATAATTTTATCTTGGAGTATCCGATTAAGCTGAAACTTGACCCATAAGGGTTTTCGACCGTGCCGAATCTAATGGCGATAGTTTCTTAATAATTTGACATGAAAAAAATATAGTTCTAGTTGCAAGGTCCGTTTCGGGATGCTCAAGGCCTTTTTTCAGAAATTGTTTCTTTGTGTTCACTGCCCTAGACATGTCAAAATGTGACGAAACTTGGCAGGTGGCCTTTTGGAGTACTTATGAAGATCGTGACTAGTTCTGAGGTAATTTTGAGACCTTAAAAAATTCCATTGTTTTATCGGGCTTTATTGATCTGCTTCCTCTTTAATCCGCATCAGGGACCAAGGTGTTGAAAAATGTCTTGAAACAACATCATCCTTCTTTCATAAGTAACCCAATGCCATCTCCCCAAAGTGAGTCAAACCACTGCCATGCTCACTCCATGGCCTCTACAAACTGCATTCCTCACCACTACGGTCCAGTTGTATGACCCTAAACTATACTGCACATCCTGAGCGAATGATGTTAAAAGGCTTCGTACAGATCTCGAAAGCATGACCCTAAACACACCTTTACAAAAAAATGGCATGGTGTACACCTGGACGAGGGAACACCGTGAGTAAAAATGCAAACGGGCATGATCACGAAACCTTGAGTAAAAGAGTTTCGTGAAAACAAAAACCTCGCATGGTGAAAACCCCAAAAGGGACAGTGAGGAACGACGGATGAAAAGGGTGGACATGGTCGTAAGCTTACGGGTAAAAGAGTCAAAAAATAAAGGAAGGTGGTGAAAACTATCTTTACGGTGCCACCTTCCCCATTCAAAATAAAACCCGCAAATGATGCTGAGACCAACAAAATAAGTTGACACAGCATCACAGCCTCTGCCGGCACCCAATTGCCAAAATAAACATAATTCTGGCTAATGAGGTCTACACAAAATCCTTAAATGCTAGCATCCAATCACAATGCAACATGGCTCACCCAAGACTGAGAAACTCATAAGATCTCCCACACTTCACCTCCAAAAACAACAAAGAGTCCTTGAGAGTGAGGACGATGACCGAAAGATCCCTCCAAAATATTAAAGATCCCCACGAAGGCAAGAAACTAACAAAGCCAGGGTCTACCCTACCAGAGCTTCAGGCTTATGCCTCACCATTAGACACCTCGCCAAAAACCTTCCTTAGCCAATAGGTCCAGATCTTCAGAACATGCTCATAAAAGCCCCCGATTGGATCCGATTGGATGGGGCCCATGAGGCCGCCTCCCTAAAATTGCCCCTAACTGACAAGCTCAGATTGGGACAGGTTAGAAGCCCCCGATTGGATCCCACTGGATGGAACCCATAGAGATACCCTGATCATCAAAAGCAAACCTGGTGTAGCAGCAAACAACGCCGACCAAAGGTTCGTAGCACTTGGCTGCTAGATAAGACAGATTCTGACCAATGATATCCCTACAAAATTCTCAAGCTGTCAGAATCACAAATAGTCCCTTGAGGGTGAGGACTTCTACAGATCCCTAAAAAACGTCTCCTCCCCCAAAAGTCTCCATGGATGGACCTGTACATTGCATTCAAACATCTGAGCATCCTTTCTGAATGTTGTCCATATTTTTTCTCCTGAAGAACAACATTTGGCCGAGCAAGTTGTTTGAAGACATTTTTCAGCACCTTGGTCGCCGGTCAATAAAGTCTGACAAACAGTTGAAATTCTGAGAGTCTCAGAATGCCCCTTGAACCGTTTAGGATCTTCATGAGGACACCTAAAATTCTCCTACCAGGTTTTGTCACATTTCGACATGTCTAAGGCACTACAGACTGAGAAACGATTTTGGCAAAATCAGCCACCAGCACCATGAAATGGACCTTTATAACTAGAAATATATTTGTAGTATGTCAAATTGCTGTGGGACCACCACCATTGGATTCGATATAGTTGAAAACCCCCAGGGGGTCAAATTTCATCTTAAACAGACTTTTCAGGAAGACGTTATAAGCAAAAGAGTGAAATAAGAGGAGTCGCACGCTATTCCCGTGCGGCTACCCAGCAACTCAACTACATTAAAGAGGCACTCATGAATAGTGAATTTGGATGCTTATATCTCACTCGTTCTATGTCGGATCATGCTCAAATTTTGTGAACATTTATGTCTCGTCAAATTAAGAGTTTTGATATGTGGCATGCTCAACGACGAAGCCCGAGCGAGAAGAAAAGCTAGAAAGAAGTTGCTGATCCATGAAGAAAGTTGTAAAAAAATCAGTAGCCTCTCACCTCGATCGAGTGGCCAAATCACGCAGCTTGCGAACCCGATCGACGCTAAACCAGTTCTATCATGTGCGTAAGGTCTAAGGCCATCTCTATTTTGAACCTTGTACATGATGAATGGTCAGATTCTGAACATGAAGCAGATGAAGTGACTGCAAGTTCCATCATCGAAATTCTAGATTCTGACCAAAACTCCATAGTTATAAAATCTTCTTCCAAACATGGAATCGAGCTGCGTTTATTGCCACACGATCATAACGGCATGCTCAGTGTGATTCAGCGAAGAAATCACAGGAAAACATCAAGGATCGAGCACACTATCGATCCAAAGTTTCAAGATAAACTCAAATTTCAAATTGCACGATCGTGCCCTAAAAGCATGATTTATGAGTCAAAGTTGGTATCAATTTGATCGCCACCCCAAACCCTACAAGAAAACAATCATGTTTAAATCAAACGGGCATTAGAACAACCACAGATCATCTATGAAAAATCACGCACATTTTAGGGCAGCAGAGGGAATTTTTTTTAATTCCACAAATTGTTAGGAAGGGGCAATTCTATCATTTTGCACCCTATTTTTTAATTTATTTTAATTCAATTAAATCTTAATTTCCAGCAATTAAGTTTAATTTTGATCAATCCACCCATGTTTGAGAACACTTCTATATATATCACGTACTCACATTTTACTCAGACTTTTCATTCCTTCGTCAAGGAGAACTTTACGTAATAAAAATTCTCTTTCTTCTCATTGTTGGGTCACGTTTGGAGAGAGAGAGAGAAAGGAGAGAGAAATTTTTGGATTGGTACCTCTAGGCCCAAGGTGAATCTTCTCTCTCTTCTTTTCTTCCTTCTTCTTCTTCTTTGTTTGAGCTCCTCTCGAAGACAAGCACGGCAGTGGCAGTGTCGTGCATGCCTCTTTCTTCTCTTCTCTCCCTTTTGTGGTTTCATAGATCACGCATGGCGATGGCAGCGCCATGTGCGAACTGCTTTCCCCTTCTGTTCGTTCATCTTTATCTCTCAACGAGGTTCACCGATGGCACAGCTCATCGCTATATGCAAAGGTGTCCTCGATGTCTCAGTGAAGAGCACAGACGGTAAAACATATTGCAGCCTGTAGGGGTCTCCCCTGTTGCGTGCCTATCATAGACGGCGATGTCAATCGCTGCCCAGGAGGGGTCACGGCAGCACCTATCACCGTCCACAAGCTTCCTTCATGTGCTCGGTGCTTATCACTGTCTGCGAGCTTCCTTCGCGCGCTCGGTGCCTATCGCCGTCCGCGAACACCCTTCGCGCGATTGATGCCTATCGCCGTCTGGGAGATTTCTTCATGCGCTCGGTGCCTATCGTTGTCTGCAAGCATCAATCTTACGTCCCGCGCTTCACAAGAGGCTATCACCGCTTTCTAGAGTGCTTACTGCCTTCACGTGTTGCCAAAAGGTGATGCCTAGTGCCTCCTGTAGTTCACTGCTCACTCTCAAGCCGTAAGAGTAGTGTCTAGCACCGTCCAAGGGCCGTGACACTGTTATTTCACAGTCGAGGGTGGCGATGCCTAACATCGTTGAGATTCTATTTCTTCGTTGTCTCGTGCCTTCTTTCCATTCTCTTCTCTCCTCACTTGACTGCGGGTAGACCTAGTCTAGCACTATAGCTGTTTGTTTATCGTGCAGTATTATCGTCGCGTTGGTCTTGAGTACCATGCTTATCTTACTGCCACACCAGATTAGGACAGTCATGTCAACCTTGGTTTCAAGTAGTATTGCTATTGTGTCGGTCTATGTTACCATGTCATCTTGCTACCACTCTGAGTAGGCATTGCACTGGTCCAGCTATCATGCTAGTCTCATCCCCTTGTCGAGTCCCCTCTTCTTTTCATCACTCTAACCTCTCACCTTCTCATCCATATGAAGGTGCATTGTGCTAAGATAAGGGTAGGTCGTTCTGCCCACTTGTCTTACAAATTAACCATAGTAGTGTTGTGCAAAAAAAAAGGAGAATGCAGGTCAAGGGAGGCAATTCTGAACCAGCTGAAGCAACTAGGGCTTTTTGTTCTGATCTAAGAGGGCACCCATGTGAATCAGCTCGAGTAAGTCATGGACCCAGGTGAGGTTGAACCCCATCTTACATCCAAAATTCCTCCCTCACTAGTTGGACACACGTCCTTGTTCTATGAACGAGGTTCCCGAGAGAGCGATCTCTGGTTTCGGGTCTTTCGAACTCGAGACACGTGTCATCTGATCACCTAGATTTGGGGAGGCGAGATCGCGGCACCTAACCATTAAGTTCTTATCCTGAGGCCCTCCAGAGCTGCATCTCCTTCTCATGCTCTTCAAACTAGGCCTTTAGCTTCCGCAACTCCTCCTTGATGGCTGCCATCCTGTCAAAGTGAACTGACACCTACCTTTTGAGGTCAAATTTCAGAGAGGTCATAATAGCTCTCTTCTATGCACAGGTATCCATTTCTTCGGGTAGATGCACGACTAAGGCTTCGAAAGATTCTAGCTCATTTGCCTCTGCCTCTGCCTCCACCTGCAATGCCTTCACTCTTCATGCCTCCAACGCATCTAAGAGATTGTCAAAATGAGCAAAGACTTCCTTAACACCTTCTAGAGCACTGATTGCATCGAAGATTGGTAATTCTGAGGCCAAGTTCTGCAGGCGACCACTCCTTTAATAGTCGAAGGTCGAACCGAAGCATGTTCACAACTATGAGGGACTCCTTTTTAAGGGTTGGCCTGGTCAAGGTCGAGATTAGGGCAGAGGTTGCCTCAGCTAAATGTAGCATAGCCAGAGCCACCTCAATGAAAGCAACCTCAGCGGGAAGAGCCACCTCTAAAAGGATGATGGCCACAGTGATGGCCGGCTCAAGGGGAGCGATCTCATAGCCCATGTCACCAGACTTCCTAGGCTCCTCTTCTTAAGTAATGCTCATGCCTTCATCGTCTGAGCCCCTGGCCATATCACTAGGAGCAGGTGCCCCAGGTTGCTCATAAAGCCAGGCTTCTCTCCTCGAGCAGTGCTTGGGCCTTCATCGCTTGCACCCTCAGCCACGTCACTAGGAGCAACATCCCTAGGTTGCTCACTACAGTCGGGCTCCTCTCCTTGAGTAGCACTTAGGCCCTCATCGTTCACACCACTGATCACGTCGTCCGGGGCAGCTATCTCATATTGCTCAAGTGCCTCCTCGACACCGAGCTCCGCCCCTTGAACAACATAGGGGCCTTCATCAGTAGCCTCACTAACAACTCCACTCACCTCCACCACCCGCGAAGGGCCACCCTCTTTTGAGCATGAGGATGGATCAAAGCAGACACTTCTGGGGGAGGTAGGTGGAGCCGGTGTTAGCTCTTCCACCGACCCCACAGTTGAGTGACCAACCTCTTGGACTGGGGACACTACAATAGGAGAAGCTCACACCGGGTGAGCAATCACCGGGGTGGCCTCCTCACGTGAGGAACTAACCTCCTAAACCGAAAGCATAGTAGTAAAGCCAGGAGCATTTGTGGTAGCAATAGATGCACCACCTCCTTCATATGGAGGAGGGGATGAAGTATCGCCCACTTGTTGAGCCCCAGGAGCTTAACACACTTTCGCCTTGGAGAAGGCTCACACAAAGGCTCGAGCTCTGAGGTCTCTAAAGGACTGGGTCTCTTGTTCTTTATCTTTTCTCCCCCCATAGATGCGAGCCTTTCTATAGCCTGGTCGTTCATGTCCTGCAGTGCATGCCCCTCTAGTGTTAGGGACCTTTCGGCCGTCGCTTCACTAAGAGATAGAGCAGAGGTTGTCCAAGAAGCTCCCTATTTTGTCCCTCAACGCGAGCATCTGCAAAGAGGCCTCATCCACCGCTATCTCTTGAGGCACCCCGAGCTGCTCCCAGTTCTAAGGATAATCATGTTAAAAAAGCTCCCCGAAAGCAGGGGGCAGATGACGCTGCCCTCACTTAGTGTCTTGCCGCAAGACATATTCTCCCCTTTCAGGGGTGGTCAGTCTGTTAGTATTTGCGATTAGTGAACCTTAACCATCGCCAATATGCGTCGGTAGCATGACGCACTCCGCCAAAGTACGGAACCACGAACTTGTTCACCACAGTGACCGCCAAGCAAGTTACCCAAGCAGTGCGAATGTGAACTTCCTTCCATGAGTCACGAAGAGTCCCTAGTTCCTCCCTCTTCTTTTGAGCATTTATCCTCTCCTGTAGCTTCTCGAACAATATTGTTTAGGGACACCTTTGGTCTAGCCCATGTTGGCGAGCAAAGCGATGAGGGTAGTACCCTTCAAGCTTAGCAACATGAGAGTTTTTGTAAGGCAAGACGCCCCCCCAGATGCTCAGAAGGAACATGAGTTTGGGGATCCCTGTAGAGGCGCCATCAAGATCCTTGATGAGCTGGTCGATAAAGGCATGATCAGTGTAGCCCCCGATGAGAAATGTGAGGTGGCGCATAAAGAAGGAATCATCAACGAATAGGCTACATGCGCATAAAGAAGGAATCTTAACAAGTTGAGGGCACAGGGTCCCCTCCAAAGCTGTACCCTTATATATGCGTTTGGAAAGTATGTGTTTGAAGATATTTTTCAGCACCTTGGGTCCCCAATGCAGAATAAAAAGAGAAGCTGGTCGATAAAGTCGAGACATACAGTGGAATTTCTGGCAGTCTTAAAATTTCCCCAAGATGAGTCAAAATTTTCCTACGCACTCCAAAAGGTCGCCTTCCAAGTTTCATCGCAACCCGAGATGTCTAAGGCAGCACAGAAAATAAACAATTTCGAAAAAAATCAACCTTTAGCACTCTAAAACGGACTCTGTAACTAGAACTCTTTTTATGATACATCAAATAGCTATGGGACCACTTCCATTAGATCCAGTATGGTCACAAACCCTTAGGGGTCAATTTTTGGCTTAAATGGACATTCTAAGATAACGTTATGGGTGAAACATTAAAAAGGGCTAGGCCACATGTTATTTCTGTGGGGCCTCCTTGCACCAATCTCCATTAAAGAAGATTGGCTTGCACAGTCATAAGCAGAAACTTTGAAGACTTGTATTTCACTCGTCTTGAGTCAGATCATGCTCAAATTTGGTGAGCGTGTTCGTCTTGTCAAGACGAGCATTTTGATATGTGGCACGACTTGTGGCGATAACCGAGCAAAGAGAAAAACTAGAGAGAATTTAGCGATTCGTGAAGATAGTTGTAGAATATTCATCAGCGACACGCCTCGCTTGAGCGGCCAAATCACGGAGCTTGCATACCCGATCAACACAAAACTAATTGCATTATGTACATACGGTCCGAGGCTATGTCTGGTTTGAACCCCATGTATGATGAACGGTTGGATTCCACACATGAAGGCGTCAAAAGTTTTGTAGATTTAGGCCGTCGTATTTTCAAAATCTTGCCAAAAACCCAAGACGACGAAATCTTCATCCAGACACAAAATTGAGCTATGTTTGTTGCAACGTGATCGTGATGACATGCTCAGTGCAATTCAACAAAGAAACCAAAGAAAAACATCAAGAAATAAGCACATTATTAATCAAAAGTTTTCAAGATCTATATAAATTTCGAGTCGCATGATCGTGGTTTTAAAACGTGATCCGAGGCTCGAAGTTGGTATCAAATCGATCGTTATGTTGAGCCCAGCAAGAAAGCAATCATCTTTCGACCAAGCAGACGTTAGAGCAACCCCTAATCATCTATGGAAGATCACGCACGTTCTAGAACAATAGCATGGAGTGTTTTGGAATTTCATATATTATTAGACAGGGGAAAAATAGTCCTTTTGTACCCATTTTTAGATTTTATTTTAATTCAATTAAATTGTAATTATCATCAATTAGGCAAGATTTTGGGCATACACCTGTGTTTGGGCCCAATTCTATGAATACATGTTAAACCTAATTGTCAAGGACTCCTCATTTTTCAATCTCATGAATAAAATTTTGGGAGTTTTCACATTGAAATTTTGGACACATCTTGGAGAGAGAGAGAGAGAGGAAAGAGAAAAAACAGTCTGCTACCCTTTAGTGAAGGTAACTTTTTCTCTCCTCTCATCTCTCTCTTTCACTCTCCTCTCATCTCTCTCCTCCTCACATCTTTCTCTCTCTCTCCTCTTATCTATCTCTTTCTCTCTTCTCCTCTCATCTCTCTCTTTCTCTCTCCTCCTCTCATTTCTCTCTTTCTCTCTCCTCACCTCATCTATCTCTTTCTCTCTCCTTCCCTTATCTATCTATTTCTCTCTCCTTCTCTTATCTCTCTCTTTCTCTCTCCTTCCCTCGTCTATCTCTCTCTTTCCCAATCTTCTTTATTTGCTTTCCTTCTTTATCTTCTATCTTTCCTCACTTTTTTAATCTCTCATCCTCCTTTCTCCATAGTCTATCTCTCTCTCTTCTCCATTCAGGTATGGCAAAGCCTATCACCGGGTATGATGTCTTCCTACTCCTGGGACATAAACAGTGAGCTAGGCCTTAAACTGAGTGGCAGGCTGGGCCTTTGTAAAAGTTCCCATGTCTCCCTCCTATATCATGGATGGTGGAACCTCATCGTTGTCCATGTTTTCTCTCTCTTCCTACTCTTATGTCATGGATGGTGGAAGCTCATCACCATCCATATTTTCCCTCTCTTCTTACTCTTATGTCATGGACAGCGAAAGATCATCGCCATCAATGTCTTCTTCTACCTTCTTATTCCTCTATCATGGACGGCAGGAGCTCATCACCGTCCATATTTTCTTTTATCTTCTTACTCCTATCTCATGGACGGCGGAAGCTGATCACCCTCAATGTTTTATTTTATTTTCTTTCTCCTCTATCATGAATGGTGAAATCTCATCGTTGTTTATATTTTCTTTTAATCTCTCTCCTATGTCATGGACGAAAAAAGATCATCACCATCCATGTTTTCTTTTATTTTCTCTCTCCTCTGTCTAAACGGTGGAAGCTCATCATTGTCCATGTTTTCGTTTATTCTCACTCCTTTGTCATGGATGGTGAAAGCTCATCATCATCCATGTTTTCTTTTATTTTCTCTCTCCTCTATCATGGGCGACAGAAGCTCATCGCCGTCCATGTTTTTTTCTATTCTCTCTCTTATGTCATGGATGGCAGATGCTCATCATCGTCCATGATTTCTTCTATTTTCTCTCTCCTTTGTCATGGATGGTAGAAGCTCATCAGCATCTATGATTTCTTTTATTCTCTCTCGTATGTCATGGATGGCGGAAGCTCTTCACCGTTCATGTTTTCTTCTATTTTCTCTCTCTTTTACCATGGACGGCAGGGGCTCATTGCCGTCTAAATTTTTCTTCTACTTTCTCTCTTATCTGTCATGGACGGTGAAAGATCATCACCTCCCATGTTCTTTTCCTTTTCTCCCCCTTTTGTAATGGATGGCGAAACATCATCGTCGTCCATGTTTCTCTTTTCTTTTCTCTCTTCTTTCTCTCTCTTCTTACTTTTTTATTCTCTCTCTTCCTTCTCTCTTTTCTCTCCTCTCTTTCTTCTTCCTCCTCTTTTTCCTCTCCCTTCTTCTCTCTTCTATTCCTTTCTGATTTTCTTTTCCCTCTCTTTCTTCTCTCTCTTCTTTCTTCTTTTCCTCTCATTTGACCATGTGAGGCTAAGTCAAGCACTGCCATGGTAGCCTCATTGTCTAACAGTATTGCAGCTGTGTCGGTCTTAGTTACCGCGCAAGTCTTACTGCTATGATAGGCTAGTCATCGTGTCATGCCGGTCGGTGATTGTTCTATCATTTAGTAGTATTGCCGTTGTGCCAGTCTGAGTTTATGTGCCCATCTTGCTAGCATGTCGAGTCAATCACTTGCTGGTTTAACTACTGTGTTAGTCTAGCCATTTGGTCAAATTCTTTTCGTTCGCATTTCTGTATTCTATCTCGTTCCTCTCCTTTCATCTATCTTCTTACGCTTTTTTTTCTTTTGAATGTGCATGCCTATGTTCATTCACTTAAAGACAAGGTGGGGTCCCTTGACCCACTTGTTTTGTAAATTAATTGTGTGTGTGATTACAGAAAGAGGAGAGTACAGGCCAAGGGAAGCGATTTCGAACCAGTTGTAGGACTGGGGGGCTTTCCATTGTGATCCACGAAAGCACCCATGTGAGTCAGGCCGAGTGAGTCACGAACCAACGTGAGGTGTGTCCCGCCTCACATTAAAATTCCTCTCTCATCTGTTGGTATATCTGCCCTTGTTTCCTAACAAGGTTCCCGAGAGAGAGATCTCAAGTCTCGGGTTCCATTGGAACCCAAGACACATGCTACCAGGTCATCCTGATCAGGAGAGCGAGATCGAGGTACCTAACCAGCTTGGTGACTCCATTGAGGGGACACTACCCCTTCGTCGGATCATCCTTGTTTGGCTTGTCTCTACTTTGTTTTTTGTTGTTTTTGCACACACATGGCTGCTGGGTTTTTTAACCCATTTATTCGGATTGGGGATTTTCTCATCCCTGCATTTGCAAACTTCCCTCGAGAAGAAGTTTCTCGAACTCCATTCTCAACTTTCCTTGTGAGCAAAGACCCAACGTCTTGCTCCTAGGTCTGAACCTGGATAGGTGTGAGAAGGGACTTAAAAGTCCCTAACTCCCCATCTCCTAGCTCTGATGGAACCTCCATCAAAACATTCTGCATTGGTGGCACACATGCCACTACTCACAACATGCACCCTGTCACCGATAAGTCACTTGTCGGTTGTATTGCCCAAGTACGCCAGAAGGCTACCAGTCCCTTTCTGCAAAAGGCAAGGAAGTTGTCGCTGCTTCCATGGGTCACCGCAAGGCTACCCCCCACATTCCTGCACCACCACGAGTCTCTATTCTTAGAGGCTTGACACATCGAGGCGAAGTCCCTGGAGCTTCCACCTCTCGCACACACCCTAAGGCTCGTGGGTCATCCACTCGAACCACACCTCAGGGAAATCCATATGTTACCTTGAGTCAGCGTCCAAAATCAAGTCTCCTAAGGCCAGTTCCTGTACATGTTATGCATGTGCATCCCACCACTCGGGGCAATGCCGTTGCTGCGTCAACCCGAGTACACGAAAGACGACCCCCTCGTCCCCTACTTAGCACACACCGGTGCACCATATAAGGGGCAGGCTTCCACCTATTCTCTTACAGACACCTGCTCGCAGTTCTCGGCCTCTGAAGGCCATGCCACTTGTTTGAGTCTAAGCTGACCCCCAAGTCACCCATGAGCTTTCTTCAAGGGGCGCACACGTGTCGTAGTCACAGACTGCCCCTCGCTCCTCACTCAGGCGCCGTCATGAGTCGACCTTTTTCCTACCTGCCCCTCCTCTTTCGGGCAAGCACCTCCAGCCCTGGTACTCAAAGACCTTACCCAATAGTACCATCTTGAACCAGCCCCGTCATGCCCTGTCATCTAGGTCATTCCTCTAAAGCTCTTAAGAGGGCTCGGGGAAAAAACCTAATGGGAGATCAAGTCCTTCATCCTCCTTGGCTCAAGATAAACTCAGTTCCTAGCCCACATCCGTTGCTTCACCTGATGGAAATGACTTTTTCTTGCGCAAGAAGGGCTGACCATTCGTAGTCCCGATTGTAGTTCTGGCATGAGGTCCATCAAAACCTCAAAGCTAAACGTGATAGGGGTCTACAAATTCTCACTAAGGAAGCAACCAAGATGGTCGGGGTATCCAACTTTGACGACCGTCTTCACATGAACCCCTTCTACCCTCTTCAGATGAGAAAGCCTAAAGAAGAAATCCATGACTCCTGCACTGTGGTCAGTGTTGTAGAAGATGACCTAACAACTCAGCAGCCACGGTCCCAAAACCATCAAGAATCGATCCTCACACGATCGACTTACAAGACTCGAGTCTATTTAGGGCATGCAGAGTCCTTACTGACCGATCTACCATGCGTGACTTGCTAAGCTCGGAAGCCGTCAATTGTACATAAGGCTGACCTTCCTGGAGAAATGGCCAGCGTTATGGTTGTAAATGAACCTAGCAATAGCCAGTAAGAGCACATGAATAGGTTCAAAGACATGGTGTGTGCAATGATCTAGAAGATTGACCGCATGGAAACCATGCGGCACTTGGTTAACCATGAGGTCAACTCCCATCACTCAGATGATGCACCTCCAAGGTAGACTCCCCCGCCTGCCTCATAGGACAATTCCATCCCGCACTCATCTCACAGGCAAACAATGATGCTATTGTAAACCATACCTTAAAGGGCAGACAAATCTCGGGTATGCAGGGTGCAATGCTTTACCAAAAGCGGTAACCCTCTTACATTGATAAGGTTCTGTTTCCCTCAAACAACAAGAAAGGGAAGTTTCCCCATTTCGATGGTACAACCTCCCCACACCAGTATATTGCCCATTTCCAAGCAGCATGTCGAGATACAGTGGTTGATGGAAGACTCCTTCTCCATCAGTTTGTTGAAACCCTTGATGGCCCGACTTTTCAGTGGTATGCTCGGCTTCCCCCAAACTAAGTACATACTTAGGAGGAAATGGAGAAATTGTTTCACGAACACTTCTATGAGATCCAGAGAAAGGTCCAAACCATCGAGCTTCTCACTTTGGCCCAGGAACTCGATGAACCCATCGATCAATGCCTAGCAAGATGGAGAGATTTGGCTGTTCGCCATCGTAATCCTATGCATGAGAAGGAAGCAGTTCAAACCTGTGTGCAAAACATGTGACCTGAGATTGCTCTATATGTTGAGGCCTCCAATCCAACCTCCATGCCAGAGTTGATCTCTAAGTCGGTCTATTTAAAAAGCCTATCATGCCACCATGGTGGGTCACGACAACAGTCTTCAAGCTCAAAAAACAACCAGGGCAATGGTAGCTCTCGGACCAATACCCGGGGCAACCAACAAAAAGGAGTAATCAGCACAGCCGTCACTGTAAATGACTCAAAGAAGGCTCCCTCTAAAAATTTTGACCTCTCCAAAGGGGTAACCACAATGAAACAACCTCAGGCAGGCAAACAACGGCAATCATTCAACCGGGTACCCCCACCTGCGAACCTTAATTGAGATGATTATTGGACCAGGCATAAGAATAAAGTCTACCTCTTGGACCAGGCATAAGAATAACTGGGTACTCCGATTATTACTCGAACAGAACATGATCGAGCTGTCAGAGACCAAGTTCCCTGATCAAGCTGGACTCGATACCCATGCATATCACTATGCTTATCATCGTAGGAAAAACCACCTCACAGAGGAATGTGACATGTTAAAAGACATCATCGAATCCTTGATCTAGAAGGGTGAAATAAAGCTTGAAGAGCTAAGGAAAGCATTTGGGGCAGCAAAAACTTCCCACGCAGTGACAGTCCAAGAAGAAGACGAGGTGCTCGATCTCCTTTGTGCCTTGCTCGTTATGACACTTCAAGAAGGCCTCGTCACACCAAAACTGGCAAGGCAGCCCCGACGCCTTACTCAGGGAGCTGAGAACCATTGGTGCCCGTACCAACATATATGGGGCTACAACCTGAACGAATGCTCCAGTTTTCATGAAATAATTGCAAGGGATGCCAAGAGCCTTGTAATGTTTCAGAAAGAGATCCCCAAGTCACTACTCCATCGGTGCGAGAGGGCCTTCTAACACAAGACTCAGGTAATGATGATTCAGATCCTGCGGAACCCTCAACTTTCGAACCATGGATAGTCCACCTTGGGCAGCGCAGACTCAGGTCCTTAAGGCGAGAAGAAGTTCGTCAAGCTAGAGCAGTTCATAAACCTAGCGAGATGAATCAAGCACTTCAATTAAAAACCAGAAAGAGGTGGGCACCAAGGGCTGCCTGCCAAAGAAACAAGACTACTCAACTACCAGTTGAGCAAGAACTTCTCGTACCTCTTCCCCCATTGCCGACCTAACAGGACTTTATCCCTGGTGTAATCCTCCTCCCTTCCTCATCCCATCAAGAGGATGTCTCTAGGCCATCTTCTCCTCAGAGCACGTCTAATGAGGGTGATGAAGTTAAAAGCACTCCCGAACAGTCTAAGCAGGGGAAAGATCGAAAGGACCACCAGCACACATCTGGCACAAAAAGCTGCCCATATAGGTCTAATGATGGAAATGACCTTAAAAGTACCTCACCTATTGACTCTTCCTCTTTCTCTTCTTCTTCTTCTTCTTCCACTTCCTCTTCTATGTCTCTTGTAGGTATAATCTTGAGATGTCCAGACTTCGAGGGTCTTAACAGAGAACTTGATGGAACCAGTATAAGCAAGACGCACCAAAGATGGTTGAAAAAGACGCTAGCCTAGGCGGCTGGATTCTTAACAGTTGTTGATGATCTGCCGGCTCAACCCAAGTCAAAGCCATCTTCTTCCACAAAGAAGTGCAAGAAGTCAAAGCTGAAAAAATCCCAGTGGCCTCCTAAGCTCGACTTTGAGTAGAGGCTAAGAGAATTTGAGGGCACAACTTCTATTCTCAGGAAGTCTATCATATGATGCAAATATCAAAGGATCACCCGGCACGGGGCAAATGTGCCTGAGATCGAGGAAAACATTGCAACCTCCACTTTAAAAGCCAGACATCTTAAAGTTTCTTGGTTCTTCATCCTCACCCAAATACTTCAAGCAATATACCCATCCTCCAGCTCCCTAGACTCCTTCCTCGCCCAAATTCCACGGACAATCAACCCATCCTCCAATTCCCTGGGATGCCGCTTCTCTCATATACCTAGCCACCTCCTAAGTTTCAACCTCAAACCTCCGTTCTACTAAAGTAAACCTCTACCATACAAACCAAGCCGGCTATGAAATCCAGTCAGCCAACAGGCCAAAATAAACCTCCTCCACCTAAACCTGTTCCTCAACCTACTATACCATCCAAACAAGTGGCAGGGCTAGGAACATAGAAGGCTGACGAGGAAAAGGTGAAATATGATGTCATAGGGCATTTGAGGAAGCTTCCAGCCCTTCTCTACATCTATGATGCTCTTAAGGGACTACCGTATGGCTCGGGTTCAGCTCTTTCCGATCCAGAAGGGTACGAGACTGAAGTGGAACCCATCAAGGTGAACCCATCATTCTTCAGTGGATGTATGACGATCACCTTCTTAGAGGATGATCTACAATTGGGAGAAAAATTTCACAATCGCCCTCTCTTTGTGACTGGTGAATTACATCCCTGCCCCATCAACAGAATTATGTTGGATGGAGGGTCAGTAGTCAACCATATCCCTAGAAGAATCCTCACTCTATTTGGATTAGGTTCTGAAGATCTCACTCTGATGCACATCACAGTCTAGGGATTCAACCAGTCAGGAGAAAAGCCGGCTGACACCGTCTGCGTTCATCTCAAGATTGGTGAATTAAATGACTACGCTCAGTTTCATGTAATCGACACTGACACCTCCTGCAAGGGTGGTTCCATCCACATTGCACTAGTACTTCAAGTATAGTCGAGATGGAAGATAACATACGGTCTATGCCAATAAAAGACCGTTTCCTGTAGCCGAAGCTCACTATGCTGATGCCAAGTATTACTTCACATTTTCGGTGTCATCCTAAAAGCCAAATGGTGGTGATTACAAGTCTGTGAGGAAGATAGAACCTTCATCTCATGAAGATGTTGAGGACATCGGGTGAACAGTGGTGGACATGTTCAAAGAAAAGGAAAGACAAGGCAAAATTCTCCCTCTGCCTCCCCTTCATCGTAGCATGCAGATCACTACCCCTGAAGAAGCTCCATCTTCGGCTAAAGATGAAGCTTCCCCCTCCGCTTCCAATCCAAAGCCACCTTTGCAAGAAGATGAACCAGAGGTCTCTTGAGATTTAGGAAGTCATGGAAACTGAACTCCCAGATCCAAGGGTTACTTACATGTCGGACCATCAAAAAGTCTTGCATGTATTTATTGCTTCACCGCAAGGTCAGTTCAGACCAGCAGTCAGTCACAAGTTTTGTGCTTCCTTGATTTTATGGGAGGAGAGCAGTTTGAGAAGGGACAGACTTCTTGCCCTCAGGAATAGGATCCCCTAACAGAGTTGAGAAGTCACAATCTCTAGAGCCAATTGGAGGTTATGCATATCGCTTCAAAACATCTAAAGGAGTTTGTGCCTGATACCAACAGCTATGACAAGCATGAAGTAAATGCACCTCGAATGGAAGCCAAAGCACCTACTGATTGGACTATTTACAGTGAGCATGCTCAAATAATTAGAAAAAATAATTATGAGCCCCTGTCCCAATCAAATGTTAAGGGGAGAAGAAGCACTTGCTCTCCCCTTCGAGGTCACTGAAGCCACAACAACTTGTCACAAGACGAAGCAAGGCATAGGGAATTCTATCTTGTCCCATTGAGACAATGAACATTTTGAAAGGTGGTCAAGCACAAAACAAGCAAATGAAGTACAATGAAGTAAAACAAGAATGAAATCATGCAGCAAAATTAGCCAGAAGAGAAAAAGAGGCATTTCATTCATAAATTCAAAATTTTTAGAAGTACTGACATATGGCAAAGAAAGGACACTCTAAAAAACGATCAATGATCTTATTGATCTTCGCTCTGGATGATGCAAAAGAAGCCTCGGCATGCTAAATATGCTCCTTCAGTTCAACCACCATTTGAGCCTTCTATTTCATGGAGACAGTTTCTTTCTCGATGGTGTGAATGAGCTCTGATAGATCTTCAGCCAAAGAGGCATCCAAAGCCTTCCTCAGACGCATCTCCCTCTCAAGATCATCAAATTTGTTCCTCAGCCTTCACATCTCCATCCTCATGGCTATCAGCCTTTTAAAATAAGGTCCTCCTTTCATCCTGAGTTTTAGTTGATGAGCAACCACAATAGCCTCCTTCTGCAAGCAAGAATCTATTCCTTCTTGACGGCGTGTGATCGACGCCTACAAGGAAGCTAGCCTCCTGGTTTCTCCCTCATGATGCAACCTTCCCAATCTCCAACTCTCCAATTCATTTAAAGTAGCATCAAAACAAGAGAAGATTGTTTGAACACATTTTTCAGCACCTTGGTCCCAAATGCGGAATAAAGAGGAAGCAGGTCAATAAAGACTCAACATATAGTGGAAATTTTGACAGTCTCATGATGGCCCCTGAATTGGTTAAGATCTTCACAAGCACTCAAAAATGACACCTGTTAAGTTTCATCGTAATCAGACATATCTAAGGCATTGAACACAAAGAAACAATTTCAGAAAAATTGGACTCTAGCACCCTAAAATGGACCCTATAACTAGAACTATATTTTTGGTGTGTCAAACAGCTGTGAGACCATAACCATTGAATTGGGCACGGTTGAAAACTTCCATGGGTCAAGTTTATGCTTAATTAGGCACCCCAAGATAAAGTTATGGGTAAAAGATCGAAAAAGGGTAGGCCGCACATTATTCCCATGTGGCCACCCTACACCAAAACACCATAAAAGGTGGTTGTTTTCACAGTCACGGATAGTGACTTTTGGGGCCTATAACTCACTTGTTCCTAGTCAGATCGCACTTAAATTTTGTGAGCATGTTGATCCCATCAAGGTAAGCGTTTTGATATATGGTACGCCCCATGACGATGCCCGAGCAGGGAGAAAAACTAGAGAGAAGCTGATCTATAAAGAAAATTGCAGAAAAATCAACAGGAACACGCCTCGCTCGAGCGGGCAAATCATGGCGCTCACATATCAGATTAACGTGAAACCAATTTCTTCATATGCGTAAGGTCTAGGGCTAGTGTTGGTTTGAAGCCTGTACATGATGAACGATTGGATTTCCAAAATGGAGGCATTGAAGCTGTTGTAAATTCTTGCCATCTAATTTCAAAATTTCGACAAAAAACCCAAGACGTCAAAATCTTCATCTTGACACGAAATTGAGCTGTGCTTGTTGCAATGTGATCGTCACGGCATGCTCAATATTATTCAACAAAGAAATCATAAAAAGACATCAAGAAACGAGCACAATGTCGATCCAAAGTTTTCAAGATTCAAGCAAATTTCAAATCTGATGATCATGGCTTAAAAACGTGATCCATGGCTCAAAGTTGGTTTCAAATCGATCATCTTGCTGAGCCCTACAAGAAAGTAATCATCTTTCGATCAAACGGGCATCCGAGCAACCCCGGATCAGTCATGTAAGATCATGCAACTTCTTGGGCTGCAGCAGGGACTGTTCTTGAATTCCACACATTGTTAGGAAGGGGGAAAACAATCATTTTACCCATATTTAGAATTTCTTTTAATTGCGTGCATGCATGTTTGGGCTTAATTCTATATAAACATGCAAAACCTAATTGTAAAGGACTTTCGATTCAAACTTTAGTTCATTCTTTTATCATTCAATAAAGATTTCAATTCTTGCTTAAGCTCATGGGTACATTTTGGAGAGAGAAATATGAGAGAGAAGATAAGGGTAGGTACCCTTCCGTAAGGTAACGTTATCTCTCCTCCTCTTTTCTCTCTCCTCTCTATCTCACTTTCTCTCTCCTCCTTTCTCTCTCATCTCTCTCTTTTTCTCTTATATTTCCCCTCATCTCTATCTCTCCTCCTCTTTTCTCTCTCATCTCTCTCTTTTTCTCTTATATTTCCCCTCATCTCTATCTCTCCTCCTCTTTTCTCTCTCTTCTCTTCTCTCTCATCTCTCCCTTTCTCTTTCCTGCTTTTATCCTTATCTCTGTCTCACTCTTCATCCTTTAGTCTATCATGTTTCTCTCTCTCTGCTCCTCTTTCTTTATCCATTCACGCATGACGGACCTATCGTTTGGCATGATGCCTTCCTGTTTATGAGAAATGAACAATAAGTTAGGCCTTAACTCTAGTGGTAGGGTGGGCCTTTGTCAAAATTATCTCTCTTTCTCTCTTCTGTCATAGACGACGCAAGCCTATCACAACGTATCTTTTCACTCTCTTTCTCTCTTCTATCATAGATGGTGCAAGCTTATCGTCATTTATGTTTTTTCTCTCTTTCTTCTCTTTTGTCATAGTCGGCACGAGTCTAGCGCCATCTACATTTCAATCCTTGTTCTTCTATCATAGACAGTGCAAGTTTATTGTCGCCTGTGTTCTTTCTCTCTCCTCTTTCTCTTGTCACAAACGGTGCAACCCTATTGCTACTTGTGTTCATTCTCTATCTTCTGTCACAAACGACGAAAGCACATCACCGATTGTGTTCTTTCTTTCTCTTCTCTCCTTATGTCATCACCGCCTAAGTTTCATCTACTTCTTTCTCATATCACAGTTGACAGAAGCCTGTTGCCCCCTGTGTTTCCACCTTATTTTTTTCTTCCTCACATCATAGCTGGCAGAAGCCATTGCCATCTGAGTCTTCTCTCTCTCCATCTTATTGTTGTTTGTGTCCTCCTGCTCCCTTTCTTCCCTTTTCTCTCTTCTTCTTCTCTCATTATTTGCTCTCTTACTCTCTTCTTCTTCTCTTTTCTCTTCTTTTCTTCTTCTTATTATTCTCTTCTCTCTATCTTCATGTTTTGCTTCTTTCTTTCTCTTACCCTTTCATTTGATCAAGAGAGGTTGAGATTATCCTTCTATTGTAGTTCTGTTTTTTAGTTATGCCCGCTTTATTGTCATGATAAACTAGCCATTGTGTCTAGCTAGTCAGTATTGGTATTGTCGTCTAGTAGTAATTCTATTGAGCCCATTTTACTGCCACGCCAATTACCTGCTAGTTTAGTCACTGTGTCGGTCTCACCATCTGGTCAAGTTCTTCTAACCCTAATATTTCTTCTCTCATTCTTCTCTTCCTCTTTTTGAATGTGCATGCCCATGTACATTCCCCAAAGGCAAGGTGGGGTCACTTGACCCACCTGTCTTGTTACATATGTGTGTGATTGTGGAAACAGGAAAATACAAGCCAAGGTAGGTGATTCCAATCCAATTTTACCATTGGGGGGATTTTTTCATGATCTAAGAGGTCGCCCACGCGATCCAGCTCGAGTAAGTCCTGAACCCACCATAAATTTCTCTCTCATCAATTGGTTCACCTGGCCTTTCTCTTGTGCAAGGTTCCCAAGAGAGTGATCTCAGGTCCCGACTTCCCCTGAAACCTGATACACTTGCCACCTGATCAACCAGATCTGGAGAGCGAGATCGAGGCACCTAACCAAGGACATCTTGCACATTCCCCAAAGCAGTAGTTGACAGGGAAAGTTCCCTGAGTTTGGTTAGCGCCTCGCCTAGCTCGATGAGAGGCAGTTCCCTTAAACTCTGAAGATCTGCAAGGAGCATGTCTGCAATTATGCTTGATACCCTCCTGAAATTAGGTCTTGATGATATTGTTGGTTCCACCGCTACAGAAGGAGCTTCGGTTTCGAGGGTCGGGCTCAAAGGAATGATAGTCAGGTGAGTCACTGGCTCTTCTGGAGAAATCACAATGCCCAAAGCCTCAAGCTCCATGGAATCAAAGGGAGCCCTAAACTATGAGTCCTCGATCCACTCAGCATTCGTCTCCTCAGCGCCAGCCTCCTCACCTTGTCCTTCTCCTGCTGAGGCCACCACCCTGATCTTAGTGTACTCCAAAGCAACCTATTCTTCTTGTCTCTCACCCTCTAGCATGGCCTCGGTAAGTTCAAGGTCGGCATCGCTTCCTTGTTCTTCAACTCCCTGAACAGTCACTTCAGCCTCAACAGGTTCAGGTCTTATCTCCTCTCTATGACCTTCAACCTCAGTCACGGTCTCTTCTACCTCAGCCACAAAAAGCTCGCTCTCCTTATCTTCATGACTCATGCACTCTGGGGCAGCAGCCTCTTGAGGCTCAGGTTCCTCACCAACCATAGGACGTCCTCCTGAAAGATGCTTAGGCCCTCACCATCAATCACTACAGCCTCTGCCTCAGTCGGGGCAGTAACCTTTTGAGGGTCGGAAGCCCCGTTAGTGCCAGGTTCCTCTTCTTGAGCAAACATTGTGGAACCCTCAGTCCCATCAATCTCCATTAGAACTGCATCTGACTCAAGAATCACCCTTGGACTTGGAGGCATCACCTCAAGTTCTGGCATCATCTCTCAATCGAAAGTGATGACAATAAGCTCAGAGGGGCCAGATTCATCTACCTCAGTCTCTGAAGAGGTAGAAAAAAGCTTAAGAGTGACAGAAGATGAAACAGAAAGAGCAGAAGGTGACACGGAATGAGAAGCAAATGAACCAGAAACGGAAGACGAAGAGCTACCTCCTGATTCTAAGATGACTTGAAGTTTTGTACCCATACGTTTTCAAGTAGGCCTGTGAACCCGAGGCAGTGCATGATTGTCGGTGGGAGCAGAGCGCTTTCTTTTCTTCCCTCCTGTTGGAGAAGGAACAACCGCTTCAAAAATCCCCTTTCGAGAAGAGCCTGCAGTAAGAACACTGTGTGGGCCGCTCCCTATCAATGCATTCAAATCTTGGACTGGGCACTCTACATGACCTGGAACCTTTCGATCTTTCTTCCATTCGAAGATAGAGGTGAGGTTATCAAAAAAGCTCCTTATCGTTTTCTCCATGGTAAGAAGTTTTGACAAACCACCAATGCTGCTATCTCTCGAGGAATCCCAAGAGCCTACCAATTTCAGGGGTAGCCTAAGTCAAAGATGTCGCTAAGAAGGGGAGGGTTGATGATCCGCCTTTGTCTAGTCTCTTGGCCCCAATTACAGTTCTCCCCTTTCTAAGGGTGATAAGGATCCCAGTATCCCTTGCTGGTAATCCTCCACCAGCATGCATAGGCCTTGGTCGCCTATCACATATTTGCTAACTTTAGCCTTCTCCAAACAGGTGGACCATGCGGTGCGAATATTCTCTGGCCGTCATTATTCCCAAGAGTCCCGAGCTCTTCCTTCCTCCCAGTGTTCACTCTGTCATGACGCTTCTCAAAGAACACAAAAAAGGGGGAAACTCTGATCAAGCTCGTGTTGATGAGCAAAGCGATGGGGGAAGTACCTATCAAGTCTGGCACTAAATGGGTTATGATAGGCCAAGACCCCACCTCGGATGCTTAAAATAAACATGAGTTCCTTGATGGATATGGGAGCACCATCCAGTTCTTTGCCCAGTTCATCAATAAAGGTGTGGTCAGTAAAGCCCCCAACTGGAAAGGCCACCTGATGCATAGTGGGGAAATCTTTCCCAAACAAGAGACAAGTGTTTGAAGACATTTTTCGGCACCTTGGTCCCTGATGCGGAATAAAGAGCAAGCCGGTAAATAAAGCCATGACATACAGTGGAATTCTCGACACTCTCAGAATTTCTCCAAAACGGGTAGAAATCTTCTTAATCACTTCAAAAGGGAACCTATCACATTTCGTCACAATCATACATGTCTAAGGTAGTGCAGACAAAGAAACAATCTCAAAAAATTAGTCTCTAGCACCCTAAAACATACCTCGCAACTAGAACTATATTTTCGGTGTGTCAAATAGCTGTGAGACCATCACCATTGGATCCGACACAGTGCATCAAGTTTTGACTTAATCGGGCACTCTAGGATAAAGTTCTGGGTAAAATACTGAAAAGGGGTAGGCTGCACACTATTCTCATGTGGCCTCCTTGCAGCCTCGGGTAGTGACATTTGGGGTCCATATCTCATTCGTCCTAAGTTGGATCATGCTCAAATTTTGTGAGCATGTTCTTCTCATCAAGGCGAGCGTTTTGATCTATGGCATACCCCGTGATGATGCTCGAGCAGAAAGAAAAGCTAGAGAGGAGTTGCAGATCCGTGAAGAAAGTTACAGGAAAATCAGCAGCAACACGCCTTGCTCGAATGGCCAAATCACGGCTCTCGTGCATAAAATTGACATGAGACCAGTTCCATCACATCTGTAAGGTCTAAGGATATCTCTTGTCAGAACCCCAAACAAGATGAATGGTCGGATTTAGCATATGAAGGCATCGAACTGCGAAGAATTCCATATTCCGGCCAAAACTCCAAAGTTGCAAAATCTTCGTCCGAAAACAAAATCAAGCTGCGTTTGTTGCCATGTAATCATGACATTATGTTTAGTGTGCTACAGTGAAGAAATCGTAAAGAAACATAAAGAAACAAGCACACTATCGATCCGAAGTTTTCAAGAATCGTCCAAATTCCAAGTCGCATGATCGTGGCTTAAAGCACTATCCATGGCTTGAAGTTGGTATCGAATCGATCGTCATGCTAAGCCCTATAAGAAAACAATCATCTTTCGATCAAACGGGCACTAGAGCAACCTCGGATCACTCACGAAAGATCACGCAAGTTCTAGGGCAACAGTAGGGACTAATTTGAAATTCTACGAATTGTTAGGCAAGGGAAAAATAGTCCTTTTGCACCCATTTTTTTAATTTATTTTAATTCAATTAAATTGTAATTATCATGAACTAGATAGTGTTTGAGCATCCACCCATGTTTGGGCCCATTTTTATAAATACATGTTAAACCTAATTATAAAGGTGGCAAGTTCTTCCCTGATTCCCGTTTAATGGATTAATAAAGTTTGTGCTTTTTCTTTGAGTTTGTGAGTGTTCCTTGGAGGGAGAGAGAGGAGAGAGAAGAAAGAGGCGTGTACCCTTCGATAAGGTAATTTTCTCTCCTCTTCTCGTCTCTCTCTTTCTCTGTCCTCCTCTCTTCCCTATCTCTTTTCTTTCTTACTTATTCTCTCATGTTTTCTCTCCTTTTCTCTATGAACGTCCACGGATGTGGCAGAGTCATGTATGCCATATTTTTTCTTCTCTTTCTTTAACCCTCACGGTGATGGCAGCGTTTGTGTGTCTCATTCTCTCTCATTTTTCTTCTTCAAGATCTTTCTTTCTGTTCTTCTATGACTGAATGTGCATGGAGATGACAGCACCATGCACGGACCTCTCTCTCTATCTTCTCTATCTCACACACAATGATGCCAATGCCATGTGTGTCTTCTTCTCTCTATCTTCTCTATCTCACACACGACAATGGCAACATCGCGTGCATCTTCTTCTCTTTTCTTCTGTTTCTCACACACAGTGATGGTAGTGCCGTGTGCGTATTCTTTTCTTTCTCACACATAGAGATAGCAATGCCATGTGCATCTTCTTCTCTCTCTTCTTTTCTACCTCAGACACAACGATGGCAACACCATGTTCGTTCTATTCTCTCTCTATTTTCTCTATCTCACGGTGATGGCAACCTCGTGTGCAATTTCCTCTCTCCTCTCCATCTCTCACACACACGGTGATGGCAACGCCTTGTACGTTCTCTTTGCTCTCTATTTTCTCTGTCTCACGCACACGGTGATGGCAACGTCATGTGCATCTTCTTCTTTCTCTTCTTCTTCTTCCTCTTCTCCTTCTTTCTTCTCTCTATCTCTCTCGATCTGAACATGAACGGTGATGGAAACACTGTGCACATATCTCTCTCTCTGTTTTCTTCTCCCTCTGACACCCACAGCGGTGGAAGCATGATGCGTACCTCTTTTCTTATTCCTTCCTCTTTGACATCCACGACGGTGGTAGCACCGTGCACATCTATTTCCTCTCCTCATTCCTTATTTTCTTCTCTCTTTCCCAATCTCCTTCTCTCTCAGTCCTTCTTTCTCCTCTGGCTCTTTCTTAGTTTATCTCCTCACTTTCTTTTGCCATCTCTTCTTTCCTTTTTTCTCTCTCTACTTTCCTTTCCTCTTCCTTTTTCCTCCATCATGGACAGCTAAATTCCATCACCGTCCATATTCTTTCTCTCTCTTCTTTTCTCCTCTCTCTTCTTTCCCTCTCTTCTTTTCTCTCTCCTTTTTCTCTTCTTCATCTTAGCTCGCCTCTCTCTTCTTTGTTCCCTCTTCCTTTCTCTCTCGTCTTTTCTCTCTCTGTTCTTCTCATCCATTATCTCCCTCTTTCTTCTTCTCCTTCCTCACTCATTTGACCAAAGGACAAGTCTAGCACTGTCACGATAGTCTCGTCGCCGAGCAGTATTACCGTCGTGCCAGTCTAAGTTACCGTGCCTGCCTTGCTGCCACGTCGAACTAGCCATTATACAAGGTTGATCGATGTTTGTGTTCTATCATTGAGTAGTACTATCGTCCTGCCAATCTCGTTACCGTGCCCATCTTGCTACCACGTCAGGTCAATCATCATACCAATCTAGCCACTGTGCTAGGCTAGTTACTTGGTCAAATGTCTCTTTCTTTTCTTCTTCTCTCTTCTTTCTTCTCCCAACCCTCATCTCATCATCTCTTCTCCTTTCTCCTTTGAATGTGCATGCCTTGTGTACATTCACCCAAAGACAAGGTCGGGTCATTAGGTCCACTTGTCAAGTAAAATTAGCCATGTGTGTGTGATTGCGGAAACAGGAGAATACATGCTAAGGGAGGAGATCCCAAAGTTGTAGGACTGTGGGGATTTCTTCATGATCTAAGAGGGTGCCCACACGAGCTAACCCGAGTAACTCTTGAACCCACCTTAAATTCCTCTCTTATCGGTTGGTACATCAGGTCTAGCTCCTAAGTGAGGTTCTCAAGAAAACGATCTCAAAAGTCCCAGGTTCCCCCGAAACCCGAGATGCATGCCACCAGATCATCCAAATTCGAAGGGCGAGATTGAGGCACCTAACCAACATGGCGACTCCACTAGGGACGTACTACCCTTAGTCGGATCGACCTTGTTTGACTAGTTCCTCCTTTTGTTTTCTGTTTTGACACACCACATGAATTTTGGGTTCTTCAACCCATTTATCCAAATCGGGGATTTTCTAATCCTTGCATTCGCAAACTTCCCCGGGAACAAGTTCCTTGAACTTCATTCCCAACTTTCCTTTTGAGAAAGGACCTAGTTTTTAGCTCCCAGGTCTTAACTTGGATAGGCGTGCGAAGGGACTTAAAGGTCCCTCACTCCCCATTTCTTCGCCCTGGTGGAACTTCCACAAAGGCACCCTGCATTGGTAGCACATTTGTTTCCACTCATAGCATGCACCCTGTCACCGACAGGTCAATTTGTCGATCGTATTGTCGAGGTACACCAAAAGGCTGCCCAGCCCCTTTCTGTAAAAGGCAAACAAATTACCGTTGCCCCTGTGAGTCGCCGTATGGCCACCCCCCACATTCTTGCACCACCTGGAGTCTCTGTGTTTAGAGGCTCGACACATCGAGGAAGAGACCCTGGGGCCTCCACCTCACACACACACACTAAGGCTCGCATGTCATCCACTCGAGTAACACCTTAGGGAAGCCCTTGTTCTACCTCAAGTAGAAGTTTAGGATCATGTGTCCTCAAGTCGAAACCTGTGCGCGTGGATATGCATCTCACTGCTCAGGGCAGTGCCCCTGCGGTGCTAACCCAAGCACATGAAAGACGACCTCTTTGTTCTTCCTCTCAGCACACACTTGTGCACCCTGTAAAGAGCAGGCTTCCACCTGCTCCCTAACTGACACGTACTTGCAGTTCTCGGCCTCCTGAGGTCAAACCATTTGTTTGAGCCCGAGCGTCCCTCAGATCACCTGGAATGCTACTTCAAGGGGCGTACACGTGCCACCTTCTCAGGCCACCACTTGCTCCCGACCCAGATAGTATCAAGAGCTAGTCCCATCTTCTTTTCTCCTTGTTTATGATGAAAATCAGACAGATCTTCTGATGAATTTTAACACCTTAAACTAAATGAAAATGAATTAAAAGAGTGGTAAAGAAAGTGGGACAAATAGAATTCAGAGATGAGGCCAGATACGGGTAGGGCTAGCATGATCTAGAGCGTCCAAAATGCCATCTTAAATAAAATTAACAAAAACGAATCAAAATAAAATTAAAATAATGAAATAAGAAGAAAAGGAAATAAATGATATTGAACCTGGCCAGATGGCCCGAGAGTCCTGACTCTTCTGGGGGACACCAGTATCAGAATTGGTCATCTTTTGTCTCTCTGAGTCGAATGTTTATCAGTAAATCTCTTTGGTACGAAGGCTTTGATTTAGGTTTTTATGTCCTAAGGGTAGATCTGGTCTGTGTCCTAAGGGTATATCTGGGGTTTTACTCAGCGAGCTAAGGTTTGTTGATGCAATTTCCAAGGTTTTCTCTCCTGTAACTTCCTCAGGTTTTCGATGTCTATCTCTTCTGTTTCTTTTTGTCTGCTAGGGGTTTTCTCTCTCTAGTGTTTCCTTTTCTAAAGTCTCCTTGTTTCTCTCTCCTTCCCCCTCTAAATTTTCCTAAAAGGATGCTAAAAGAGCGGGGGGGGATTTGTTGGGGGGAATATCTTCCCGTAACCAACCAAAAAAATTAGTCAATAACGTGTTTTAGAGGTCTCAGATCTGGGAGACATGGCTGGTGTCACCCGGGCGACATGCCTGGTGTCGCCTAAAATACTGAAAATCTCAATTCGGGGTAAAACGAGGTGGGCGACATTGCTAGTGTTGCCCAGTCCAAGCTCAGTGACCCCGCTATGTCGCCCAACTCAAAACTTGTCCAAATTTCGTGTTTCACTTTAGGTATTTTCCTTAGCCTCTTATGAAGCTCTCAAAGAAAATTTGGATCAAAACATATTTATGTACTATTTTTAAATATTTTTTTGGTAAAACATGGCGTTTATAAAAATCTGGGTCAAATCAAGGATTCGGGCAGTCAAACTAGTTCCGAAACTATGGATTTTTGGTTTACTAGGATAATGTGGTCCTAAGGGTTTATAAATCATAGAGTTTTCCTGTTTTAAAATGGGGAGTCTACGGTTGCCCCTCTTTAGCACTCCCTGTCCTTCGAGGGATAGGCGAGTGGCAAAGAAATAGACACTCTGGCGTTCTTTGTCCTTTGAGGGGCAAGTGAACGTCAAAAATAAAGTAGACATTTTAAATTTCATCATGACGTCAAGTTGTCAAAGGGCACACGAACTATCCCTCCAAGTCATTGTGCTCATCGAACTCACCTATTTAGGGCATTTTTTCTCGTAGGGTTTTCGACGTTGTCAGTGAGTTACACAAGCTTGAAACTGGAGTTGGATTTTCTTGACATGCCACTTAACTTCAAATGTTTTGCAGATTGAAATTTTTATCCCTAGCATTTTCTTTGTTCTCCTTAGGGTTTCCTAAGGCTATCTATAGGAAATGGCCTTCTATAGGAAGAGCCTTGTTTGGTTGAATCCGAAGAGAGAGACAAGGCAGCAAAGCGATAAACACGTCAACACGGTATTCATCATATACGGGTGTCCAAGCTCCTTTGTTTTAGAAATTTTGAAAGTAGGGGGAGATTTGAAATAGAACCCAGAGCAGGGACAAGTTATGATTTTAACAATGAAATTAAAGTTTTTGAAATCACAAACATATAGTGAAAATTTTGAAAAGAGAACAATATTTGAAAATTAAAGTTGGTTAACAGTTTTAACTCCTGCAACCATTGAGCCCTGTAAGTAGTTTAGCATCATGCAGTGATGGACCAAACACCCAATCCTTTTATGTCATACGGGGATAGACGTTTGAACAAGGTGGTTGTGCCTTGAAGACATTGAACAGGGTGGTTGTCACTTAAACAACATTGAAGAGGGTGGTTGTGTCCAGAATACATCCGACATTTTATGATGTAGATATAGATGCAGTACCTCCTCCAGTGTTGCTCTCTGGTGATGAGTGGCGAGTGTAAGAGAGGGAAGGGATTCGACACACGCATGAACGGGTTATGATCGAGGATGAGCCAGAGATGAACTATGGATTTTGGTAAAACAGGACATTAACTGGAATGACTTGGGAGACACTGCCAGTGTCGCCCAGTCCAGGCTCGGCGACATGACTAGTGTTGCCCAACTCATAACTTGTCCAAATTTCCTTTTTTCACTTTGGGTGTTTTCCTTAGCCTCTTATGAAGCTCTCAGAGAAAATTTGGATGAAAACAGATTTATTTACTATTTTCAATGATGTTTTTGGTAAAACAGGGTGTTTACATAAATCTGGGTCAAAACAGGGTTTCAGGCAGGCAGGCAGGTTCCTGGTCATAGGGTATGCTATGTGAACTATGGATTTTGGGTTTACTAGGATAATGTGGCCCTAAGGGTTTAAAAACTATAGAATTTTTCAGTTTTAAAATGGGGTGTCTTCAGCTGCTCCTCCTTGGCACTCCCTGTCCTTCGAGGGACAAGCGAGTGGTAAAAACGTAGACACTTTGGGATTCCCCGTCCTTCAAAGGGAAGGTGAACATCAAAGATAAGAAGACATTTTATATGTCATCTTGATGTCACATGGTCAAAAGAGGCACCAACTATCCCTCCAAGTCATTGTGCTCATCGAACTCACCTACCTAAGGCATTTTTCCTCCTAGGGTTTCCGGTGTTATCGGTGAGTTACACAAGCTTGAAACTCCAGTTGGATTTTTTTTCGAAGCCACTTAACTTCATGGGTTTTGCAGTTTGAAATTTTTATCCCTGACATTTTCTTTAATCTACTTAGGGTTTCCTAAGGCTATCTATAGGAAAAGGCCTTCTATAAGAAGAGACTTGTCTGGTTGAATCCGAAGAGAGGGATGAGGCAGCAACGCGATAAATGCGGCAACACTGTATTCATCATATAAGGGTGTCCTAGCTCCTTCATTTTAGAAAATGTTTTAAAAAATTTAAAAGTAGGGGGAGATTTGAAATAGAACCCAGAGCAGGAACAGGTTACAATTTTGACAAAGAAATTAAATATTTTGAAATCACAGACATATAGTGAAAAGTTTGAAAAGTGAAAGATATTTAAAAAACAAACTTGGTTAGCAATTTTAACTCCTGCAACCATAGAGCCCTCTAAGCAGTTTAACATCATGTACCGATGGACCATGCACCCGACCATTTTATGTCATACGGGGATAGACATTTGAACAAGGTAGTTGTGCCTTGAACACATTGAACAGGGTGGTTGTGCCATGAACAACATTGGACAGGGTGGTTGTGCCCTGAACACATCCGACATTTTACATCATAGAGGGCTAGACAGTACTTGTCTCAGCACTTTTATGTCGCACGAGTTCCATGTTGAACTGGATATACCCAACCTTTAACGTCGTACGGGGCTAGACATTTGAATAGGGTAGTTGTGCTCTGAACACATTGAACAAGGTGGTTGTGCCTTGAACACATTGAATAGGGTGGTTGTGCAATGAACACATCCAGCATTTTACTTCATATGGGGCAAGACATTACCTGCCTCCGCTCTTTAACATCACACGGGTTTGACGTTTTTCCTATCTCGGCTCATTAATATCGCACAAGTTTGACGTTTTTCCTGCCTCTAAGCTTCTATCTTTCTTTCTCCACTTTCCCTCTCTACACCAAACTCCCACATTGCATTCCCATTTTATTGAGTTGGGGATTCATAGATGGTCGAAAATGGAAGGCCGAGAGCGTCAGTGGGCTTGGGTTGGATCACATTTCCAAGTCAAAGCACTAAGAGAAGGTACAAATTCATACTTTCGATATGCTTGATGAATATCTTAATGAGTATTGGCGTAGTTCCCATTTGGGTGGTGTTGGGGTTAGCATGCCACTAACTTTGGCTAGAAAACAATGATTTTCCTTTTTCGGATTTTGAAAAACTCGTTTAAATTATGTAATTCACTAAAAAAACATTGATTGTCATGTTTTCATTCTTGGTGAAAAATCTATTTTAGTAACATTTCTTTTGCTTCAAAGAATGTTTGGAAATGATCATGATATGTTTGTTGAAATGCCTTAGCGTAAAAAATTGAGATTGTCCTCTTTTTGGATGGTTTTGAAAGTGACATGCCATTGATTTTTGCTTAGCAAAAATAGTGATTTTCTTTTCCTAAATTTCAAAGTAGACCATGATTTGAAAATATTTTATGTGATATTTTAATTGTGGTTGGACACTGTTTCGAAAGAATGTTATAATATGTGTGGACTCTACTCTTGAGTTTCCTCTGAGATGCTTGTGAAGAGTTTGGTTAATTGTTTGAATGGTGTAGAGTTGGGTTGCATCCTAATTTCTTATGTTAAACAAAGTCTTTTTGCTCATGAGTTCAGGTCAAATTTTCTTTATCATCTTTTCTTTCTACAGACCATGAAAAAGGGTCTTGCGGGCAGAATGACCAAAAAACCCTTGAGCTCAAAATTACTAGAATACCCCTGAGTACCATTTCTTCTTTTTGAGGGTAATTGTGAGTGATTAATACTGCCCCTTTTTTTTAAGGATGCAGAGAGACCACAATGCCTTTTGGATGTAAAATGACCAAAATACCTATGAGTTCAAAATGACCAGAATACCCCTGAGTGCAATTTCTTCTTTTTGAGGGTTGTGAGTGAGTAGTACTGCCCCTTATTTCTAGGCATGATAGAGTGACCACAATGCCTTTTGAATGCAAAAGGTCTTATAGACAAAAGTGGCAAATTGTCAGGGGTTCTATTGGCCGCGAGTGGTAACCCTTCTTTAGCATATGCAAATCCTTATGTGAGGGTGCCACAACCATCTTCCGTTCAGAGTCAGTTGCAATCTCAAGTGTCTACTCAGATGACGAGGAGTTTGAGGTGCGTAGAACAGAGGTTGGAGGGAGACGGGAGCACTCGTATCCCAGTGGCTGAGGAGGATTCAGGATCCATGATGAGACCTTTCCCTTTTTCTTTTTTTTTTGAGATCATTATGGACCTTGGATTACATATAAATATATGTCTCTTTCCTTTCTTGTTTATCTTGCCTATTCTCATGCTTTCCCCTCTTTTGTTTTTTCTTTGCTGCCCCAGCTTTGGGGTTGATGTTCATGTGTATGCGGCATTCATTGAGGCATACTTTCTTTGCACACATTTTTAAAAACAAATTTTTACAAACTCCATCTCCCTAGTTATAGGATTTTCATTTCGAATTTCCAGCGATGGGTCATCGTATGCACACACAGGGATGAGCTTGCCTCATTTTTCCTTAGGGGATCTAGTCGAGTGAAAGACGCTCCCAGATTAGTCAATTTCGTCATTGGCGAGGTTCACCATCTCCTATATGTGTAGTTGGTAGTTATACTCATATAACCATGGAGTGCCTAACTAGTTTCAAGCCTTCATAACAAACATAGGAAGTTGGCTTCAAGAATGAGGCCAGATGACTAACAGTTTAACCCTTGTAGTGATGAAGGAAGTCCCTTATAAAAGGAGAAGGCTTTTTAAAATGAATGCTTTTAACAATCAAATTGAAACAACATTTTCAAAAGGGATGGGCCTTACAGTTTTGCCACCTGTGGCCCCTTTGGTTATCATTTTCTTTGTTATATTCTACCCAAAGATTATGAAAGGATTCCCATGTGGGATCGTGAGAACTCATAAATTAGGAAGTTGTCTTTTTACCTTTGGAGAATTCATCCTCTGCTTCGTGGATCCATGAAGAGCCCTCTGGATTCTTGTTGGGCTTCCATCTTGAAGAGTCTCAACATTTTTAAAGATTCATCGAAATCACTTCGTTTTTCTATTCATGTCACTCTCCTACATCTTTTTGAGTTGGTTATGTTGAGAACCTGCAAGGTTTAAGAGAAGTCTTCATCCTCAGGATCTGCTATTGCAGTATTATTGGAACTTGTAACTACTTGTTTGTACTTGAGTGTTTTGCATCAAAAGCTCCTTCTTGGAGATCTTTTTATTCCTTTTACCCGTGATGCCTTTTCAGGTTTTCACCAAGTCCTTTTTTTTGTTTTTTTATTTTTTTATTTTGTTTGTGATGCCTTTTCAGGTTTTCACCACTTCCATTTTTTGTGTTTTTATTTTTTTATATTTCTTTGTGATGCCTTTTCTAGTTTTCACCACTTTTTTTAGCCTGTTATAGGTAGTATTTTATGAGATACATTGCATTAATGGGGTCGTTGAGTTCATACCACTCTTGATTTTTTATCTTATAAGAATTGCTTGCATGCACTCGAGTAACTTTCCTAAAGGGGGTGGATTTGCAGTAGTGTGAAAGATTTTCTTGAGTACCATGTCTCCTTCTCTGAATTGTCGAGGAACAACTTTTCTTTGGTATGCCCTTTCAGTTTTACTTTGGTAAGCAACGATATGTTGTGTCGCTCGTAGTCATTTTTCATCCAAATTAATGAGGGCAGCGATTCGTGCTTCGACCTTTTGTTTCTCATCTTAATTTTAATGAATAACGATTCGGAGAGATGGTATCTCAGCCTCGATAGGTTGCACTGCTTCCATACCATACATCAATGAGTATGGGGTCATGCAAGTAAGAGTCTTCTCAATTATCCGGTAGGCCCATACGGCATCATTTAACTTTTTGTGCCAATCTTTCCTTTCTAGTAGTTGTCTATGATTTTGAGAAGTCGTTTATTTATAGCTTCTGCTTGTCTGTTTCCTTGAGGGTAGTAAGGTGTGGAGAATTTTCATATTATCCCAAACTTTTGGTACACCTTAGTTACCATTTCATTGAGATTGGATCCGTTGTCAGTGATGATTAACTCAGGAACTCCGAATCTGAATACGATATTGTTCTTTATGAAAAGGGCAACATGTTGGCCTTCAATTTTAACAAATGATGCTGCCTCTATCCATTTTGTGAAGTATTTTATAGCCATTAATATAAAACGGTGGTCGTTTGAGGCTTTTGGAGATATCATTCCGATGATATCCCACATGGTGAAGGGCCATACGGGCAGTGTTGAGTTGAGTGATACGGACAGTACATGGATGAGGTCTCCATAAAGTTGACATTTGGGACACCTCTAACAAACTTCCAGTAGTCTTCGGTAATGGTGGTCCAGTAATAACCTTGGCGCCTAATTTTTTTAGCTAAGGCAGCTGCCCCAGAATGACTTCCTTCATTGTGCAACTCCATCAGTACTTGACCGAGGAACCGTAGAATGATCCCATCGATGGACTTTTTGAATAAGAGATCACCTCTTACTAAGAATCCCCTAGAAAATCTTCGAAGGGCTTCTTTATCTTTTTTGGTGGCTTTTTCAGCGTACAACCCATCTTTCAACAGAGACAACATCATGGAACCATGGCTTTGCCTTAGCTAGCGCATCAGAAGCCACGAGAGAAAATTCCCCATCATTCTCATTTTCTTACTCTATTTCTTCTTTAATCCTTAGTGGGGAAGGGTCATGTTTGTTCCTAATGTAGAACGTCAATGTGGTGATTTCTTGAGGAATTTCAACCGTCACAGCAAGGGTTGCAAGGGTGTCGGCGAACCGATTATTTTCCCTAGTTACATGTTAAAAGGTGATTTTCTTAAAATATGGAATCATCTTTTCCACCCGTTCTTGATAGGGTTTGAGCTTTTCTTCTTTCACCCTCCAATTCCTATGAACTTGGTTTATGAAGAGTAAGGAGTTGCCAATCACTCGTATTTGCTAGATTTTCATTCTCATGTCATTCTCAAGCCTGGCTATCAAGGCTTCGTATTCAGCAATGCTATTGGTACATGGGAAATTTAATCTGATAGTTGTAGGCATTAAAATCTTCTCGAGTGAGCATAGTATGACTCCTATACCTGACCTGTACTCATTCTTTGCAGTGTCGAAGTATAGCTCCCAAATCGAGTCCTCAATTGTGAAGAGGTTCTCATCAGGGAGATCCGTGTTAACGGGAATATTGTCTAGCAGTGAGTGTTCAACTAAGTGGTCAACAATGACTTATCCCTTGACCGATTTTTGAGTGACATACTCGATCTTGAACTCTCTCCTTACCATTCTCCACTTCACCAAACGTTCGTTGAGGACGGGCCTCTCCAATAGGTACTTGAGTGGGTTAATTTTTTACATGAGCTTGATTGAATGAGATAAGACATAATGTCTTCATTTCTGCATGGCCCACACAAGTGTTAAGCATTGTTTCTCCACATCCGTGTATCTTGTCTCATAGCCGACCATGGTTTTGTTGATATAGTATATCGTTTGTTCTTTTCCATGGTCGTTACATTGTCTTAATATTGCCCCCATGGTCTTGTCTTTCACTGACATGTATAAGAACAGGGGTTTATCTAGACTAGAAGGACAAAGGATGGGAGGTTTGGTGAGGTCCTCCTTGATTTGATTGAATACTTCTTAGCAATCATTGACCTATTTAAATGGGGTGTCCTTCTTAAGGAGTCTATTGAATGGTGCGTACTTATCCATCAGTTGTGAAATGAAACGCCTTATGACTTATATGCGACCTTGAAGTCCACGGATTTCTTTGATGTTCTAGGGAGGAGGCATTTCAATGATGGCTCATATTTTGGATGGGTCCACCTCAATGCGTCTGTGGCTTGCTATAAAGCCTAGTAATTTTTTGGATTCAACTCCAAAGGCACATATTTGTGGATTACGTTTGAGTTGATGTTTTCGACGTCTTTTGAAAATGGTTCTCAGGTTGGTAAGATGATCAGACTTGCTCTTTGACTGGACCAGAATTTCGTCGACATAGTCTTCTATAATGGTATGCATTAGATCGTAGAAGATGCAAATCATTGCTCGTTAATAAATTGCTCCTGCGTTTTTGAGACCGAAGGCCATGACTTTGTAACAATAGGTTCCCCATTGCGTTATGAATGATGTCTTGGTTTGGTTTTCTTCTATCATGAGGATTTGCTTGTATCTCAAGAAGCCATCCATGAATGACAACATCTCAGGACCCACAGTGCTGTCAACCAAGGCATCTATTTTTGGTAACAGAAAATTGTCTTTAAGACATGCCTTATTGAGGTCTCTGTAATCGACACACACTCGGATCCTCCCATCTTTCTTAGGTACGACCACTATGTTGGCCAACCATTTTGAATATTCAATAAGAGTAACGAACCTCTCCGTGACCAGTTTCTCGATTTCTTTTTTGATTTTAAGCTTAAGGTGGGTCTTTTGAAGTCGGCGTTTCTGCTTTACAGGCTTTGTCCCTTTGTTGAATATTAGGTGATGTTGCAATAATGTGGGATCTAGCCTTGGCATATCCTCATATGACTAGGTGAAGACATCACGATATTCCTTGAGAAACGAAAACACATTTTCCCACGCGTCAGAAGATAAGGAGGTTCCAATCTTGGTTAACCTTGGGTCCTTCTTAGTTCCTAAGTTTACGTCATTCGTCTCTTCGATGATTTCCGTTGGGTCACCATCGAACCTGTTCTTGAATTGCTCTACATGGAAAGTACGTTCCTCAGGTTGAGAGATTTCTTCAGACTCTTGACTCTCATGATCTTCATCTTGGTCGTCCAATTCATCGTCTTGGGTATTATGCACCATTATTGGGCTGTCTTGAGTGAGCACCATTTTTGAAAATTCTTTTTCATTATTATAAGCTTTATCATGTTTTGAATTTTCCACGGTTTTTGAAATGTCGCAAGAGGTGTCCCTTTTGAGACTCGCAAGAGAAATGTTGGGGACAGGAAGCGCAAGGTGGTTAGATGGCCACCTTGCGCCTATCAATTTTTTTGCACCAAGACTTGGAGATGCCGCTGATATGCTTCCAGCGATTCTCGAGATAGAGGAGTGATAGACCAATTCTATTCCTGAGTTTGACTAGGCAGATGAGCACACTTGGCTTTGTCAGAGTTAATTGTGCATACCTTCAAATCCAGGTCAGCGAAAAGGTCTTCATTTCCCAGTTCTTGCGTGTGCTGAGATGTGGAAGAAAAGTTATTCCTTGTTGGGGAATCAAGGATCACCTTTGGCCGTTTTGAAGGACGTGCATCGAGAGGATCGAGGCTTTGAATGCCTTTGGATACAAAGCCTGGATAGCTTGAAGGTTAGTTTTGGCTTGGGGTGATTCAGAAATGGCCTCCGTTACGCCTTACCCTTGACTCCCCAAGCCTTGGTCTGGTTGGAAGCCTTGGGAGAGGAGCATGTGCCAAGCTTCGAGGGACCCGAAATAGTATTGACTTTGACATTGGATAATGACCTCCATCAATGCAGATGTTTACAAAATTTAAGGAATATGGTCACCGGCCTCTAGGCGTAAGGTGGCATAATCGGTTTTCTCGAAGGAAGTGAATGGTATTTCTCCAAGCTCAACCCCAACGACTAGCGTTCCATTATGTATGCTAGGATTGAAAAAAGAAGGGGGTTCAGCGCATACCTTCGCAGCGCCATTTTTTGTTGGAAATTTGAGGCATTGATGGAGCGTAGAGGCGACCACAAGGTTTCCTGCAGCCACGGTCTTCCTAGAAGCATGTTGAATGAAGGTTTTATTTCTAAGACATAGAACTTTATCAGTTGGACGACCGAGCCGATCTTAAGTGTGAGAGCCTTCAGCTTGTCTCTTGGTCCCATTGTACGAGGCGATAGTTAGTTGACATGGCTCGAAGTCATCCAGGCTTTTGCCTATCTGCTTCACCATTTTCATAGCGCATATGCTTAGGGATGCCCCATTTTCGATAAGCACTCTCCGTATTTCATATCCTTGCATGAAAACAGGGATGTCCAGAGGTTGGACATGAAAGTGGTTAAAGCTGGCCTGGATGTCATCGTCTGTGAACACGATTGGTGTTTGTGCCATTGGTTGGTCGATCAGACCGCACAACTCATCCGACTGTGTGCTGCTCGGGATGTTTGTCTTGGCAAGGACCCCTTCGACCTAGGCCCTGTGTGTTGGTGAGTAGCTCCAAGATGGAGATTTGAGCCTAGATCTTCTCGAATGAGTCGGTAGATTGTAGGTGGTTGTAGATTCTTGAATTTCCTTGTTCGGCTCGTGATTTACAACCCCTGTTGGTTGTCTTGCTCTTGAGGATTTTCCCATCCTTTCATCGAGAGTGTCGGCCATTAATTGGACAGGTTTGAACACTCAGCCTCTTCGGGTTACGAAATCAACCTCGCCAGCTTGAAGCTTAATAAGGTCAGCCCTAGCAAGAGTAATGAGAGATTACGGGTTGTTGGCCCCTTGTTTGGAACATGACGTCTTGTCATTGGTTCTAATCATATCGATTTAGCATATCATCTTTGCCAAATTGATCCCATTTGGGCAGGTTGTTGAGGTTCGGAGATGAAGGGCTTCCCTTTAGAAGATCTAATAGATCTTCATCAAATTTATGAAAATGATGATCACAAATCAATATGAATTGACTGGGATCTTCTTCTTCGTCTCCACTCTCAACCATGTGAATGACAACATTTTCTTTTGAGCTGTCTTGAGCTCCTTGCTTTTCGATCGTTGTGACCATATTTTTAGGGAGATGGTTTGTGGAGATAACCATCTTTTGATTAGGCTCTTCAACGGGTTGATTTCTAGGCACGACAGTGATGTCCCCTCTATTGATTAACCCATGAATTACCCATTTCAGGTATATGCAGTTTTGAGCATCATGTGCATGGTTTTGATGCCATTTACACTACCTGCTCTTGTTCGTGACTTGAAGTGGTGATTCGGATGGTGGCGGTAGATAAACCATGTTTCTTACTAGGAGTAATTCCATCACTTTTTCTAACGGGTCTTTGAGAGGAGTGAATCATCCCCTCGCCTTTGGTTATTATTTTGAGTGTTGGCTCTAAGCAGACCACTTCGGTTTTGGTTCTGATTGTTGTGATGAGTGGTTGAACCTTGAGCAGGTCCGTTAACTACAATCTCGTTAACCTGAACGGAAGCCTTCTCCTTGTTATTCTTTTTGCTCTTATTTTGGGGAGTCGTTATTGGTTTATTGTAGAGCCTGGTGATGAGGGGTGTCCCTCTCGCCCTTCCATGTCGTGCCACCCACTCGATCATGGAGTTGAAACAGTGGGGGATAAGGCCTTGGCTGTATTCAAGAGCAGCGTTCTCTAAGGCCATGGAGATTTTGACTGGGTCTATCAGTGGGCATTCTACGACTCGAATTGCTGCCTCGCATAACTGACAGATGAAATCCTCGAACGATTATCCTGGATTTTTCTTTGTTGCACTGAGCTCGCCTAGGGAGAGAGATCTTGGTGTCGACCCACAGTAGTGAGAGACGAATAGGTAGAAAATTTTGTTTGGAATGATGTGTGGTTGAGCGGACATTGTTCTCCAATGCTAGTTCAAGGCGTCGCCGGTCAATGTTTGCGAAAATATGACGTTCAGTTGGTTAGGCATTTCTAGCAAAGCTCTCATGAAGAGAAGATACGCGTTGACGTGAGCATTTGGATCACTCTTCCTGTTAAACTTGTTTCTAAAGACTAGGATAACAAATCCCAAGGGAAGGTTCTCCATGCCTCCAAGGGTCTCTTGAACATAGGCCTTTGGGGGTAGAATTTCATGCATTCCCATTCCTACGAGCATATCCTGCATTGCTTTAAAAGTGCCTTCTTGTTGGGTGTTCGGCAAGACAGTAGTCCCCCTGGTTGCTGGTTCCCAAGCGTGGACTGATGAGCCGAGATTTGGAGTATATGTTGGCCTACATGGGCCAGAGATTGATGAGTCGTAGTCACCGGGGTGGTTTGATACACTTACCCTTGAGGGGCGTACTGACCCATGGGTTTCGCCACCAGTTGCAAAAATTGCATGGTTTGTTGGACCGGATGAACTAGAGGGACCGATTGAAGAATCGACTGACTCAGTTGTGTTAAGAGTTGACTTATATCACTAAGTTGGTTTGGCATTGACCCATAAGTTGGGGCATGAACAGTGTATCTTAAGTCAACTAGACTTTTGAGAGCAACTTGGACACCTATCTCGCCTAGGGGTCGGTTTGGGGCCACACCTCTACCTCATACAGTATTCAAGACATCATGAGTTGTACTACGACGACTCGAGGTAGGGTTGGATCCCCTAGAACTAGGTGCGTCTTGGTCTTGAGATCGTTGGACCTCGGGGTTATCTGGGTTCAAGTTACATGAATTGATGTTGGATGCTACATGGATTTCTTCCCTCACTCAACTTCCACTTTGGTTGCCTAAAGTTCCTGGTAGGACGATTACAGGTCGGACCCCTTTACTATTCAGAGTCTTTCGGGCCGAACCAACCTTGCGGATCACATCAATTTCAGGATTAGGAGTGGATGCTTAGAACTTTGTCTCTAGCAGAAGATCTGGGAGTTGGATATTGGACTGGCCTGAGATCTGTTGATGATTCCAAGGGATTGCAGCATAGTGGTCCCCAGATTTAGGCAGGTTGGGCTTAGAGTTGGCCGTGGAGTGATCATCATAGTCACCATTAGTGACTGACATGGTGATTGCTTTTGGCGGGGTTCTAGAATCTAGACTTAGGTAAGATCTAGACTAGACGACCTATGGCAGACTTAGTCTTGACTATAGGGGCAAAACATTGACTAAGACCTAGGCTAAGACTAGATTGGAACCTAGACTTGCTAAATCCTGAACTAAGGTAAGCCTAGTCTAGCTCTAGAGCCAACTCTATGCTTAAACCTATGCTAGAACCTAGACTAAGATCTAGACTAGAAGGTGCAGGAATGTCGGCTCTAACCAAGGGTGGGTCTAGGTTTGGACTCGCGTGTGAGCCTGGTTTGGACCTGGACTGAGCTTGGTGCAAGCCTAGGCTTGAACCTAGAGGGTTTTTAAACTCAAACTAGATGTGGACCCAAACTGGATCAAGATTGAACTAAGAATGAGCCTTCGAATCGGACCATGAGGGGGCCTAGGTTCGGACCGGGGTGTGAACCTGGTTCCGACCTGGGCTAGGCTAGGTACATGCCTAGACTTCGACCTAGGGAGTTTTAATGATTAGACCAGATGTGGACCTAGACTGGATCAAAGATGAGCTAGGAACGATCCTTCGGCTCGGACCAAGAGGGGGTCTAGGTTTGGACTAAGGAGAAACATTAACTAACTAGAATGAAATCAGAAAGTCAAGAATAGATCAGACCTACCTCAGCAAAATATTTTTTTGGTATTTTTAAAACTTTTATTTTAAGCTAAAATTTTGTGAGCATGCTGCTAAGAGTCTCTGGAAGGGACTTGCAAAGTTTTTGAATAATATGAGACATTTTAGTTTGGGTGACGCAGGGCGGGTTGCCTGGGCAACACAGATAGCGAGGCGACACTAAGTGTGTCGGCCAAAAAAAAAAAAAAACACAAATATGTATATATATATATTATATTTTCTCATGACGGATTTTGATGCAAATAAGCTACTGTAAACTCGCAGAAACAAGAAAAATAGCTTTTTCGATGAAATAAATTAAAATAACTGGAAAACAGGGAAGTTCGGATATGACAGACTTATCAAGTAAAAAATTCTTTTGGTATTTTTAAAATTTTTATTTTTCTCTGAAATTTTGTGAAGACTCCAGAGATTTCCTATAACAGATTTAAAAATTTTTGTAAAAATAAAAAATGTCTTGGTTTAGGTGACATAGGGCATGTCGCCAGGGCGACACGAGTAGTGTTGCCCTTGTAAGCTGAGCGACACCAGGTGTGTCACCCAAAAAAATATTTTTGTTTTATTTTTTTTATATTTTCCATTTTAGATATTGATAAAATGAACTTACCGTGAACTTGGAGAAATAACAAATAAAATATTTTTTGATGAAAATAAATTAAAATAAAGCGATAGGAGGGGACTGCAGATCTAATAGAAAAATATTTTTTTGCATTTTAAAATATTTTATTTTGAGTGGAAACTTTAGGAAAAGTCACAAAATGGTACTTAGAACATGTTTGCAAAGTTTCAAAATATTATGAGATTTTCGAAATTTTGATGCTCGAATCACGCTTGATTTACCCCACGGTGGGCGCCAAACTATTTCTGATGAAAATCACACAGATCTTCTGATGAAGATATCTCGATTTTAACACCTTAAACTAGATGAAAATCTATTAAAATAGCGGTTAAGAAAGTGGGACAAATCAAATTCAGATCTGAGGTCAAATCATCTCAGAAACGAGCAGATCTGTTCTCAGATCTGTGGCAGAGTGTCCAAAATGCGATCTTAAATAAAATTAAAAAATATATACTGAAATAAAATTAAAATAATGAAATAATAAGAAAAGGAAAGAAATGGTACCGAACCAAGCAGAATGGCCCGGGACTCCCAAGCCTTCTAGGGCTCGCCCGTGTCAAAACCAATCCTCCTTTGCCTCTCTAAGTCGAATGTTTATCAACAAATCTCTTCAGAATGAAGGCTTTTATTTAGGTTTTTGTGTCCTAAGGGTAGATCTGGTCTGTGTCCTAAGGGTAGATCTAGGCCTTCTCTCAGGGGGATAAGGCTTTCTAACACAATTTCCAAGGTTCTCTCTCTTGTAACTCCCTCAGGTTTTCCATGTCTATCTCTTATGTATCTTTTTGTTTGCTAGGGTTTTTCTCTCTCTAGAGTTTCCTTTTCTGAAGTCTCCCTGTTTCTCTCTCCATCCCCCTCTAAATGGTCTCGAAAAGATGCTAAAAGGGGGGGAAAATTTGTTGAGGGGAATATCTTCCCTTAACCAACCAACAAACTCAATAAAAAATGTGTTTTAGAGGTCTCAGATCTAGGCGATACAGTTGGTGTCACCCGGGCGACACACCCAGTGTCACCCAAAAAACTGAAAAATATCAATTCGGGGCTCGTGTCGCTCAGCCTAGGCTGGGTGATACGGAAGTCAAACTTGGTCAAAATCCATATTTTTCACTTTGAGTGCATTCCCCATCATTTTGTGATGCTCTCATAAAAAATTTGGGTAAAAATGGAATTTTAATGATTTTTTTGGTAAAACAGGATATTTACTAGTGTCGCCCAACTCAAAACTTGTCCAAATTTCCTTTTTCACTTTGGGTATTTTCCTTAGCCTCTTATGAAGCTCTCAGAGAAAATTTGGATCAAAACATATTCACTTACTATATTAAATTTTTTTTTTTGGTAAAACAAGGCGTTTACAATTTTTTTTGTCAAAATAGGGTTTCGGGCAGGCAGACTAGTTCCGGGTCATAGGGTAGGCTATGTGAACTATTGATTTTGTGTTTACTAGGATAATGTGGTCCTAAGGGTTCAAAAATCGTAGAATTTACAAGTTTTAAAATGGGGTGTCTACACTCCTCCAGGCGGACATTTCAAGACATGGTACTCGAAGGTTTTCCCTAAGAGTACCAACGTCAGCCAGCCTCATCTGGTCTGCTATGGCTCTGGAGCCCACAAAGGAGCTAGGGGCAAAGGCCTAATGATTGATGAAATTCTTCAACTTTCAAGGCAGCATCCCAAGCAGGCCCCGACAAAGGTCCACATCCGCTACCTCATCTCATGGACACCACCCTCTCATGCTCTAAGAGGACGGGTCAACCTCGACCCCAGTCTCAGTTCTGGAGAGAGATTTTTCATAATCTAAAGCTCAAGCAAGACAGAGGACTGCAGATCCTGACTAAGGAGCCGACCAGAAAAGCCGGGGCACTTAGCTCCAAGGGTCTCCTCCCTCAAAACCATTCTACCCTCTCCAAATCATGAAGACTGAAGAAGAGGTGCGAGAATAACGCACCGTGATCAGCGTCGTAGAAAATAAAACGACCACCCAGCAACCACTGTCCGAAGACCGTCAATAATCGATCCTCACACGCTCAGCATACAAGAGTCGAGTCCAGTCTGGGCATGCTGACCGATAGGCCATGTGCGACCCTTCAAGCTCGGAAGCCGTCAAATGCACCGAAGACTGACCTCCCTAGAGAAACAGTCAGTGTAATGGTTGTAAACGAACCTGACTCGCAGGAAGAGTGCATGACTAGGTTCGAAGACATGGTGCGCGCAATGATGGAGAAGATTGATCACATAGATGCCGCACGACATTCGGCTAACCATGAGGTCAACTCCCATCATTCAGATGATACACCTCAAAGGCAGCCTCCTCCTTTTACCTCACAGGACAATTCTATCCCTCACCCCATCTAACAGGCAGACATCGATGTTATGGTGACTCACAGCCTAAGGAACAGAAAAATCCCGTGAATACATGGTGCAATGCTTTGTCAAAAGTCATACCCTTCATACATTGATCAGGTGTCGTTTCCCTCAGATTACAAGAAAGGAAAGTTTCCCCTGTTCAATGGAACCACATCCCCGCACCAACATATCGCCCACTTCCAAGCAGCATGTCGAGAGACAACAGCTGACAGGAGAGTCCTACTCCGTCAGTTCATTGAAACCCTTGATGGCCCAGCTTTTCAGTGGTATGCTTGGCTTCCCCCAAACTTAGTACATACTTGGGAGGAATCTGAGAAACTGTTCCACCAATGCTTATATGAGGTTGAGAGATAAGTTCAAACCATCGAGCTTCTCACTTTGACCCAAGATCCAGATGAACCTGTAGATCAATTCCTTGCAAGGTGGAGAGATTTGGCTCCTCGTCATCCCAATCCCAAGCGTGAGAAGGAAGCAATTTGGACCTGTGTGCGAAACCTGCAACCTGAAATCGCTTTGCATGTCGAGGCCTCCAACCCTACCTTCAGGTCAGAGCTGATCTTTAAGTCAGTTTGCATAGAGAGTCTGTCACACCACCATGGTACATCACGACAACAGTCCTCAAGCTCGGGAAACAACCGGGGCAGTGGTAGTTCTCGGTTCAATGCTCAAGGCAACTAACAAAAAGGGGGTGATCAGTGCAATCGTTACTATCAGTGATCCAAAGAAAGCTGCCTCTTAGACTTTGGACCTCTCCAAAGGGGTAAGCACAATAAATACAGCACCTCAGATAGGTGAATAGTAGTCGTTGTAAAACCGGGTAACCCCACCTACAAACCTTAATCGAGATGACTATTTCACTAGACATTAGAACAAGGTTTATCCTTTTGAAAAATAATGGGTTCCTGCACTGCTCTGACTACTACTGAAACAGAACATGATCGAGCTACTAGAGATCAAGTTCCCTAATCAAGCTGGTCTTAACACGCACACAAGATACTGTTCTTATCATCAAATGATAAATCACTCCACAGAAGAATGCTACACACTTAAAGATGTCATCGACGCTTTGATCCAAAAAGGTCATATCAAGCTTGAAGATTTGGGTTTCGAATCAAAGTATTAGATTATGTACCACCCTTGGGCGAATGGATTAGGTGAGGATTTGAAAAAGACTCTATGCAACATTTTACGAAAATTAGTATCAAAGACGAAAAATAACTGGCATTAGAAGCTTCCTAAAGCACTATGGGCTTATCTGACTACTACGCGAAATGCTACCGATTCCACTCCTTATTCTCTGGTCTACAGAGGTGAACTAGTTTTACCGCTTGAAATTCAAATCCCATCACTGTGAGTCATTATTCATCAAGGATTAATTGAAGATGAGAGAGTCAAGCTCCGGTATTAAGAATTGGATGCCCTCTATGAAAAGAGGCTACAGGCTCAACAGAACCTTAAACTTAACCAAGCGAGAATGAAGAGGGCTTTTGAGAAGCCTGTCAAGGCCCGATCATTCGCCCATGGCGATCTAGTTTTAGCCGTCAAGAGGCCGATTGTTACGGATGGCCGGTGTAAAGGGAAATTTGAACCCAAATGGGAGGATCTCTTTATAGTAAAAAAGGTCTCACCAAATGGAGCCTACATACTAGCACATCCTGATGGAGAGGAGGTGATGCCCCTATCAACGGGTGATACCTAAAGAAGTACTATCTGTGATGCATATTCAAAGGGAAGAGACTCAATGCAAAGCAGGCAAGACAATCCCAACAAGGTCTAACCCTTTATTGGTGTAAAAACGAGTTATAATTTACAATCCAAAAAGCCCGTTATTAGGGTGGTTACAAGTCTCTTGCATCTGAGGATAAGAGGACATTTACAAACCAAAATCTGTAGTTTCGCTCTTGCATCTGAGGATAAGAGGACAGTTACAGGCTAAAAGAATTCCTCTCCTCATGAAGAAGAAGCAAACCCACCAAAGAATTGCTCTCTCAGAATGAGAAAAGCCACGAAGAATTTCCCTCCCAGAAGGAGCAAACCCATGAAAGATTTTCCGTCCTAGAAGAAGCAAACCCACCAAAGAAGAACCCTCATCATGAAGAAGAAGCAAAACAACTTAGAGAGTCAGCTTCAATTCATCTGATGAGTGCCACCATAGGAGGACGGTTACAGGACAAAAGAAGGACCCAACCATTTTTGAGTCAGCTGCAATTCATCTAACGAGTACCCAAACATACAAAGTAGACTTCTCTTGCAAGGAACTGACCTATGATGGAGAGCATACCCTGTTCATAGTGGATGCCCTTCCACAGAGCAACATGGACTTCACTGTTGTGTTAGATGACTTGGCTTCGAACAGGCATCACACGACAGGCCTTACCACTAGTCACCACCCTTTACCTACCCAAGTTGGCGCTGTGAGTGAACATCACCTCACATGGCTCATCCCCATGTGCAACAACACCCACATGCAACCCATTACCGCATGCGAGCAACACCGTGCACATCATCATGTTGACCATGCACGAATAAGTGCCATTTGAAACAAGCAACGGTTGTGTCTTCCAAAGGCTAGTGTCGGCTGTGTGGTTAACTCCCAGCACCGGTTGTGTCTTTTGAAGGCTAAGTGTCAGCTGTGCTTATAACCCCCCAGCGTCGATTGCCTTTTGAGGGTCAGCGCCTGCTGTGCTCTTAACAAAAGCAATGTCGGTTGTATATCTTAAGTCCACGGCGGCTGTGCTGTGACTGTTCACCTCTTGAGACTCCTCGTTTTCAAGGCCTAAATCCCTTTTCCTCCCTAATAGTTGCACTATGTCCAAGCACAACCATTCGCCTTCCCTGTGACGGTCCACTTTCAGACCGCTTCATTCCCTCCTACACGGTTGGAAAGTCACCAAATCCGTGTCAAGAAACCGCTAGAAGGCCACCAAAGATATCGAGAAACCACCTAAGCCCCAGGAAAAACTCCCAAAACACGCGAAAATGGCCACTGCTGCACTTCCCACCTCTCCAACTCGTAAAGCCACAACCACGATGCACCGTTTCCTGGGATAAGCCCCTTGCACTCACTAAGAATTGCTGAAAACTGTCAAAACACCCCCGGGTATCTCTTTTCTCTTCCCTAAATCACAGTCATAGTTCACTGATTAGTCGTTGAGCTCCCCTTTTTCCACTGATTCCTTGGATAAAAAGCTCCCCATTTACTCCTTTTGGTCACTCTACTCCTGCAAACTTCACCAATCCCTGACAGACTTTTTCTTGCCAAAACCTTCCCTATAAAAACTTTGTTGGAATCCTTGGTTGCTTGCTGGAGCTTCCATCACAAACTCTACTCACTTTAAAAAAAATTTGTTTAAGTTTTTACCTTGGTGAAAATGGGGTTTTACCCCCTTATATAGCAAATGCTCTAGGCAAAATGCCCCTCGCCAATTGGGAATCCCAGCCACGTCTAGGAGATTAATCAACAATGGCCCAGGACTGGGTCGAGCTCGGGCCGAAGCTCAAACACAAACCCATGCCCAGAGCCGGCTGTGTGTTCTAAGACTTCAACTCTGCCAGTTTTGATTGTGACTTCAACGCCGACTGTGTGCTTGAAGCCCTAACATCGGCTGCTTTCCCAGTGAGCCCAGTGTCAGCTGTATGTCCAGACACTCCGTGCCACCTGTGTTTCAACAACCCTAGCACCAATTGTGTGCTTGACAACTTAGCACCGACTGTGTTCACATGATAGCACATGCCATCCTCAATGTTGGCTGGGTTCAGAATCGACTGAGTCGTAAAGAAGCAGTGTTAGTTGCTTTCAGCGCCAGTTGCATTTTTGAAGACGCACCACCGGCTGAGCACTCACAATAAATAATTGCTGTTGCACCTGGCTCCGGCTGTATTTTAAGCAGCCTAAACCGAAGCCGTGTGTCCTATCGCTATCCCCAATGAGGTTGCACATTTACTCTGACCTATTGAACCTAGGTCGATCAAAATCAGGTCATGACTTCTCATCCCCAGTAGGAGAGCCATACTCGTACTATAGCCTATTATCCCCAGTGGGGTTAGGGTCACTTTTGCTGCTGCAACCCCCAGTGGTGCCTCATGCTTATTTATTCTATCCTCAAGAATATAAAAGATCCACATTTGTCTCCTAATCCCCAATGAAGTTCTATTCCATTTACCATCCCTTGTTAGGCCACCATCTCCATCTGTGCCCTCTGCTTATGAATGGCCTTAACCATTTTATCCTCAGGGAGTCAGATTGCCATCCACAGACCTATTCCCCATGGGGCTCCACTTACATGGCGACCCACACAATGGTCTAGTTGCACAACCTTAAATTGCATGGTCTTACCTGCATGACCTTAAAATTGCATTGCTATGGCATAGTTGTATGACCTTAAAACTATAGTACACGTCCTAGCAGCATGACGTTAAAAGGCGCAACACCATGGTCCAGACTATATGACCTTAAACTGTAGCAGCTGTCTAGTTGCACGACCTTAAATTGCATGGTCATAGCTGCATGACCTTAAAACTACATAGCTATGGTCTAACTGTATGACCCTAAAACTATAGTACACGTCCTAGCCACATGACGTTAAAAGGCTCAGCACCACGGTCCAAACTATATGACCGTAAACTGTAACGAAGGTCTAGTTGCATGACCTTAAACCGCATGGTCTTAGTTGCATGACTTATAAACTGCATAACCACGGTCTAAGCTATATGACTCGAAACCATTGTGCACATATTGGCCGTATAATGATATACTAACTTGCACAGGTCCTAGAGGTATGACCACAAACTCACCCCCGCGTACGCGCACATGCGTGTGCACTACCTCCCCAGTGAGTCAATTCACTTCATCATCATTCAACATTCCCTAGTGATTCTCACCCGTGCTCACAAAACGATGAACCATCGTGCCACCTATACTCTTCGCAAGCTAGTGGGTCACAATTTTTCACCCACCTTTCATACCTCGTCCATCTTTCATAGATAGATTCTTGCCATCTCCTCAAAAGTGAGCTAAAACCACTATCATACTCACTCCATGACCTCTACCAACTGCCATCCATCTCCATTATGGTCCAGCTGTCTGACCTTAAACTGTACTGCACTTCTTGGCCGCATGACGTTAAAAGGCTTCGCACAAGTCCTGAAGGCATGACCTCTTCACAAAAAAAAAAATGAAATAACAGGCATGGTGTATACCTTAATAAGGGAACGCCATGAGTAAGAATGACGGACGGGCAAAGCTACGAAACCATGAGTAAAAGAGTTTTGTGAATAAAACCGGGCACGATGAAAACTTGAAAAGGGCATCGTGAGTAAAAAAGGAAGAATAAGGGTGAACATGGGTGTAAGGTCATGGGTAAAAGAGCCCCAAATAAGGGAAGTTTGTGAAAACTGTCTCTACATTCAAGTGAAAATCCACAAAGGATGCTTGGACCAATAAACAGGTTGATGTAGCACTCGCCTCAAACGGCTGCTTCAGCCCTCACTAAAAATAAATAAAAAAAAGGAAAAAATCCCTAATGTTACAAAATCAAGGTCCAAAAATACGAGCTCTAAGGAAAAGATTCTGACAGCCTGAGTCTTGTTGAAAAAAGGACTCGAAAGATAGAATACTCGCCAAGATGGCACGATAAGTCTCATGAAGAAGAGCATCATTCCCAGGAGGTTGCAAATGTATTTCAAGAGGCCGGAGACGCCCCAAGAATGCTAAGTCAGCCATGACTTTGGATCTGCTATGTAATGGACTACACAACAGTGGGTAGGGGTGGATGTACCCAAAGTTGGTAATCTCGATAAACTGAGGTACCCTACTTGCCAAGGAACAACTGGTGCATTACGCAGATGAGCGTCGATCAAAGGCTCTTTTGTTGTCTATCTAAGACAAAGAAACCTGGGAAAAATGGGAACAATGCCTTTGACATGGCACTCAATTGCTAGATGGGCCTCATTCTGACTAACGAGGTCTGTACAAAATACTCACTTCAGAATCACAGACAGTCCACACGAGGGTGATCGTAATAAAACTTGGTCAGTCGTCTTTTGAAGTGCTGATGAAGATCTTGACCGATTCTGGGGCCACTATGAGACTGTCAAAATTTCCACTATTTTGTAGGCTTTACTGAGCTGCTTCCTCTTTATTTCACATCCGGGACCAAGGTGCTAAAAAATGTGTTCAAATAGCTTGCCCCACCGAATGTTGCGCTTTGAGAGAAGCGAGGACAACATTCAAAAAATTTATTTTGGCTTTTTTGCTTTTTTCTTCCTTGCCACAAGACCACGTGAACGTCGAGGAGATTCACGCAATGGTGTAACTAGGATGCTCAGATGTAGGGATGCATTGTTCGCAGGTTCGTCCGTGAAGATTTTAGGGGAAGAAGAGATGTTTTTGAGAGATCTTATCTATGGGTTAATTTTCAGCTTAATCGGGCACTCTAGGAAAATTTTTTGGGTAAAATACCAAAAGGGGTAGGCCGCACACTATTCCCATGTGGCCACCTTGCACTAAAACATCATTAAAGGTGGTTTTTTTTAGAATCACAGATCGCTCTCAAATTTTGTGAGTATGTTCGTCTCATCAAGATGAGCGTTTTGATACATGGTATGCCCTGTGACGATGCCCGAGCAGGGAGAAAAACTAGAGAGAAGTTGTTAATTATGTGAATAAATTGCAAAAAATTCAATAGTAGCATGCCTCAGTCGAGCAGCCAAATCATAGCGCTCGCATACCCAATCGGCACGAAACCAATTACATTATATGCGTCAGGTTCATGGTTATCTTTTATCCGAACTCTGCGGCGATGAACGGTTGGATTTTCACACACAGAGTGTCGAAGCGACTATAAATTCTGGCCACCAGATTTCAAGATTCTGGCAAAAACTCAAGACGATAAAATCTTCATCCGGGCATAAAATCGAGCTGTGCTTGTTGCAACGTGATCGTGACGTCATACTCAGCGTGATTCAGCAAAGAAACAGAAGAAAAACATCAAGGAACAAGCGCACAATCGATCCAACGTTTCAAGATTCATCTAAAATTCAAGTTTCATGATCATGTCTCTAAAACATTATTCATGGCTCGAAGTTGGAATCAAATCGATAACTATGAAAACAATCATCTTTCGATCAAATGGGCATCAGAACAACCTCGGATTAGTCATAGAAGATCACACAAGTTCTTGGGCAGCAGCAGGGATTGTTCTAGAATTTAACACATTTTTAAGCAGGAGCAAAACAGTCCTTTTGCACCCATGTTTAGAATTTATTTTAATTCAATTAAAATGTAATTATCTTCAATTCTAGGTAGTTTTTGGGTGCCACCCATGTTTGGGCCAAATTTTATATAAGCATGTACAACCAAATTTTAAAATCCCTCCTTAGGTTCATTCTTAAAGATTCACTAAAGAATTCATTTTTGCTTAAATTCATGGGTGCATCTTGGAGAGAGAGAGGAGAGAGAAAAAATGAGTTGGTACCCTTCAGTAAGAAACCTTTCTCTCTCCTCCTCTCTTTCTCTCTTCACCCCTCTTTTGCTCTCCTCCCCTCTTTCTATCTCCTCCCTTCTTTCTCTCCCCTTCCCTATTTCTTTCTCTTTCTCTCTCTTCTTGTCATCTCTATCTCTCTTTCTCTCTCTTCTTCTCATCTTTATCTCTCTTTCCCTCTCTTCTTCTCATCTTTTTCTCTCTCTTCTTCTCATCTATTGCTATCTCTCTCTCTCTTCTCATCTCTATGTCTATCTCTTCTTCTCATCCTCTATCCCCTTTTTTAGACACAGTCGATAGAGCTCAGTGCTGACTGTGTCCCCTCTCTCTCCTCTATCTATACACAGTCAGCAAAGCTTAACACTAACTGCATCCCCACTCTCTTCTATGTCTAGCCTAGTGGACGAAGCTCAGCACCAACTGCATCTTCTCTCTCTTCTTAAAACATAGTCGGTACGGCCTAGTGTCGACTATGTCTCTCTCTACTCTTCTTAAAACACAACTAACAATGCCTAGTGTCGACTTTGCCTTTCTCTCTCCTCTCTTCTAAAACAACACAGTCGGCGATGCCTAGCTCCAAATGTGTCCTTCTTGCCCCCTCTCTCTAACATTGCCGATGATACCTAATGCTGACTGTGTCCTCTCTCTCTCTTCTTTCCCCCTGTCTCTAACATAGCCGACGATACCTAACATTGACTGTGTCCTCTTTCTCTTCTTCTTCTAACACAACCGATGATGCCTAACGACAACTATGTATTCTTTCTTTTCTTCTTCCAACACAGCCGGTGATGCTTGGCGCCAACTGTGTTCTTCTCCCTCCTCTCTCCTTCCTTCTCTCTTCTCTCACACTCTTCTCCTCCTTTCTTTCCCTTTCTCTCTTTCTTTCTCTTCTCCTCTTATTATCTTACTTCTTATTCTCTCTTTATGGTTTCCATGTCTTCTATTATCTCTTCGTTTGACTAAGAGGGGTAGTGATTAGCCTCTTATGGTAGCCCTATCGTCTAGCTGTAATGTTGTTGTGCTAGAATTATTGTGCCTGCTTTATTGTCACAAGAAACTAACCATCACGTCTAGCTAGTCGACATCGGTATTGACATCTAGTAGTAACTTTGTTGAGCCGGTCTGAGTTACTGAGCCCATTTTATTGCCACCTCAGACTAATTACCTACCAGCTTAGTCACTGTGCTGATCTCCTAGCCTAGTCAAATTCTTCTCTTCCCCATCTTCCTTCTCTTATTCTTCTCTTCTTCCTATGACTGTGCACGCTTGTGCACGTTCACCAAAGAGGCAAGGTGAGGTCTATTGGCCCACTTGCCTTATAACATTTTCCATATATGTGTGATTGTAGAAAACAAGAGAATACAAGCTAAGGGAGGCGATTCCGAACCAGTTTTACGATTGGGGGGCTTTCTTCATGATCAAAGAGGGCGCCCACTCGAGCCAGCCCAAGTAAGTCCCGAACCCACCTTAAATTCCTCTCTCATTGATTAGTAATACCTGCCCTTGTTCTCGAACGGGGTTCCCAAGAGAACGATCTCAAAACGTCCCGGGTCTCCCTTAAAATGCGAGACGCGTGCCGTCAGATCATCCAGATCTGGAGGGTGAGATCGAGGCACCAAACCATGCTCATGTTTTCCCTCTCTTCTCATTTTTTTGTCATGGACGGCGGAAGCACATCGTTGCCCACATTTTCTCTCTCTTCTTACTCTTCTGTCATGGATAGTGGAAGCACATCGTCGCCCATATTTTCTCTCTCTTCTTACTCTTCTTACTCTTCTTTCATGAATAGCAGAAGCACATCACTTCCCTTGTTCCCTTGCTCACTTCTCTCTCTTTCTTCGTCAATTTTTTCCCTTCAATCTCCGCTCCCTCTTTTGCTTTTCTCCCTCATTACTCATCTCGTCTTTTTCTCACATGCAGGACATCGGTAGTACTGTGCATGTCTCTCTTTCTCTCTCTTATTTCTTCTCTCTGTCTCGTTTTACTAAGAGAGGTTGAGACAAACATTTCCATGATAGTCTCGTTGTCTAGCAATATTGCTGCTAAGCTAGTCTTAGTTGTCGTGATCACCTTACTGCCACGATAAGCTAGCCATTACACCAGGGCGATCGATGATCGTTTTGGTGTGTAGTAGTATTTTTGTTGTGCCGGTTTAGTTACCGTGCCCATTTTGCTACCACACCGGGTCAATCCCCTACTGATATAGCTACCGTGTTAGTCTTGCTACCTAGTCAAAATTACTCGGATCTACCCTAACCTTCTTTTGTCACTTATCCTCTTACCCTTTCTTCTTTTGAATGTGCATGCCCATGTACATTCGCTCAAAGTCAAGTTGGGGTCTCTTTCAGCCCACTTGTCTTGTAAAATTAACCATGTGTGTGTGATTGCAGAAACAGGAGAATACAGGCCAAGGGATATGATTCCTAACTAGTTCTACGACTGGGGGGCTTTCTTCATGAACTAAGAGGGCATCCATGCGAGCCAGCTCGAGTAAGTCCCGAACCCACCTTAAATTCCTCTCTCATCGATTATTATACCTACCCTTGCTTCTGAGCAAGGTTCCCGAGAGAGCGATCTCAAAGTCCCCGGTTCCCTTGAAACTTAAGATGTGTGCCACCCGATCATCCCGATCTAGAGGATGAGATCGAGGCACCTAACAAGCTTGGCGACTCCACTAGGGACTTATTACCCTTTTGTCATGTCGTTATTATTTGGCTAGTTTCTCCACTATTTTTTTGTTTTCACACACCACATGGCTTCTAGGTTCTCTAACCTGTTTATCTGGATCTGGGATCTCCTCATCCCTGCATCCATGAGCATTCCTCTGAAACAAGTACCTTGAGCTTTGTTCCCAACCTTCCTTTTGAGCGAAGACTCGATGTCTAGCTCCCAGCTCTTAACCTAGATAGGCATGAGGAGGGACTTAAAGGTCCCTAACTCCAAATCTCCCAGCCCTGGTGGAACCTCCACCAAGGCACCCTGCATTGGTAGCACATCTGCTGCCCCGCACAGCATGCACATTGTCATCAGTAGGTCACTTGTAAGTCGTATTACCGAGGTACGCCGGAAAGCTGCCCAGTCCCTTTCTGCAAAAGGAGAGCAAATTGTTGTTGCTTCTGTGGGTCACCGCAGGGCTACCCTCAACATTCCCCTACCACCACAATTCTCTACCCTTAGAGGCTCGTCACATCAAGGCGGAGACCCTGGCGTCTCCACCTCTTGTACACACCATAAGGCTCGTGGGTCATCCACCTGAGCCACACCTCGGGCCAACCCTTATGTTACCTCGAGTCAACTTCCATGATCAAGCCTCCTAAGGCCAAGTCATGCACACGTTGTGCATATGCATCCTATTACTGAAGGCAATGCCATCGCTGTGTCAACCCATGTGCCCGAAACTCCAGTGGTATGCTCGACTCCCCCCAAACTCCGTGCATACTTGGGAGGAAATGTAGAAGCTGTTCCAGTAGCATTTTTATGAGATCGAGAGAGAGGTTCAAACCATTGATATTCTTTCCTTGACCCAAGATCCAGATGAGCCCGTGGATCAATTTATATTAAGGTGGAGGACTTTGGCCGCTCACCATCTCAATCCCATGCCTGAAAAGGACGCGGTTCAAACCTGTGTGCGGAACATGCGACCTGAGATTGCCCTACATGTTGAGGCCTCCAATCTGAACTCAATGTCAGAGTTGATCTCTAAATCGATTTGCATAGAAATCCTGTCACGCCACCACGGCGGGTCACGACAACAGTCTGCAAACTCAGGGAATAATCGGGGCAATGGTTGCTCTCGGGCTAAAACTCGGGGCAGCCAACAAAAAAGAGTGATCAATGTGGTCGTCACCGTAAGCAATCCAAAGAAAGATCCCACCCAAACTTTAGACCTCTCCAAAGGGGTAAACAGAACAATAATGCCTCGGACAAGCAAACAACAACAGTCGTATAACTGAGTACCCCCACCTGCGAACCTTAATCGAGATGATTATTGAACCAGGCATAGGAATAAAGTCTGCCCCTTTGAGAAGGAATGGGTCCCTGTATTATTCTGATTATTACGGGAACAAAACATGATTGAGTTCCCAGAGGCCAAGTTCCCCTATCAAGTTGGACTCGATGCTCAGGTGAATTATTGTGCTTACCATCGGAGGATCAACCACCCCACAAAAAACTGCTACACACAAAAAGATATTTTCAAGGCCCCAATTTAGAAGGGTCAGATAAAGCTTGAAGAGCTAAAGAAGGCATTCAGGGCAGCAAAAACGTCCCACGCAGTGATAGTCTAAGACAAAGACAAAATGCCTGATCTTCTTTGCACCTTTTTCATTTTGATGGTTCAAGAAGGCCTTATCACACCAAAACCGGCTAGGCATCCTGACACCTTGCTCAAGGGTCTAAGGAACATTGGTGCCTGTATCATCAGATATGGGGCCACGACTTGTGTTAATGCTGCAGTTTCCATGATATAATCACAAAGAAATACAGGCATGCCAAGAGTCTTATGGAGTTCCAGAAAGTGATCCTCATGTCACTGCTCCACCACTATGAGAGTACGTCCCGACACAAGACCTGAGTAAAGATGACTAAAATCCCGTCAAACCGTTGACTTCCCAGTCGTGGGTAGTCCATCATGGGCAGAGTAGACTCAAGTCCTTAAAGCGAGAAGCAGTTTGCCAAGCTTGGGCTGTACACAAGCCTAGCGACAAGAATCAAGCACTTCAAATTAAAACCAAAAAGCGATGGGCACCAAGGGCTGCTAGCCGGAGAAATAAGACCGCTCAACTACTAATAAAGCAGGAATTTCTCATGCCTCTTCCCCCACTGCCAACTTTATTAGAGTTCATCCCTGACACGATCATCCTTCCTTCCTCCTCCCATCAAGAGAATGTCTCAGAGCCATCTTCTCCTTAGAGCACGTCCAATGAGGGTGACAACGTTAAAAGCACTCCCCAATGGTCCAAGCAAGCGAAAGACCTAAAAGACTCCTTACGCACGTTCAACTCTGGTGATGATGCGAAAGCTGCCCAGATTGGTCTGATGAGGGGAACGACCTTAAAAGCCCCTCACCTACCCTCTCCTTCTTCTTCTTCTCATCCTTCTTCTTATATGACTCCTGCAAGTACAACCTTGAATTGACCAAACTTTGAGGTTCTTGATAGAGAACTTGAAAGAGCCGATATAAGAAGGACGCAATGAAGGCGGTTGAAAAAGACGTTGGCTTAAGCAGCAAGATTCTTAACAGTTGCTGACGCCCTGGCAGCTCGAGCCAAGACACAACCAACTTCTTCCGCTAAGAAGCACAAGAAGTCAAAGCCAAAGAAACCCCAATAGCCCCCTGAGCCCGACTTTGAGAATAGGCTGAGAGAATCAAGAGGGCAGAGCTCCTATTCTCAAGAAGCTTGCCACATTGCATAAGTCTATGAAGTATCAGCCAACGCGGGGCAAACACGTCAGACACCCATACAACGACTATGTGATTTGTACGAGGACACTTCTCGCCCCACAATCACTGAATCTCAATTTCCTTATAACTTTCAAGTCAAACTCGAACAGCCAGATATGGAATCCATGTTTGAGGTCGACCCTTCTGTACCCCAATTCAAGAAAGGTTCAGAAATCCTGACGTACCCTAGAGCTCTCTTGGCAGCAAAGATGTCAGGATCATGAGCCTCTACACTTGAGGTTAACAAGAAGACCTCCGAAGACAAAGTGAAAGAGTTGCAAGAAGCCCCAGAAGAATGGGAAGAAGGCGGTCAGGCCAGCAGATGAACTCGAGGAGGTAAATTTAGGGGATGAGGCCGACCCTAAGCCCACTTTCATCTCAACACAAATGTCATCAGAAAAGAACGAGAACTTTATCCCCTTCTTGTGAGAAAATCGAGACATCTTTGCTTAGCACTACCATGAGAAGCCCGGTTTAGACTCTCAAGTCATAGTCCACTATCTCGGCATTGATCCAACTGGCCAACATGTCAAGCAAAAATGAAGGAGATTCAGGCCTGACCTCGAAATGCCGATAGATGCCGAGGTGACCAAACTAAGACAAGCAGGCTTCATTCGTGAAGTCAAGTACCCAAAGTGGCTAGCAAATGTTGTTCCAGTCAAGAAGAAGGACAGCCAAATTAGGGTTTGTATTGACTTTCGCAGCTTGAATACCGCCTGTCTCAAGGATGACTTCCCATTGCCGTTCACGGAGATTCTCATTGATTCTATGGCTCACTGCCATATCTTCTCCTTCATGGATGGATACTCTGGGTATAATCAGATACGGATGGTGCTCGAATATGAGGAGGCCATCACGTTCTTGACTCCAAAAGGGGTCTTCTGCTACACAATGATGCCTTTTGGATTGAAGAATGCTGGAGCCACATATGAGAGAGCAATGACTACCATCTTTAGAGACATGATGCACAAAGAGGTGGAATGTTATATAGATGACTTGGTGGTTAAATCCTTAAAGAAAGACTCTCATATGAGAGACCTTGAAAAGGTGTTCGAGGGATTACGCTTTCATCAGCTCAAAATGAATATACTAAAATGTGCTTATGGCATGCGTTCAAGAAAGTTCTTGGGGTTCATTGTTAGACAACGAGGGATTGAACTTGAACCTATCAAGATCAAAGAATCCAAGAAATGTTGTCACCAACTACACTGCGAGAACTGCACTCTCTTCAAGGGCAGCTCGCGTACATCCGCAGGTTCATCTCATATCTCTCAGGCCATTGTAAACCCTTTCTGCACATGTTAAAGAAGACGCATCATTCATCTGGGATGAGGCATGTCAGGCAGCCCTTGATGACATCAAACAATATTTACTCAACCCTCCAGTGCTCTCTATACCATTCTTGGGAAAATCTCTCATCCTATATGTGACCGCTCTGGACGAGTCACTCGGGACATAGTTGGCACAAAACAATATTGAGGGAAAAGAAACTGCACTGTACTATCTCAACCACAGGTTGCAAGGGGCTGAGAAGAATTTTGCCCCTGTAGAGAAGATGTGCCTTGCCCTAATCTTCGCATTACAAAAACTTCATCACTACTTGCTTGGTCATGAAGTGAAACTTATATAAAAAATAGATCCTGTAAAGTTTCTCATGACACGTCCATGATTGTCAGGACGCCTTGCTAAGTGGGCGTTATTATTGGTGGAATTTGACATCACGTATGTCTCACAAAAGGCCATCAAGGACCTGGCTTTGGCCGATTTTCTCGCAGCACATCCTGTACCAGCAGAATCTCCTTTATCAAGTGATCTCCTTGATGAAGAAGTATTATGTGCAGAGTTTGCTCATGTATGGGAAATGTACTTCGACGGAGCTTTCCAATCTGATCGAGGAGGCACCAGAGTGGTATTCCTGACTTCGAAAGGGGGAGTATTGCCACTTTCTCTCTCTCACACAGAGGATGGTTCCCATAATGAGGCATAATATCAAGCCCTTATAATTGGATTGGAAATATCCTTTGATCTAGACTTGGAGCAACTCAAGATCTATGACAAATTTGAGTTGGTCATTTTCCAGCTTCAAAGGTATATGACATGAGAAAAGACACTCTCAAGCCATATCATTGTACTGCAAAATCGTATATGTACCAGTTTGAGGATGTGTCCTTGAGTCACATCCCTAAGAGGCTAAACTCAAAGGCTGACGCACTTCCAAAACTCGGGGCTACAATTCAATTATACCCACCAAGGGCCACACTTGTCTAGGTGGCAGAGTGGAGACGCATTGAAATAAGAACTGAGGTAGACGCAGATGATGAGAGAAATTGTTTCCTTGAGTACCCTTCTTATCTGTTCAGAGCACATCTATCGCTCAAAGAAGTTATTAAGACTGAACATGAAATGTCATGGAGTCAGGAAGCTAAGGTTCAAAATTAGGAACTGGAGTACTTCGACCCAATATGTGGGGAAATCTAATAGGTAGAAGTTTGGAGAGTGGTTAAGTACGTCGATTTCGCCTTCTAGATCTAGATGATCTGACGACACGTACCTCGGGTTTCGGATGAACCCGGGGTTTTAGATCGCTCTCTCATAACCTTGCTCAAGAGCAAGGGCAGGTATACCAACCGATGAGAGATGAATTTTAGGTGGGTTCAATATTTACTGGGGCTGGCTCACGTGGGTGCCCTCTTAGATGATGAAGAAAGCTCCGAGCTGCTTTAGCTAGTTAAGAATCGGCTCCCTTGACCTGCAATCCTCTTGTTTTCTACACAATACTTCTATGGTTAATTTGTAAGACAAGTGGGTCAAGGAGACCCACCCTTTTCTTAGGGCAATGTATGTTCATGTGAGAGCATGATGAAATGTAAAGTTTTAGATAAAGATAGAAAAGGGAAGAAAAGCTCGACGGAGAGGCGAAGCTAGCATGACATCCAGACAATTATCGACTCGGAGTGATAGCAAGATGGGCAAGGTCCTTGAGACCAGCATGGCAACAATACTACTCAAAATCGAGATCGAGATGGTGGTGCTAAGATAGATCTTCCCTCAGTCAAGTTAAAAGAGAATAGAATGAAGAGAAGAGAGAGAGATGATAGAGGGAGGAAGAATCCAAAAGGCAGTGGGTCGTTGGCAGCACGAGGAGGCGACACGTCCCTAGTGAACAGTGATGGCTTCTAACAAGGCTCACGATGATAACTTCTCATAGGTTTCGTGGCGATTACTTCTAGTAGGGCGCACGACGATGGGCGTAGGGAAGAGTGGAAGAAGCCAATGCCCCGCGATGAGTACTACCTTGACCCTTTGTTGACGGCGGTGGGTATTGTCGTCTGCAACAGTCACGCGACAGAGTGAAGCCCCTGAGGGCGGTGATAGGCTTCATTACTCACGTCCTTCATTGAGGCTCTTAGGAAACGTTTGCAAACAACAATGAGCAGCACCGTTTGTAGGCCTCGCAAAAGAGATAGAATAGAGGGACAAAGAGATGCGCACATGGAACTATCATCGCCATGTGTGACCTCTGAGGCTGTCAGAGAGGCATGCACAATACTGCCACTATCGTGCATGGCCTCTGAGGAGAGCTCAGCTGGGGAACAAGAAGAAGAAAGAGAAGAAGAGAGAAAAGAGGAGAGAGAGGAGAAAAGAAAAGAAGAGAGAGAAGGTTTACTTCTCAACTAGGGGTACCAATCAAAAGTTTCTCTCACCTCACTCTCTCTCTCAAGTGTGACACAACAGTGGGAAGAAAGAGAAACTATATTCAGTAAAAACTTTCTCTTTTACAAGGAGATTGATCTTGTGTGTGTGTCTATCCTACGTGTAATGCTGGTGCGTATATATAGAATTTGCCCCAAACATGGGTGGATGATCAAAAGTAACCTTAATTGCTGCAAATTAAGATTAAATTGAATTAAAAGAAATTAGGAAATAGAGTGCAAAATGATAGACTTGCCCCTTTCTAACAATTCTTGAAATTCTGAAACCGTCCCTGTGTTGCCTTAGAACTTGCGTGATCTTATATGGATGATCCGAGGTCGTTTTGATGCCCGATTGATCATAAGATGATTGTTTTCTTGTGGAGTTCGATATGGCAATTGATTTGATACCAACTTCAAGCCATGGATCGTGTTTTTAGTACACGATCATGTGACTTGAAATTTGAGTAGATCATGAAACTTCGGATCGATCGTGTACTCATTCCTTGATATTTTTCAGTGATTTTATTGCTGAACTACACTGAGCATACCTTTACGATTGCGGGGCAACAAATGCAGCTCGATTTTATGCCCGAACGAAGATTTCGCAACTTTGGAATTTTGGCTAGAATCAAGAATTTTGGCGACAGAATTTGCAGTTGCTTCATCGGCTTCATATGCAGAATCCTACCATTCATCATGTACGGGGCATCGAGTTAGTGATAGCCCAAGACCTTACGGCCGCAATGGATTTGGTCTCACGTCGACCGAGCTCATGAGCAGCGTGATCCAGCCGTTTGAGCAAGACATGATGCTGCTGAATTTCCTGCCCTTTCTTCACAGATCAACAACTTCTCTTTAACTTTTTTTCACGTTCGGGTGTCATCATGGGGAGTTCCACATATCGAATCACTCGTCTTGATTAGACAAACATGCTCTCCAAATTTGAATGCGATCTGACTTAGGATGGGTGAGATATGAGCATCGAAATCCACTGGTCGTGACTATCCCTTCCATGGCGTGGAGTTGCAGGGTGGCCGCACGGGAATAGCATATGGCCCCTCCTGTTTCACTCTTTTATCTATAACTTCTTCTTAGAGTGTCCGTTCAGGTTGAAATTTGACCCCTGAGGGCTTTCGACTGTGGCAAATCTAATGGTGGTGGTCCCAGATTAGTTTGAGGCATAAAAATGTAGCTCTAGTTATAGGGGCCGTTTCAGGGTGCGAGAGGTCGATTCTTCAGGAGCTGTTTCATAATCTGCACTGCCTTAGACATGTCGGAATGCAACAAAAAGTGGCAGGAAACTTTTGACAGACCTCATGAAGATCTTGACTGATTTTAGGGTTACTCTGAGACTACTGAAAGTTCCACTATTTGCTAAGCTTTATTGAGTGGGGTCCTCATGTTGAAGACAAATACCTTCCTACAGCATGGCCCGTCAAATGTTGTGCTTTGAGAGAATCAAGAGGTGTAATCATTCAAGAATTTGCAGGGATTTTGTAGAAGTCCTCACCCTCAAGGGACTACCAGGCCTTTTTTTTTAAGGTCAAATGCTACGAACCTTTGGTTAACATTGTTTGCTACTACACAAGGTTTGCTTTTGATGCTCAGGGTATCTCTGTAGGTACCGTCTAGCAGGATCCAGTTGGGGGCTTTTGACCCATCCTAAAAGTCTGGTCCCATGAAAGCTAGGGGGTTTTGACTAGACGTAGCATGAAGCCTGTGGTAGGTTAGACCATGGCTTCATCTGTTTCTTGCCTTTGTGATCCTCCTTAGCATTTTCGAAGGGATCTTTTAGTCATCGTCCTCACCCTCAAGGACTCTTCTTATTGTTGAATTGGGGAGATCTTATGCAGCTCTCACTCCCTTATGAGCCATGTTGAAATGTGGGGAATCTTATGCGGCTCTCACCCCGTAATGAGCCATGATTGATGGGAGATATTATTCGTCTCTCACTCCCTGATCAGCTATGTTGAAACATGGGGGAACTTATGCGGCTCTCACCCCTTGATGAGCCATGATGGTTGAGAGATTTTATGTAGCTCTCACTCCCTGATGGGACATGTTGAAACGTCAGGGATCTTATGCTGCTCTCACCCCTTGATGAGGCATGTTCTTGGGAGATCATATGCAGCTCTTACTCCCTGATGAGCCATGTTCTTGGGAGATCTTATGCGGCTCTCACCCCTTAACGAGCGCTCTCACTCTCTGACGAGCCATCTGATGCTGCAATTAAATGTTGGATTTTGAGGATTTTGGGTAGACCTCATTAGTCAGAATCTTGACTATCTAGAATTTGGACGTCGGCTGAGGCGGCAGCCATGCACCATCTTGTCTTATCGATCCAAGCAACCTTTTATGGGTTTTCACTTGAACAGGGGAAGTGGCAATGTGAAGATGGTTTTCGCAAACTCCTGTTATTTCTAGGCTCTTTCACTCATGACCTGCGTTCATGTCAACACTTTTCATCCTTTTTTGCTCACGATGGCCTTTCTGGGTTTTCATTGTGCCTGGATTTTGTTTTCCATAGAACTCTCTTACTCATGGTTTCGTGACCATACTTGTCCATCATTTTTACTCATGGCGTTCTCTTGTCTAGCTGTACACCACGCCCAGTTTTTCTTTTTTGAGAAGGAGTGTTTAAGGTCATGCCATCAAGACCCGTGTGAAGCCCTTTAATGTCATGCGGTCAAGACATGCATTATAGTTTAGGGTCATACAGCTACACCATAGTGATGATGAATGGCAATTTGTTAAGGCCATAGAGTGAGCTTGTTGATGACTTTCAACTCACTTGGAGAGCTTGTGAAGTGTTGATGATCGTCGGATGGTGGGTCAGAAATGGTGACCAACTAGCTGACGGCAAGTATGGCTTTCATAAGGGTTCACCATTTGGTGAGCATAGGTAAGAATCATTGAGGGATGGATGGTAATGATGGTGAAGGTAGTGCATGCACATGAATGGGCCGGCTAGGGAAGGCGTGCGTGAAGATGCACGTAAAGGGTATGTGTGCGCGTATGTAGACTCACCAAGGAGGAAATGGAGGTGGAGTGCGCATACAAACGGGTCAGTTAGGGAAGACGTGTGCGAAGTGAGTGTATGTGGGGGCATCTTTAAGGTCATGCCTTCTGGACCTGAGCAAAGCAGTTTAACATCATGGGGCAAGGACGAGCACTATGGTTCAAGGTCATATAGCTTGGACCGTGGTTGTGCAGTTTAAAGTCATGTAACTAGGACCATACAGTTTAAGTTTGTGTAATGAAACCCCGGCTATGTTTAAGGTCATATAGTTTTGACCATGGTTGTGTAGTTTAAGGTCATGCAGTACGGACCATAGCTATGCAGTTTAAGGTCGTGCAGCACGGACCAGTTTGTGGGTCATCATGTAGGTAAAGCTTCAAGGGGAATGAGTTGTGGATAGCCATCAAACTCTTAGGGATAAAGGTGGTTAAGGCTATACACAAGAAGAGAGGTTTTAAATGGAGATGGCAACACTCGAGGAGTGGCAGACATAAGAGATTTCACTGCGGGGTAGGAGGGCCAGTGTAACTCCATGAGGATAATGAGCAATGGGGTGTACATTACTCCATTGAGGATGATAGGCCAGAGCACAGATGAACCTCATTGAGGGTTGAAGGGATAAGGGTGGCTCTAGCTCCCTAGGGATAGCGGGTCACCCCTTATTGAGATGATGGTGCGAAATGCACCCATTGAGGTTTAAGGGGGTAGGTACGACCCCTGCTTGCATCTAATTCCACTGGGGATATTGCTGAGATACCCTTTTAGTGAAGCTGTGGTCTATCTCTCGGCCAGAGCTGTGTGCATGGGCCATTTATCGTGCTGTGAGTTACACTTTTTAGCGTCTTGTAGCTCGAACTGTGGCTATGAAGTTTAAATTCATGTAGTTAGGACTATGCAGTTTAAGGTCATACAACTAGACCTCCGCTACAGTTTAAGGTTGAGCAACAAGACCTTCGCTAATATTTAGAGTCATGAAACGTGGACTATGCAGTTTAAGGTCGTGCAACTAGACCACTGCTACAGTTTAAGGTCATACAGTTTTGACCTTGCAGTTTAAGATCGTGCAACTAGACCACCGCTACAGTTTAGAGTCATGAAACGAGGGCTACGCAGTTTAAGGTCGTGCAACTAGACCACCGCTATAGTTTAAGGTCATATAGTTTGGACCTTGCAGTTTAAGGTCATGCAACTTGACCACCGTTGTACAGTTTAAGGTCATGTAGCATGGACCATGGTGTGGTGAGGGAATGTGACTCCATGGGGAGTAGAGCTGTCACCGGAGACTGGACTCCCTGAGGAGTGAGGCAGTGGCGCAGGGGATGAACTTCCTAATAGTACAGGATGATGGTCAAGTTGAGAGTGCCATGACACGCATGTGCCACTAAGTGTCGGATGGCACATGTGGCATTAGGCCTCTTAGTGAAGCATGCGATGGTAGCTCCCAACAAAACATGCGGCGTTGATCTCTTGACGAGGTGTGCAGCGATGACCCCTTAATGAGGCATGCAGAGATGACCCTTGACGAGGCGTTTGGCGATAGCCTCCAGACGAGGCATGCGGCGATAGTCCTCTGACGAAGAGCACAATGCTAACCTTTGAATGAAGCTTGCAGTGATGACCCTTTCGGGTCTCGGGCTTGACCTGACCCTGCCTGGTCTTACTGCCCTCAAGAACTAGGGACTGGAATGTCATTTCATGTTTATCGAGGGAAGTTTGCGGCATCACTGGATATAAAAATGGGGAAAACCCCATTCACTATTTTACCAATGGGTAAAATAATTTTTAGAGAGAGCGCTAGAGCCTTTGGCATAGGATTTTTTGACAGAAAATTTCTTGCCAAAACTTGTAGAGATAGGCCCTTAGGAGTTTTTCTGGTGAGCTTCAAGAACTTCGAAGCTTCGCAGGGTGATTGCGAATGTTTTTCGACAAGTTGCAAAGCTTTCTGAGCAAGGAAAGGAACACAACTTCTCAAGGCCTTAGCAGGATTTACAGAGGTTTCCCATCGGGGTTTGAGTGCTCCTCTAGTTGTTTTACTACTGAGGAGGTCGCAGAGAGTTCAGAGGGATCTGTCAGTTCTCTGGTTGTTGAAAGAGAAAGAGAAGGAGTTGCATTGGGCTCACCGAAAACTCAGTGGAATTTCGATGAGCTTTGGTGAAGTGCTGAAGTGGGAAACCAGGGGGAAGGGAACATCTGCAGGGTTGCAAGGAAGTCTTCCGGGGACTTCTGGTGGTTTGGAGTGGATTCCTGGTGGATAGGAGAAACACAGGTAGGAATCCAAAGGGTTGTAGGACCATAATGATTGGAGGGTTGTGGGACGGCGAATGGTCTTCCTCTGCGCGTGGTGACAGGCCACGCGCAAGTGTCAAGTGACATGCCCAGATTTCAAGGGACACACATTCGATGCATAATGACAGCTAGAGCGAGGCATTAACACGCCATGGTTGTGGAACGATGATAACCCTCGGTTGATTACGAGGCGGAGATTCCCTCCTAGTGGCAGACGGTGGTAGTCCTGACCTTGGCGATAATTAGTGTCCTCCGACAAAAGTCTTCTCGTTGATCAGCCAAAGCTTCTAAAGCTGCTAGGAGGCAGGCTTCTTCAAGTAGGGACCTTATGGTTATTAAGGATGATGAGCCTCTTACTACTGAGAATGAATAGCATCCCTCTCCTCAACCTCCTATTTTTTAAGGTGAGAGCGAGTATGACTTGATAATCATGGGCAACAAGGCGATCCCTCTTGCCATCTTGAGAAGGGGGCGTGCATCTTCCGCTCGAAGGTAACCTATCATAGGCTCAGCTTTTGTAGTCACTTCCCTTTTGGGACAAGTTATTCATCCTCTTGTCTGGTGCATTCAGGGAGGCTTTGTTGTTTCGCAGGCCATGATTCCTTTCCCTTCACAACTCACCAAGATCAATCGCTGTAATGTTTTTGTAGATAATGGACATGATCTTCTTAGAGCTGCTTATCAACTTTTCAGCTAGGCTTCTCTCTTTGAGCTGCTCATGTTCCGCACTCTGGCGAAGAAGCTGATAGAAAACCCTTTAGACTTCGAGGTTCCTTGCACAAACTTGTTCAAAATGAAGCTGACTGAAATGGCTGGACAGGCTCGGGAAGTTTTGTCTTTAGAAGAATCAGCTTCTATTGAGAAATATCCCTCTATTATTACTTAAGTTCTTTCCTGGACCTTTGACTGTCATTGATTCCGCTGTGGCACACTTGGGTAACCTTAGAACCAACTTTCTAATGCGTCAGTTCGTTCACCCATATTTCGAGATCTTGCCTTCGGAGGTTCCTTCGATTGTTAAAGAAATCACATGTTTTGAGAGCAAGAATGACATGGCGATTCTAGAATGTAGCATCAACAATTTAGAAATCTTGCTTGTTGTGGCCCGTGAGGTAGGAAAAGACCCACTCTCTCCTCAGTTGGTACGTGAGGAATATCCTCCTTTAATCAAAAAGTTTGCCCTCCTTCATGTGGCAACCCTGAAGGATGGAATCAAGTGGATACAACAAACCATTATACGCTTAGTCTTAAGGTTTGAGTGAACGCTCTCGTTTAAAACTCTTTGTACACTAATTCTTGGTATTGATAATGTCAACAATTGTATGAATTTTTTGTTTTATGAATGAAATTCCACTTTTTGTTTAGAGTGTTATGCGACATGTCTTTCGCTCTTCTGTCATCTTCTACTTTATTTCTTTCATCCTTTGTTAGTGTGAGATGAAAAAGAATATCCCACACCTTGCTTTGCCTTGTGGCAACCTGCTGTGTCTATTGCTGGCTGTAAATGCTCCAGTCAGGGGGAGCTTTGGCTTTGATTCGAGGTGCACCGGTATTGACCTCATTGTAAGTCTTAGTCTTAGGGACAAACCACTTTATGTGCTTTGAAGCAATACGCATGACCTCCAATTGGCTCTTGAGGTTATGAACCTCACTTCTTAGCTCTTCCATGGGGTCTTATTCTTGGGAGCTAGAGGGATGGCTCTTGTCTGCCTATACTTCTTCAAGAACCCTGGGGAAGTGTAGGACTTTCTTTTTGCTGCTGATGCTCCCTTTGTTCATGGAGACAGAAACTTGGAGTACCTTCCTTGGTGGTTGGTATACCAGTTCTGCTTCTAGAAGAGATATGGGGATATGCAGGACCTTTTGTTGGTCCGATGTATAGGTTACCCTTGATGCCAGAAGGTCAACTTTCGGGGCTTCGTCAGGATCAGGGGCTGCTTCTAGCTTGCCATTTCATCATGGCGGAGTAGAAGTCGAGGGGGGAGCTTTGTCTTCAAGAGAGGATACCATGACCTCGGAGCGGTGGCAAGGTATGCTTGGGGGGATAGGGGTCAAGGGGAGGATCTTGCCTTGTCTTTCCTCTTCTTTGAACATTTATGTGATCATTCGATCCTCAACGTCATCATGCGACGAAGGTCATTTCTCTCTCACAGGCTTCAAGTCATCATGCTTTGACTTTTTTGACGCTGGAAGGTCTGTGAAATAATACTTGGCGTCGGCATAGTGAGTCTCAGCAACAAGGAATGATCTTTGGTCAGCATAGACTGTGTGTTGCCTTCCATCTCGACTGTACTTGAAGCATTAGTGGAGTGTGGAAAGACCGTGAAGCCAAGGATGACCAAGCAGAACGTATCGATGTCGATTACATGAAATTGGGTGTAATCGTTGAGATCAACAATCTTGAGATGAAGGCACACTGTGCTGGCCGGCTTTTCTCTTGATTGGTTAAACCCTTGAACAGCAATGTGGGTACGCGTGAGGTCGTCAGACCCTAATTCCAATCTTGTGCGGATCCCTCTTAGGATCAGGTTGACTGCTGACCCTCCGTCTAGCATGATCCGATTAAGAGGGTAGGCGTGAAGTTCACCTTTCATGATGAGGGGGCAATTGTGGAATTTGCCTCCCATTTGAAGGTCGTCTTCAGAAAAAGAGATTGTCAAGAACCTACTCAAGATGGCCGGGTCAACTTGAATAGGTTCCACTTCAGTCTCGTACACCTCTGAGTTAGAAAGAGCTTGAACCAGAGTCATACGGTAGTATCTAGATAGCAGGAGGGCATCATAGATACTCAGAAGGGCTAGAAGATTTCTCAGGTTCCCAAGCACGTCATATTTCACTTTTTCCTCATAAGTCTTTTGTGTTCCTAATCTTGTCACTGGTGTGGGCGGTAGGGTAGGTCTAGGAACAGGTTTTGTTTGAAGTTTGGTTTGTGGCACTGGCTGACTTTGTTGTTTTGCCGGTGCGGTGTGGGTTGATGAGGAAGCAATAAGAGATTGTATTAGGGATGCAGAGATTTGAGGTTGAGATATGGGGGAAAGCGGAGGATCAAGAAACTTGAGGGCCTTGAGCTTTCAAGGTATGGGTTGTAGCTTCTTTCCCGATCTTAGACTTATTCACACCGTGCTAGCTGGTACCTCCATGATTTACAGCATGTGGGAGGCCTCTTTGGAACAAGATCCTAAAGATGACTCAGACTATGCTCAGGTTGATAAGGCGTTGGCAGCCATTGAGAATCAAGTTGCCTGGGCCAGCATCTCACTAAGGCGCTCTTGCTATGGCTGGGTGAGGCTGGTGTCTCTGAACTCTTTCTTTAGAATGTCGAAGTCAAGGCACTGTCGAGCTGCCCCTGTGGAGAACATAGAAGAGGAGGGAGGAGAAGAAGGGTTAAAACGTTTCGGGTAGCTTTTTACGGTGTCGCTGACATTGGACGTGCCCAGGGGAAATTTTACGTCTTGCCTTAGGTTTGACTATAGTGGGGTGCTTTTAGCATTGTCAGCCATATTGGGAGAATCCTGAGCTGTTGGTGACTCAGGGATGTTTGTCTGATTAGACGAAAGGATGAGGCGAGCTGCGCTTAGGATAGAGTCTTGCAAGGTCAGTAGTGGAGTAAGGGGCTTTTGGAATTCTTCCTCAACTTGTGGCTGAGGAGGATGATTCCTTTGACAGGTCGACCTAGGTTCCTACCGTCTCCTTTGGGATCCTTGAGGGAGTGTCTGGACCGCCCTATCAGGCTATCGAGTAGCCCTCGCATGATAGACCGCCCAACATTTCAAGTATTTGAGCCTACTCCGCCCATGGTAGACTTTTCAGGGTTGAGAGGTCGAAGGCTTTGAAGGGTTGGCATATACTCAGGAGAGGCCGGTAGTGTGGCTTCCTTTCAGATGGAGCGACATCTTGGATGCATTTCGGGTAAACTACACAAATGATGTGGCCTTGTTGGACTTTCTCTACCATTATAGCTTTGAACCCAGAGCGTTTGTTGATTTTGTGGCCCCATACTTGGTGTTATGGGCACCAGAGCTTTTTTGTGCCCAGGGCAAGACATGTCAGCTGCCCAGCAAGCTTGGGAGTGATAAGGTCTTATTGAAGCATTACCATGAAGAGGACCTGCAGAGGGTCTAGCTCAGTGCTTCCTTGGGCTGGCGTCAGGAGGACTTCTTGCGCATGCGAAAGAGGGACTCGAGGGTGTCCTTTTGAGTTACCTTGAACTTCCGGAGACTGCTGCATCTTTTTTACCATGAGCTCGTGGAAGCCAGTGCATTCGTTGACATCATGACCTCATATCTGATAATAAGCACACCAGAGGTTCTCGGTTCTTGGAGACAAAGTACTTGAGCTGCCTTGTCGGCTTGGGGTGATGAGCCCTTCTTTGAACATTATTGAGAAAAACACACGAAGAATGCCGGGTGCCCCATCGTCCTCTTGAATCATGACTATGTGAGAAAGCTCAGTTGCCCCGAATGCTCTTTTCAACTCTTCAAGCTTTATTTGACCCTTGTTGATAAGGGCTTCGATTGTGTTGTTGAGCTTATAGCAGTCGTAAGTGGGGTGGCTTACCCTCCCATGATAGGCGCAGTACTTCTCGTTTGCCTCTTGTCCAGTCGACTCCGTAGTATTGGCCTCCGGCAATTGTATCATTTTTTGTTCTAGCAGCAATCGAAGTAGTGCAGGTGTCCACTCTATGTCTAAGGGGTAAACCTTATTCTGGTGCAGGACTCAATAGTCATTTCGCCTAGAATTTTTAAGAGGCGGGACGCTGTTGTAGGACTGCTGCTTGCCCTAGGCCAGAGACGCCTGTGCTTTGGAAAGGTCCAGGGTTTGAGGAACCGCACCTTTGGTGTCGACCACGGTGATAGGCGTGCTGATTACTGCCTTTTCACTACCCCGACTGTTTGAGCGGGAGATAGAGCTGGTAGATTGGTGAGGAGGGTTGCCGTGATGCTTGAATAGTCCCTCAATATGAACTGCCTTGGAGATGAGCTCTGACGTGGAGGGTGGATTGGATGCCTCGACATGTTGAGCGATCTCAGGAAGCATGTTCCGTATACAGGTCTGGACCGCTTCCTTCTCGGTTATGGGAGTGACATGAAAGGTCGCCAACTCTCTCCAGCGAGTAATGAACTTGTCAACCGGCTCACCAGGGTCGTCCATCAGGGTGTGGAGTTCGATGGTCTCCATGTTCATTTGAATTTCATAGAAGCGTTGGTAGAAAAACTGCTCCATCTCTTTCCATGTGTGTATCGAGTTGGGAGGTAGCCGAGCATACCACTGGAAGGCTGACCCTTCGAGAGTTTCGATGAAATGGAGGAGGAGGAGTCATCCGTCAGTTGCCGTCTCTGGACAGCCCGCCTAGAAGTGAGCAGTATGCTGGTGCAGAGATGTAGTATCGTTGAATAGGGGAGCTTCCCCTTTTGATAGTTTGGAGGGAAGGGTACTTGCTTTATGTATGAAGGGTACTACTTTTGATAGAGAGGCATCTTCTGCATGACTGAGAACTTGTTCTTGACGCTATTGGCCACCATAGCATCTATGTTGGTTTGGGAGACCTCATGGGAGGTAGAACTTTCTTGTAAGGTTGATGGAGGAGTTTGCCTATGAACTATGTCCTCACAAGGAGGGGATCGGTCGAAGAAGGGGACATGGAGGCCTCTTGGCATTCTGTCTTTCCAACGATGGCTTGTATCATTTCCTCAAACTTGTTCATCTGCTCTCTGAGCGTAGTCCGGGTCATTGATGACCATAACATTGACCGTCTCTTCTGAAGGGCAAAAAATTGGCGAGAAAGCAGACCGTCGAAGTCGGCGAGTGGTGCATGGCAAGTCAATCTGGAGGGGTTCATCCTGCCCCGACTGGACCCGTGCCTTGTATGTCGATCTTGCGTGGAGCGGTTCTTGACGGTCTTGGGACTGTGGCTTCTGAGTAGTGACGACCAAGCAATACTCTTGGACTCGGTTGGGCTTTGAAGTTTGGAGTGGAAGAAAGGGGTTATGAGGCAGGAGGTCATCAAAGGTGGTGGCCTCGACTTCCTTGGAGGCTTCTTTGGTTGGGATCTGAAGACCTCTTTCCTGCTTAAACCTGAGACAGCTGTGGACTTCACTCTAGACCCGAGCCTGAGACCTGGACTGCCCCACCTTCTTTAAACACACAAGGGCCATGTCAATGACCTAGAGCAAGGAGCGGGGTCCGTAGAGGAAAGGCAGCCCGGGTTTTTGCCTTGAAGGCTGGAGGCCTCTGTTTGACATCAGGTCGTTGCCCCGAGTTCCATTGTGGGGTGCACGTGCACGGCTGACCCGAGGATGGCTCAAGATGGTATTATTAGGGTGGACCTATGAGTATCAGGGCTTGCATATGTTACCTGGTGTCTGGAGAGCGAATGAGGAAGGAGCTGGTTCACGACTCTGTCTAAGTTGAGGTCCGAAAGGAACCTGCCAAGACGGTGCATGTGCACCTTTAGAGTTAGCAGTCTGGATAACCTGGAGGTCGACCTGAGCTCTGTCAATGAGTCTGACCTGAGGAGGTCGAGACTCAACGAGCTTGTGTATGTGAGGGGTGGAGCAGAAGCCCACCTCTCACATGGTGAAGCTGTGTGTGCTGTGACGGAGGACGGAATGGTCAACCCTCATGTACTGAGGTGGCACAGAGCTAGCATTGCCCCGGGTTGTGGAAGCAAATGCATGGCGCATGAAGGGTTTTTCCCAAGAATGACTAGCCCTAGATGCGAGCTCAAGGTAACATGAGTGTCGAGTGGATGAACCATGAGCCCTTGGGTGTGTGCGAGGGGTGGAGATCTCACGACCTTCACCTCTATTTTCAGACTGTCTAGGTGTGGAGGTTCGGGGTGATGAAGGAGCATAAGGGGTTAAGTTTCGGTGAACCTCAGGAGCAACAACAAATTTCTTGCCTTTCGCGAGAATGATGGCAGAAGCCTTTCAAAGAGCCTCAGCAATGTGACTGGTAGTAGACTTACCAGTAGTAGGGTGCACGGCAGCAGGTGTGCTACTCATGCAAGGGGCCTTGGTGGAGAGTCCACCCGGACGAGAAAGGAGGGAGGCAGGGACCTTTAAGTCCCTTCTTGCACCAATCCAGGTGAGAATCTGGGAGCTAGATCGTGAGTCCCAACTCAGGAGGAGGGTGCAGAAGGAGGCTTGAGCAGCTCGTTTCCTCGGAACAGCCACGAGTGCGGGGATTAGGAAATCCTCGACCTAAATAAGAGGGTTGAACAACCTAGATGCCATAGAAATAAGTGCAGAAAGTAAAAGAGTCTACTAGTCAAGCAAGAGCGAACAGACAAAGGCATAGTAAGTCCTCAGTGGAGTCATCAAGCTGGTTAGGTGCCTTGATCTCACCTTCTAGATCTAAATGATCTAGCAGCTTGTACCTCTAGTTTCTGGTGAACCTGGGGTTTGAGATCGCTCTCCTTGCTCGAGAGAAAGAGATGCGTGCATGGAAGTGCCATCACCATGCGTGGTCTGTGAGGCTACCAGAGAGGCATGCATGGCACTGCCACAGACATGCATGGCCTTTGAGGAGAGCTCAGACGGGGAAGAAGAAGAAGAAAGAGAAGAAGAGAGAAAAGAGGAGAGAGAGAAGAAAAGAAAACGATGAGAGAGAAGGTTTACCTCGAACATAAAGGTACCGATCATAAGTTTCTCTCACCTCACTCGCCCTCTCAAGCGTGACACAACAGTGGGAAGAAAGAGAAACTATTCAGTAAAAACTCTCTTTTGCAAGGAGATGGATCATGTGTGTGTGTGTTTTTTTACGTATAATGCTAGTACATATATATAGAATTTGCCCCAAACATGGGTGGATGATCAAAACTAACCATAATTACTGAAAATTAAGATTAAATTGAATTAAAAGAAATTAGAAAATAACATGCAAAATGATAGATTTTCCCCTTCCAAACAATACATGGAATTCTGGAAGAGTCCCTGTGTTGCCTTAAAACTTGTGTGATCTTGCATGGATGACTTGGGGTCGTTCTGATGCCCGATTGATCGTAAGATGATTGTTTTCTTGTAGGGCTCGATATGGAAATCGATTTTATACGAACTTCGAGCCATGGATCGTATTTTTAGCGCACGATAATGTGACTTGAAATTTGAGTGGATCTTGAAACTTTGGATCAGTAGTGCACTCGTTCCTTGATGTTTTTCGATGATTTCTTCACTGAACTACAATGAACATGATGTTTCGATAGGGAGGCAACGAACGCAGCTCAATTTCGTGCCCGAATGAAGATTTAGCAACTTTGGAATTTTTGTAGGAATCTGGAATTTCGGCGACGAAATTTTGCAGTTGCTTTGTAGGCTTGTGTGCAGAATCCGACCGTTCATCATGTACGGGGTTCGGGTAAGTGATAGCCCGAGACCCTACGCTCACAATGAAATTGTTCTTGCATCGATTGGGCTTGCGAGCAGCATGTTCGGAGCAATTGAGAGAGACACGAAGCTGTTGAATTTCCAACACTTTCTTCACGGATTAGCAAATTCACTATAGCTTTTCTTCATGCGCGAGGGTCGTCATGGGGCGTGCCACTTATCGAATCGCTCGTCTTGACTAGATGAACATGCTCACCAAATTTGAGAGCAATCTGACTTGGGACGGGTGAGATATGAGCATCAAAAGTCACTAGTTGTGACTGTCCTTTCCATGGCATGGAGTTGAAGGGTGGCCGCACGGGAATAGCGTGCGGCCCCTCTTGTTTCACTCTTTTACCTATGACTTCTTCTTGGAGTGTCAGTTCGGGTTGAAATTTGACCCTTGGGGGTTTTCGACCATGTTAGATCCAATGGTGGTCATCCCACAGTAGTTTGAGACGTAAAAAATGTAGCTTTAGTTATAGGGGCCGTTTCAGGGTGTTAAAGGTTGATTCTGCCAAAACTGTTTCTCAGTCTACACTACCTTAGACATGTCGAAATGCGACGAAACATGGTACGAGACTTTTGAGAGATCTCATGAAGATCTTGGCTGATTCCAAAGCTATTCTGAGACTGCCAAAATTTCCACTGTTTGTTAGGCTTTATTGAGTGGGGCCCCATGTTGATGAAAAATACCTTCCAACAGAGAAAGCTCATCATTAATTTTCTAAAGCATGGTAGAATCTGGGAAGATCATGTCGAGCGGTAACAGTGTCCATCGAATATTCTCAAAGAGGATGATTACAGGCCAAATGAAGAAGCCAACCATTTCCGAGTCAGCCTCAATTCATCTGATGAGTGTATCAAACATACAAATCAGGCTTCTCTGGTAAGGAACAGACATATGATGGAGAGAATACCCTGTTCACAGTGAGTTCCCTTCCACAGAACAACATGGACTTCACTGTTGTGTTGGAGGACTTGGCTTCCAACAGGCACCACCGGCCACCTGCCAGACGTTACCATTGGTCATCGCCTTTCACCAACCCCAGTCATCACTGTGCATGATCATAGTAGAACACAATTCATCATCATTCATCAAAAGATCGAGCAAGCAAAATCTGCTCATGACTGACGCCTGGTGCATCATGATATTAGCCACGTGCGATCAAGGCACAAACTACGACATTGTAAGATTAGCATCGGCTGCATATCCTAAAGCTAGTGTCGGCTGTGTTTCTGAGGCCCAGTGTCGGCTGTGTATCCTAAGGCTAGTGGCAGCTGTGTTTAAGAGGCACAACACTTGCTACATATCCTAAAGCTAGCGTCGACTGTGTTTTCAAGGCCACTCGCTACCGCGACTGCTCACCTGCTAGTGACCCTTCGTTACCTTGTGCTTCATCGGCTCTCATGAACCTTCGGTTGCCTAAGACACTTCGTCTCCCAGTGGCTGCGCACCTTCTTGAGACACCTCCTCTCTACCCTTCATCTCTCTGATCATTGTACACCTTCCCATGACCCCTTGTCCTCCTGTGACGGATCGAATTCCCAACGTGACCCTTTTTCTCCGAGTGACTATTTGACTCCTGCGACCATTAAGTTTCTTAACGGGGAACTCCCCTCTTCTGTCAGAAACCCACTGAGAGGCGTTTTCCACTTCTTGCGTGCTGCTGGAAACCTACAAGAACCCAACTAAAGTCTTCAGCCAGCCCTCTGTTGTAACTTCCCCCTTTGTTCCTGTCAAGTACCCCCAAATCTACTGTTGGAATCTCTGAAGCTCCCCGGCAAACCCCTTGCTTGCCTTGCTACACTTGTCGACAAACTCCTGCAACTTCAAAAAAGCGCGGTGTTCTTTCCAATGCTCTCTCCTTCTTGTCGACAAACTTGGGCAAAATCTTACTCAATGTGCCTTGCACACTCTGTTTGGACGTATTTTTAAGCACCTTAGTCCCTTGTAAGAAGCAGGTCATTAAAGCCTATAAAATAGTGAAAATTCCCAACAATCTCAAAATGGCCCCAAAATTGGTCAAGATCTTTGTTAGCACTTCAAAAGACCACCTGCCAAGTTTCATCACGATCAGACATGTCTAGGGCAGTGAATACAACGAAACAATTTCAGCGAAATCAATCTCTAGCACCCTAACAAGGATCATGTAACTAAAGTCATACTTTTGGTGCATCAAATAGCTATGGGACCACCACCATTAGATCCAAGACAATCGAAAACCCCTATGGGTCCAGTTTTGGTATAATCGAGCGCTCCGAGACAAATTTATTAGTACAATGCCGAAAAGAGGTACACCACACACTATTCCCGTGTGGCCTCCCTCCATTACAACACCATTAAAGGTGGTTGTTTTTACAATCACGGGCAGTCACTTTTCGGGGCCTATAACTCACTCGTTCCAAGTCAGATCGCTCCTAAATTTACGGACCGTGTTTGTCTCTTCGAGACGAGTAACTAGATATGCGGTACGCCCCGTGATGATGCCCGAGTAGGGAGAAAAACTAAATGAAAGTCACTAATCCATGAAGGAAATTTCAGAAAATTCAGCAGCAGCGCGTCTCGTTCGAGTTGCCGGATCACGGCGCTCGCAGACTTGATCGACACGAAACAAATTGCATTATGTGCATGAGGTCCGAGGCTATCTCTGGTCCGATCATCATATATGATGAATGGTTGGATTGAACACACGAAGGAGTCAAAGCTGTTGTAAATTGCAGCCCCCAGATATCAACATTCCAGCCAAAAACGCAAAGACGACAAAATCTTCATCTAGACACGAAATCAAGTTACGTTTGTTGAAACGCGATCGTGACAGCATGCTCAGTGAAGAATTCTTAAAGAAACATCAAGGAATGATCATACAATCGATCCAAAGTTTTCAAGATTCATCCAAGATTCAAGTCTCGTGATTATGGCTCAAAAACATGATTCATGGCTCGAAGTTGATATCAAAGTGATCGCCATGCCAAGCCGCATAAGAAAACAATAATCTTTCGATCAAACGGGCATCAGAACACCCCCAAGTCAGCCTTGGAAGATCACACAAGATCTCGGGCAGCAATAGGGACTATTCTGGAAGTCCACGCATTGTTAGGCAGGGGGGAAATATTCTTTTTGCACTCAATTTTAGAATTTCTTTAAATTCAATTAAATCGTAATTACCTTCAGTTAGGGTTACTTTTGGGTGTCCACCCATGTTTGGGCCCAATTCTATATAAACAGGCACTGCCTCATTACAAAAAGACCCTCGGTTCATTCTTTGATCATTCAATAGAACTTTCTTTTCTTGCTTGAGCCTATGAGTACATCTTGGAGAGAGAAGAGAAGGGTTGGTACCTTATGGACATGTAACATTCTCTCTCCTCCCCTCTTTTTCTGTCTCTCTCATTACAAGCGCAAGCCTGAAGCTAGTTGGTTCTCCTTTGTCTCTCCTCTCTTTCATCCTTAGTGTCGGGTAGGGTTTTCCCTCTCTTCTTCTTCTTTCATCTTCAACATCGGGTGGGGTGTTCTCTCTCCTCTCTTCCCTCACAGTAAGTAAACCCCAACACCGGTTGGATTTCTCTCTCCTCTCTTCCTTAATAATCGATGACCCGCAACGCTGATTGGATTTCTTTCTCCTCTCTTCCCTAACAATTGGTAAACCCTAGCGCTGGTTGGATTTCTCTCTCCATTCTTCCCTAACAGTTGGTAAACCCTAATGCCTATTAGATTTCTCTCTCCTCACTTGTCACAGTCGGTGAAGCCTAGCACCGGCTTGATCTCTCTCCCTTGCTTCTTTCCTATTGCAACTGGTGAAAGCCTAGTGCCGATTGGTTCTCTTCCTCTCTTCTCTTTTGACAGTAGGTGAAGTCTAGCACGAACTGTCTTTTCTCTCTCTTACTCTTCTGAAACAGTCGGCAATGTCCAGCTCCGATTGCATCTTTCTTCTCTCTGTCGTTTATCCTCCTGTCTTTTCTCCCCCTATGTATGTTGCCTTTTCCTCTTACTTCATTCTTTCCCCCATAACCACCACTCTGCTATTCTTTCGTTCGACTATGAGGGATTGAGGTTAGCCTCTCATGGAAGTCCTGTCGTTTAGCCATAATGTTGCCGTGTCAGAATTGCTTGGCCTGTTTTATTGCCACGACAAACTGACCATCATGCTTAGCTAGTTGGTATTGGTAATGACGTCTAATAGTAATCCCATGAGCCAGTCTTAGTATCGAGCCCGTTTTATTACCACGTCAGGCTAAATATTCGCCAGCGTGATCGTCTCGCTCAGTCAAACTCTTCTCTCTGCCATCTTTCTTCCCTTCTTCTTTTTGAATGCGCCAGCTTGTGTATGTTCATCAAAGAGGAAAAGGGTCAGGTCTGACCCACCCATCTTATAACCTTTTCCATGTATGTGTGTAATTGCAGAAAATAAGAAGAATACGAGCCAAGGGAGGTGATTTCGAACCAGTTTCATTACTGAAGGGCTTTCTTCGTGATCTAAGAGGGCGCCCATATGAGCCAACTTGAGTAAGTTCTGAACCCACCTTTCTCACCGGTTGGTAAGACCTTCCCTCATTCTCTAACGAGGTTCTCAAGAGAGAGATCTCCAAAACGTCTTAAATCTTCCATCGAAACCCGAGACGCATGTCACCCGATCATCTAGATCCGGAAGGCGACATCGAGGCACTTAACTAGCTTGGCGACTCCATTTATGGGGATCAGGGATTTTCTTATCCCCATATTCGAGAGTGTCCCTAAGGAACAAGTTCCTTCGAGTTTGTTCTCGACCTTCTTATTGAGCAAAGACCTCCTGTCTAGCTCCCAGGTCTTAACCTGGACCAGCAAGAGGAGGGACTTGAAGGTCCCTCACTCCCCATCACTTCGCTCTGGTGGAAACTCCACCAAGGTGCCTTGCATGGGCGTCACTTATGTTGCCCCACACAGCATGCACCCAGCCATCCGCAAGTCACGTGCCAGCCGTGTTTTTGAGGTACGCCGAAAGGCTACCCAGTCCCTTTCTGCAAAAGGCAAGCGAGTTGCCATTGCTTCTGTGGGTCGCCATAAGGCTACCCCCCGCATTCCTACACCATTTGTCTATATCCCTAGAGGCTCAATGCATAGAGGTGGAAACTCCACGGTGTCCACCCCTCAGACACACCACAAGGCACGTGGGTCGCCCACTCTAGCCACACCTCGGAGCAACTTCTGTTACCCGGAGTCCATGTCCATGATCGAACCTTCCAAGGCTAGGTCCTGCGCACGTTACTCATATGAATCTTAGTGCATGGGGTGACGCTATTATTGTGCCAACCCAAGTACACTAGAGATGGCCTCCTCGTCCTCCTACTATGCACAAATAAGCACACCTTGTAAGGGGTAGGCCTGCACCCGTTCTCTTACACACACCTGCTCATAATGCTCGACCTCATAAGGCCTTATCACCTGCACGAGCCCGGCTGGACCCCTAGGTCCCCTGAGATCCTTCTTTGAGGGGGGCACACGCGTCGCCATCTTAGAAGTCCTCTCACCCTCAACTCATACCTCCTCATGAGTCAACTCTGCTCCTGCTTGCTCTTTCTTCATCGAACATGCACCATCAGCCATAGTACTCGAAGGCTTTCCCCAAGAGTACCGCCCTGAACGAACACCATAACTTAGGTCATGTCTCTGGAGCTCATAAGAGAGCTCAGGGCATGGACCTCATGAAAGATGGAGTCCTTCATCGTCCTCGGCCAAAGAAGACTCCACTTCCTAGCCCTCATCCGTTGCCGCACTTGATGGAAACAGCTCTCTCCAGTGTAAGAAGAGCTGACCAGCCGTGACCTAGATCACAATTTTGACTCGAGGTCTAGCAAAACCTCAAGGATAAACGTGACAGAGGTCTGTAAATTTTGACTAGGGAGGAGACCAAAGAGGTTGAAACAATTAATTTTGATGGCCCTCTTCGCCTAAATCCCTTTTACCCTCTTCACATGACAAAGCCTGAAGAAGAGCTTTATGAGCCCTATGATGTGGTTACTGTCGCAGAAAAAGACCCGGCCACACAGCGGCCATGGTCCCAAGACCGTCGAGAACTGGTCTAAATGCTAACCACATACAGGAGTCGAGTTCATTCAAGGCATGCTACCCCCTACTAACTGACCTACCAAGTACGACCCGTAAAGGTCGCAAGCCTTTAGCTGCCACTAACGTTGACTTCCCTCAAGAAACGATCAGCGTAATGGTTGTAAGCGAGTCCGATGATGCGCAGGAGGATCGCATGAACAAGTTTGAGGATACGGTGCACACGATGAAGGAAATTATCAATCGTACTAACGTTGCATACCAGTCTGCTAACCATGAGGTCAATTCCCATCACTCCAATGGTGCACCTCCACGACAACCCCCACCGTCTACCTCACTAGGCAATTCTATCCCTCATCCGATCTCTCAGTTAGATATTGATGCTATGGTAACCCATAGCCTAAAGAACAGACAAATTCAGGGGATACAGGGTGCAAAGACTTATCAAAGACCATACCCCTCCTATATTGATTAGGTGACGTATCCCTCAGACTATAAGAAAGGGAAGTTTCCCTTATGCAGTGGAACCACCTCCCCAAATTTGCATATTGCCCACTTCTAGGCAGCATGTTGGGAAATAGCGGTTGACAGGAGACTTCTTCTTCGACAGTTCATTGAGACCCTCGATGGCCTAGCATTCCAATGGTATGCTCGACTTCTTCCAAACTTGGTGCATACATGGGAGGAGATGAAGAATCTGTGCTATCAACGCTTCAATGAGGTCGAGAGAGAGGTTCAAACCATAGAACTTCTCACCCTGACTCAAGAACATGATGAGCCCGAAGATCAATTCATATCAAGATGGAGAAACTTGGCTTCCCGCCACCCTAATCCTATGCTTGAGAAGGAAGCAGTCCAAACTTGCATGCGAAACATACGACCTGAAATCGCTCTACATGTTGAAGCCACTAATCCGACCTCCATGTCAGAGTTGATCTCTAACTCAGTTCACATAGAAAGTTTGTGACGCCATCATGGGGGGGCAGCCAACAGAAAGGGGTAATTAGTGCAGTTGTCACGGTCACTGATTCAAAGAAGGCTCCCTCCTAAACTTTGGACCTCTCCAAAGGGGTAACCACCGCAAAGGTAGCACCCCAGGCTGGCAAGCAGCAATGGTCGTACAATCGTGTACCTCCACCAGCCAACTTTAATCAGAGTGGTTATTTCATCAGGCATAAGAACAGGTTCTATCCCTTGGAGAAGGAATGGGTCCCTGCACTGTTCCTTTTATTATTGGAACAAAATATGATCTAGCTTTTAGAAACTAGGTTCCCTGCGCAATCTGGCCTTCACACTCAGGAGAATTATTGTGCTTACCATCGGAGGATCAATCATCCCACAGATGACTATTGCACGCTGAAGAATATTATTGAGGCCCTGATTCAGAAGGGTCAGATAAGCATGAAGACTGAAAGAAGACCTTGAGGGTAGCTGAGGCCTCCGATGTCGTAACCATCTAAGAGGAGGAAGAGTTGCCTGGTATCGTCTATGCCTTCTTCATCATAATGCTTCAAGAAGGCATAATCACACTGAAGTAGGCAAGGCAACCTCTCAGCCTTGTTAAGGGGACTGAAGGTCGTTGGTGTCCATACCATCAGATAAGAGGTCATTACTTGATAGAATGCAGAACTTTCCTTGATATATTCGCAAAGAAGATGTGAGAGTGTCAAGAATTTCACAACCTCCTTGTAAGTGATCCCCAAAACACTTCCCCATCAAAGAAAGAGGATCTCGCAAAGCAAGACCTTCCTATCAGTGACCTAAACTCTGCGGAACCCTCGACTTCCTAGCCATGGATAATCTACCATGGACGAAGCAGACTCACATCCCTAAGGTGAGAAGCGGTTTGCCAAACTAGAGCGGATCGTAAGCCCTGGACCAATCAAACATCATCTCACAAAACCAGAGAGAGATGGGAATGAAGGGCTGCTCGTCGAAGAAACAAAATCTCTCAACCCACAGTCAAGCAGGAATTTGTCAAGCCCCTTCTCCTATTACCAACTTTATTGGACTTCATCCCCGACACAATCCTTCTTTCTTCTTCATCCTATCAAGAAGATGTTCCCGCCCCATCTCCCACTCAGCGAACGTCCGATGCGGGTGAAGATGTTACACTCCCTAGTGATCTAAGCAAGGGAAAGACCTAAAAGACCTCCTGCAACAGTACAACTCTGGCGATGATGCAAAAAGCTGCCCAAATCGGTCTGAAGAGGGGAACAACCTTAAAAGTCCCCCACCTTTAACCCTACTCCTCCTTCTTCTCCTGCTTCTCATTCTTCCTCATCTACGTCTCTTGCAGGTACAACCATGATATTTTTGGACTTCAAGTCTCTCAATAGAGAACTTGAGGGATTGAACATAACAAAGACGCAACATAAACAATTGAGAAAGACCCTAGCACAGGCAGCAAGATTCCTAACAGTTGCTGATACCCTGGCAGCTAAAGCTATGGCAGAGCCACCTACCACAAAGAAGAGTAATAAGTCGAAGCTAAAGAAACCTCAATGGCCAGCTGAGCCTAACTTTGAGTAGAGATTGAGAGAGTCAAGGGGGCAAAGTTTCTATTCTCAGGAAACCTGCCACATGATACAAGTCTGTGAGGCACCAACCCCCATGGACCAAACATTGCAGATAGCTATTCAAAGGCCGTGTGATTTGCATTAGCATACATCTTGCACTACAATCGTTGAATCTCAAATTCCTTGTAATCTCAAAGATGAACTCCAGCAGTCTGAGAAACAATCCCTGTTTATTGAAGACCCTTCCATTCCTCAAACGGGGGAAGATGCAGAAATTATAATCCATTCTGGACCTCTATCAGAGACAAAGAAGTCAAGATCATGGGTCTCTGCACTTGAGGTCGATCAAAAGATCTCTTAAAACAACGATGAAGAGTTACAAGAGGATCCAAAAGAATGGGAAGGAGGTGGTCAGGCCACAACTAACAAACTTGAAGAAATAAATCTTGGAGACGAAGCAGATCCCATACATACCTTCATTCCAGCGAGTACGTCCCCATAAGAGAAAGAGGAGTTTAATACCTTCTTGAGTAAAAATCGAGACATCTTTGCTTGGCATTATCATGAGATTTCTGGTTTAGACCCTCAAGTCGTTGTTCACCATCTCGACATTGATCCGACTATCAAACTTGTCAAACATAAATAAAGAAGGCTCAGGCCTGATCTCGAGATGCAGATAAGTGCCAAAATAACCTATCTTAGACAAGCAGGTTTCATCGGTGAAGTCAAGTACTGTAAATGGCTAGCAAATATCATTCTGGCCAAGAAGAAGAATGGTCAAATCAGGGTCTGTATTGACTTTCGCGATTTGAATACCGCTTGTCCCAAGGATGACTTCTCGTTGCCATTTACTAAGATCCTCATTGACTCTACAACTCACTGCCAAATCTTTTCCTTCATGGATGACTACTCCGGGTATAATCAGATAAGGATAGAGCCCGACAACATTCTTTACTCTGAAAGGGGTCTTCTATTACGCAATGATGCATTTTGGATTAAAGAATGTTGGAATCACATACCAGAGAGCAATGACGACCATTTTTCAAGACATGATGCACAAAGAGGTGGAGTGTTATGTGGATGACTTTGTGGTAAAATCTAAAGAGAAGGATGCTCATATGAGAGATCTTGAAAAGGTGTTCAAGCACTTGCGTCTCCATCAGCTATAAAAGAACCCGTTGAAATGCGCTTTGGCATGTGTTCAGTAAAATTCTTGGGATTCATCATCGGTCATCGAGGGCTTGAAGTTGAGCCAGTTAAGATTGAGGCAATCCAAGAAATGCAGTCACCAACTTCACTTCGAGAACTGCGCTCCCTTCAAGGGCAACTGGCATACATTCACAGGTTCATCTTGAACCTCTTAGGTCGTTATAAACGCTTTACACACCTGCTAAGTAAAGATACACCATTCATATGGGATGAAGCATGTCAGGCAGCCCTTGACGACATTAAGTATTATTTACTCAACCCTCCAGTACTCTCTACACTAATATTAGGAAAGCCTCTCATTCTATATATGACTGCTTTAGACGAGTCACTCAAAGCATTGTTGGCACAAAACAATGAAGAGGGAAAAGAGACTGCATTATATTACCTCAGCCGCAGGATCTAGGGGGCCGAGAAGAATTATCCTCCAATAGAGAAGATGTGTCTAGCCTTGATCCTCACAGTACAGAAACTCCGCCATTACTTGCTTGGTCATAGTAGTAAAAATTATATCAAAACCTGATCCTGTAAAGCTTCTCATGGCACGCCCATGCTTTTCGGGATGCCTTGCTAAGTGGGCATTATTGCTGATGGAGTTCGATATCATATATGTTTTACAGAAGGCCATCAAGGGCCAGGCCTTGGCTGGCTTTCTCGCGACGCACCCCGTACCGAAAAAACCTCCTTTATCAAGCGACCTCCCTAATGAAGAAGTATTATGTGCTAACCTTGTTCATGCGTGGGAATTCTACTTTGATAGAGCTTTCCAATCAGATCGAGGGCCAGAGCAGTATTCCTGACTCCAAAAGAGGAGTATTGCCACTTTCTTTCTCTCTTGCTAAAGTCAGTACTCGTAATGAGGCAGAATATCAGGCCCTTATAATTGGAATCGAGATAGCCTTCGATCTCGACTTGGAGGAGCTTAAGATTTGTGGCCACTCTGAGTTGGTTATCGGGCAGCTCAGAGGGATCTATGATCTGAGAAAAGATACTCTCAAGCCTTAACACAATACTGTAAAATCGTATATATCCCAGTTTGAAGACGTATCCTTGAGTCACATCCCCAGGAGGCTAAATTTGTAGGTTGATGCACTTGCAAAACTCAGCGCTACAATTCAGTTGTCCTCATTAGGACCCACACTTATTTGGGTTGCAGAATGGAGGCACATCGAACTAAGAACCAAGGTCAATGCGGATGACAAGATAAATATCTTCCCTGAGTGTCCCCCTTATCCATTTGGAGCACTTCTATCAGCCAAAGAAGTAATCATGATTGAAGAAGCAATAGCATATAGTCAAGGAGCTAAGGGTGAAATCAGGAACCAGAATTCTTTGACCCAATGTGCGCAGAAATTCAGCAGGTAGAAGAATGGAGAGAACTCATCACCAGTTTCCTAAACCATGGCATGCTCTCAGAATATCATGTCAAACGCAATAGCATACGTCGAATGTCCACCAACTATACCCTCCTCAAAGGGGATGCTCTCTTCAGATGGTCGTTTGACGACATTCTTCTTACATGCATCGATATCCAAGAAGCAAGTAAGGTGTTAGAAGAAGTCCACTCAGGCATCTGTGGATTACAGCAGTCTGATCCTATGCTCTATGAACGAATACGTAGGTTTGGATACTATTGGCCTTCCATGATAGCCGATTCCTTAAGCTATGCTAAAAAGTGCCAAATATGCTAAATACATTATAGCCTGGTTCACCAGCCTCTAGAGCCCTTACACCCTACAGTTGCGTCATGGCCCTTCTCACAATGGGGTATAGACATTGTAGGGCCTATTGATCTTCCACGATTTGCCATATTTTTATCCTAGCTGCAACAGATTACTTCTCTAAGTGGGCTGAAGTAGTTCCCCTTAAGCGGGTTCCTGGGACGACGGTGGCCTACTTTGTTCGACATCATATCATATACCGATTTGGAGTGCCAGACCGGATTATACCGGACAACGGCCCACAATTTAGGAGTCATCACATTGATCTCTTAGTTAATTAGTTTGGTTTTGAATGAAGGTACAAGACTATGTTCCACCCTCAGGCAAATGGATTACCTGAGGCTTTTAATAAGACTCTGTGCAATGCCTTAAGAAGTCAGTATAAAAAATAAGGAAGAATTGACATGCGAAGCTTCTCGAAGCACTGTGAGCTTATCGTACTATTACCTGAAACTCTATTGATTCCACTCCTTATTCTTTGGTCTATGGGGGTGAAGCAGTTTTACCTCTTGAAATACAAATCCCTTCACTGCGAGTCGCTAATCACCAAGGAATAACCGAAGATGAGAGAGTCAAGCTCTAGTATCATGAATTGGATGCACTCGATGGAAAGAGGCTAGAGGCTCAACAAAACCTTGAACTTAACCAAGGGAGAATGAAGAGTACTTGTGATAAGTCTGTCAAGATTCTCTCGTTCACCCATGGTGATCTAGTCTTAGCTGTCAATAGGCCTGTTGTGATGCATGGCCGGCGTAAAGAGAAGTTTGAGCCTAAGTGGGAAGGTCCCTTTACAGTAAAAAAGGTCTCACCTAACAGAGCCTACATATTCGCTCATCCTGATCGAGAGGAGGTGATGCTCCCTATCAACAGGCGGTACCTAAAGAAGTATTATCCGTGATGTGTATTCAAAAGAAAGGGACTCAACACAAAAATATGCGAAATAGTCCAAAAAAAAATTCTAACTCTTTTTATTACATTAAAAAAAAAAAATGAGTTACAAGTTACAAGAACCCATTGTTAAGGAGGTTACAAGTCTCATGCGTCTGAGGATAAGAGGACGGTTACAAACCAAAACTTGTACTTTTGTTCTTGCATCTGAGAGTAAGAGCACGATTACAAGCAAAAACAAATGCCTGTCCCATGAACGGAAGGCCCTTTTCATGAAGAAGAAGAAAACCCACGAAAGGGAGGCCCCCTTCATGAAGAAGAAGCAAATCCACTGAAGAAAGGTCCTCCTCATGAAGAAGAAACGAAACCATTTGAAGAGTTAGCTTTAATTAATTTGATGAGTAAGAGGATGGTTACATGCTAGAAGACAAAGCAAAGCCACTCCAAGAAGATAGCCTCAGTCCATCCGATGTGCATGTCAAACATACAAGCCAGATACCTCATCTGACGTGTATATCGAGCGTACGACGTAGAAAGTACACCTGGTTCATAGTGGATGCCCTTCCAAAAAACAACCTGGACCCCACTGTCGTACTGCCGGATTTGGTTTCCAACAGGTACCATAGCCCACACCACATCCTTCATCAGTCTTTGCCAGCCCATGAACATCGTCGCATGTAGCTCATCGCCGAACGTCGCAAACCCCACACTTGACTAACCCACGCATGCGAGCATCATTCTCCGCATTGTGATAAGCCACACGTGTTGATCAGTGCTGATTGAAGCCAGTGCCGGTTGGGTCCTCCAAAGGATAGCTTCAGTTGCTTGCCCAACCCCTAGTGTTCGCTCTTTTGCTTGAGGGTCGGTACATGTTGTATCAGCACTCTAAATCATCAGCGTCAGTTACCTTAGCGCCAGTTTCACTTCTGTTAGCACCGACCCTATCACGAATGTTTGCCTCTCCAGACTCCTCTTTTTACAAAGCTTAAATTTTCGCATCCTTTTAATGATCACATGACTTCCAAGGGTGAAGGTTCACCTCCAGCAACCATATAATTCCCCACGATGGTTCACCTCCTACAATCATACGACCCACCTCTTGTGACCATTTGTCTTCCGTCGAAACTTCTACCACACGGTCAGAAACGCACGGAAAAAACTTTATCGCTTACGACTTGTGTCCTAGACTTCACCAGAATCGCACAAAGAAACTTCTCCAAACTTCCCCTAAGTTCTTGGAAACCTCTGCAACACTACGAAGAGTGTCAGAAAGTTACCACAACACTGGGAAACCTCTTTAAAATTCCCAGGAAACTCCCAAGACATGCCAAAATACTTGCTCAGCGTTTCTCGCCTCTTCTACCAGAAAACTTACAGATGAAACCACTTCTATTTTCCATAAAACATCTCGAAGAACTCGCCTTTCATCACTGCTCTCCCAGCATCGTCACCGAATTCTTGGCAATGTTTTCTCGTCGAAGGTCTTCCCTGCCAAATCGTCGAAATCCTGTAATCTGCCAAAGAACCTTCCTTGCAAAACTTTTGTTGAAGTCTTACTGCTCACCAAAACTTCAAATGACCACCCTCTTCTCATAGTTAAAGAAAACTTTTAGTTTTTTTTACCCTTGGTAAAAATGAGGGAAAAATAGGGTTTTTACCCCCTTATATAGACTACGCTACCCTCGGATGCCCCTCACAAACTGAGAATTCCAGTCGTGCCCAAGGAAAAACAAGCGACAGTGAGCCAGGTCAGGCTTTGACTCAAGGCTCGAGGTAACTCTCATCGGCCCATCGTCCAGTGCTGGGTGAATTTCAAACCACCTTAGCACCGGTAGACCAACGCCGGGTGAGCTTCAAAACAACCCTAGCGTCAGTTGACTAGTGATGGGTGAGTTTTGAACCACCTTAGCGTCGGTTGACTTAGCACCGGTCATGTTCAAACAACATCATGGCCTGTGCCAGCTGATTTTTTTACTACCCAGTGCCGGTTTCGTTTTTGAGAGCTCAGCTCCGGGTCGACAATCGTAAGAAACCATGATCGCTACACTTGTCACCAACTGTATTACAAACAGCCCATTGTCACCAACTCAAGGCTGGAGCAGTGTATGCCCTTCGAATATGCCAAATAGAGTTGCACCCAAGCCGTGATGCGTCATCCCTATGGACTTGCAGCCGGGCCGTTGCACTCAAATCGTAACCTCCCCAATGGAGTCCATAGCCGCCCCTCATCCCCCACTACGAGTTACACCCATACCACAACTCATTATCCCTAATGGAGTTGGAGTTATGTTTATCCTTACAATCCCCAGTGGGTCAACTTCATACCAAGAGACCTTATGTCACACCCCAAGAATTTACAGTACTGTTATTCTTGAGATGTGACAGACAAAACATATATACATCTATTGATAGGACAAATTTACAGTGGCGAGGTCTTACATAGTAAATAAAGAAAGCTAGCACAACAACAGTATCTTCCAAGGTTGATGTTGACTAGCATTCAAAATGAATCGGTAGTTATCCTGAAAAAATGTTTACCATAGTTTGATGAGTTTGGCTACTCAGTAAGTGATCATCATAATCCTAAAAATAATCATGATTGAGAGATATCAATATTTTCCAAAATGAGATCTATTAATAGAAATGCATCAACAATTTCACTTTCAATAATTGCATAATTAAGTATAATCCGAGTAATTGAAATGCTTATAACACTTTTAACGGCAGTACATAATTCAAAGGATTTCACAAAATACCCTACTAGCGTCCCAAGTAGGTCACCTATATACCCAATCAGCGTTCTGATGGGTCCATTTAATCCCTATCGGCGTCTCAAATAGGTCCACTTAATCCCTACAGGTCCACTTATACCTCACCGGCGTACCGGATGAGTCCACTTAATCCCTACCGGCGTCCCAGATAGGTCCACTTATACCTCACCGGCGAACCGGATGAGTCCACTTGCATACTTAAATTATTTCTAAATCTCTTTAAACATTCGAAAGCAGCAATATCATGTGCTCAACATATCACTAAAATCATTAATATGAATTTCACTTAAACCATTAATAACAATCACTCTATATAACATTTCAAAAATAACCAATCAAATATTTTGGGCTCAAATTTAGAAAGGTAGCAGTTTGTAAAGGCATTCTAGCATAATTGCCAATTTAATATGTATAGAAAAACTCTTATAAAAATTCAAGAATACGGAATTATCACAATTTATGGGATATCAATCCACAAATAAACATTTCACAACAATACTATAATCAATTGCAAAAATGTCAATTTTTTTAAATAATAAGGCAGTCATTTGCACATGAATTTTACAATGTCTAAATATTCAAAACAGTAGAAAGAAATATCACAATTTTACTAAAAGCAGAAATATCACATTTATTTCTAATAACTAACAAGAAAAATAAATAAATTTATTTTTCTAATTTACAGCATTCAAAATTTCTAACATAGATAAAATATCACAATTTTTATCAAAAAGATTATTTTTCAAGATAATGAGGTCACGTGCGCTTAAAATTTATCGCGCCTAAAATTCATGATAATAAGCAGAAATAATTATTTCATTTTATTTTTAAAAAGAATGAATTATTTTTCGAAACAATGAGGTCACTTACACATAAAACTGATAAAATAAAGATCATAGACCTAAATATCACTATTTATTAGAAATAGACTATTTTTCACTTACCCACAAATATTTGAGAGGGAACTTCGATAAAATTCGGCTAGAGAGAGAGATCTCAAAATTTTTTAGGGTAGGAGTGCTAACCTCCCTTATTTAAATTCTTAGAACGTATTATTATAATATTTTATTACGCTCTACCTCATACCTGAGGTGTCGGGTTAAGCGTCTGCTTTTAACATACGAAAACCACGTTCGCTAAAGGACGTGGCCAGCTGCAAGCAGCAGGAGGCAAAAGCAGGTAAAAGAAAAAGTAAAGGCAAAGGCAAAGGCAAAACCTTTTGAAAATAGTGATGGTCCCCAAGGACCATCATACTCAAACAGAACATCACCTATTTAAAAGCATAGTTTTTCCTTTTTTTTTTTTTTTTTTTTTTTTTTTTGAAATTTTAGGATTGTTACACCTTATTCCGAAGGAGCCGGATTATTTGTCATAAGCAAATTTTCCATAGAGTCTCATCTTTCACCCTAGAGAATACGCTTACCTCCTTTAACCTTAGTGAGGTCGGCCTCTGTTGGTCATCCTTCATCAGGTCACCATTTCCATCTGAGACCTCTGCTTGTGTATGGCCGTAACCATTTTATCCCCAGGCAGTCAGATTGCCACCCACAGACCTGTTCCCCATGGAGCTTCACCTACATGGTGACCCACACAATGGTTTAGATGCATGACACTAAACTCCATGGTCCAAATTATATGACCTTAAATTGTAGCTGTGGTCTAGATGCATGACCCTAAACTCCATGGTCCAAACTATATGATCTTAAACTATAGTTGTTGTCTAAATGCACAGCCTTAAACTCCATGGTCCATACTATATGACCTTTAACTGTAGCTGAGGTCTTGTTGCACGACCCTAAACTGCGCGTTCCATACTCCATGAAAAATAAACTGCTTAGCCCCATAGTCCAAACTATATGACCTTAAACTGTAGTGGAGGTCTAGTTGCACGACCTTAAAACTACTCAGTTTTAGTTGTATGGCTTTAAACTGCATGACACGGTCCATCTGTTTGACCTTAAACCATAGTTCACGTCCTAGTCTCATGATAATAAAAGGCTGAACATCATGGTCCAAACTATATGACCTTAAACTATAGCGGAGGTCTATTTGCACGACCTTAAACTGCACAGTCCTAGTTGTATGACTTTAAGCTGCATAACCATGGTCTAGCTGTATGACCTTTAACCATGGTGCACATCCTGCTGGCATAACAATAGCCTACTTTGCACATGTCCAGGAGGTATGACCATAAACTTACCCCACATACGTGCACATGCCTTTACGTGCACTTTCACGGACGCCATTCCTAACCTACTTGTTAGTGTGTGCATGCCATTTCATAACACCCCAGTGTGTTCATTAACTTTATCACCATATGTCATTCCACAGTGAGTCTCACCTGCACTCACAAAACGGCAAACCATCTTGCCATCCAAACTTGTTGTAAGTTAGTGGGTCATCGAATGTCCGCTCACATGTCATACATCATCCATCCTTCATAAGTAGCCTCGAGCCATCTCCCCAAGTGAGTCAAAGCACCACCATACTCACTCCATGGTCTTCATAGACTGCCATTCATTACCATCATGGTCCAGTCGTATCACCTTAAACCATAATGCATGTCCTAGCTTCATGACGATAAACTGCTTTGCGCAGGTCCCGAAGGCATGATCTTAAAACATGCCTTCACAAAGAAAAAGTGAAAAGAATAACGGGCATGGTGTATACCTTAACAAGGGAACTCCATTAGTAAAAATGAAGGACGGGAAAGGTCATGAAACCATGAGTAAAAGAGCTCCGTGAATGAAAGCAACCAGACACGGTGAAAACCCGAAAGGGCATTATGAGTAAAAATGCACAAACAGGGTGGACATGGCCGAAAGGTAACGGGTAAAAGAGCCCAAAATAAAAATGAGTTGGTAAAAACCGTCTCTATGGTGCTGCTTCCCCAATCTAAGTGAAAACCCGCAAAGGGTGCTCGGAGAAATAAAATCAGCTTGGTTCAACATTCGCTTCCACAGACAGCCTCAGCTATCACTCCCTTCATATCAAGACGTCCAACAGGGTGTAGACGTTAAAATCATCCCTCATCTTCCTTCATCAGTCCTAGGTGACAAAGTAGCCTAGTCTACATCCTTCTTCAGTCCTGGGTGAACAAGTTGCCAAGTGGACATCCTTCTTCAGTCCTAGGTAACAAAGCAGTCAAGTCGGCATCCTTCTTCAGTCCTGGGTGAACAGGTAGGCCAGTCGACATCCTTCTTCAGTGCAGGGTAACAACCTGTCAAGTCAATATCCTTCTTCGAAGCCGGGTAACGATCTGCCCGGTCATCATCCCTTCTTCAAAGCGGGGTAACAACCTGCCTAGTCAACATCCTTCTTCAGTCCTAAGTAATGACCTGCCCAGTCATCATCCGCTCTTCAAAGCTGGGTAATGACCTGCCCAATCGATCTCCCTCTTTAGTTCTGAGTAACGACTTGCCCAGTCATCATCCCTTCATCAAAGCTAGGTAACAACCTGCCCAGTCAACATCCTTCTTCAATCGTGGTTAATGACCTTCCCAATCATCATCCCTTCTTCAAAGTTGGGTAACAACCTGCCCAGTCAACATCCTTATTCAAGGACCCTCTCCCCATGTATGAAATGTACATGCCTTCTCCTTTTGTTATGGACCTTCTCCCCATGCATGAAATGTGCATGCCTTCTCCCTCTCTTATGGACCTTCTCCCCATGCATGAAATGTATATGCCTTCTTCTTCTCTTGTGGACCTTATCCCCATGCATGAAATGTGCATGCCTTCTCCCTCTCTTATGGACCTTCTCCCCAATGCATGAAATGTGTATGCCTTCTCCCTCTCTTATGGACCTTCTCCCCAATGCATGAAATGTGCATGCCCTCTCCTTCTTCCATTATGGACATCTCTCTCCATATGTTTAGGTGACAAAGTAACCTAGCCAAGGAAGGAAACTGACAAAGCCAGGGCGGAACCTGCCAGAGACTTCATCTCGCCTAGCTGGCATGACCAGACCTTTGGGCTCGACTAATAGAGCCTGCCGACGATTGGACTCAGTAGATGAGACCCATAATGGTACTTTGATCGTCAAAAGCAAACTTAGTGTAGCAGTAAATAGTATTGCCAATTTATCTCTTCTCCCCCTAAAGTCTCCACAAACGGATCTATGAACAATGCATCCCTACGTTTGAGCATCCTAGTTACACCGCTATGTGAATCTCCTCGGCGTTCACATGGTCCTGTGGCTAGGAAGGGAAAAAGTAAAAGACGAAGGAAACATTCCAAATGATTATCCTTCTCGCTTCTCTTGAAGCACAACATTAGGTGGCACAAGCTGCTTGAACGTATTTTTCAGCACCTTGATCCTTGGTAGGAAGCAGGTCAATAAAGCCTATAAAACAATGGAAATTTTGGATAGTCTCAAAATGGCCCCAGAATTGGTCAAGATCTTTGTTATCACTTCAAAAACCCACTTGCCAAGTCTCGTCGTGATCAGACATGTCTAGGGCAGTGAACACTAAGAAACAATTTCAGGGAAATCGATCTCTAGCACCCTGAAATGGACCCATAACTAGATCAATAATTTTGGTGAGTCAAATAGCCGAGGGACCACCACCATTAGATTCAACACAGTTTTAAACCCCTATGGGTCAAGTTTTAGCTTAATCGGTCACTCCGAGACAAAGTTATGGGTAAAATATCGAAAAGGGGTAAGCCACACACTATTCCTGTGTGGCCTCACTCCATCAAAACACCATTAAAGGTGGTTGTTTTTACAGTCACGGGCAGTAACGTTTTGGTGCATGTAACTCACTCGTTCCAAGTCAGATCGCTCCCAAATTTGGTGAGCATGTTCGTTCCATCGAGACGAGTAATTCGATATGTGGTACGCCTCGTGATGACGCCTGAGTAGGGAGAAAAACTAAATGAAAGTCGTTGATCCATGTTCGAGCAGCCAGATCATGACGCTCACATACCCGATCAGCACGAAACAAATTACAATGCGCTCGAGGTTCCAGACTATCTCTGGCCTGAACCTCACGTAAGATGAACGGTTGAATTTTACACACGAAGGTGTCAAAGCTGCTGTAAATTCTAGCCATCGGATTTCAAGATTCCGGCCAAAAACTCAAAGACGACAAAATCTTCATCCGGACACGAAATCGAGTTATGTTTGTTGCAATGCGATCGTGACGGCATGCTCAATGTGATTCATTGAAGAACTCATGAAGAAACATCTAGGAAGGAGCACAAAATCAATCCAAAGTTTTCAAGATTCATCCAAGATTCAAGTCTCCTGATCATCGCTCAAAACCATGATTCATGGCTTGAAGTTAGTATCAAAATGATCGTCATGCTGAGCCCAACAAGAAAACAATAATCTTTCGATCGAACGGGCATCAGAACACCCCCAGGTCTGCCATGAAAGATCATGTAAGATCTCAAGCAGTAGTAGGGACTGTTCTAGAATTCCATGAGTTATTAGGCAGGGCCAAAATAATCTTTTTGCACCCATTTTTAGAATTCTTCAAATTCAATTAAATCGTTATTACCTTCAATTAGGGTTATTTTTTAGTGTCCACCCATGTTTGGGCCCAATTCTATATAAATAGGCATTGCCTCATTGTAAAAAGACCCTCGGTTCATTCTTTGATAATTCAATATAAATTTCCATTCCTGCTTGAGCCTGTGAGTACATCTTTGAGAGAGAGAGAGGAGAGAGAAGAAAAGGGCTAGTATCCTTCGAGCAGGTAACTTTCTCTCTCCTTCCCTCTTCTCATATCTCTCTCTCTCTCATTACAACTAGTGCAAGCCAAGCACCAATTGGTTCTCCTCTCTCTCTCCGATCTTTCATCCCCAGCGCCGGGTGGGGTTTTCCCTCTCTGCTTCTTCTTCCATCCCCAGCATCGAGTGGGTTTTCTCTCTCCTCTCTTCCCTAACAGTGAACCTCAATATGGGTTGGATTTCTCTTTCCTCTCTTCGCTAATAGTCGGTGAACCCCAGCACCGGTTGGATTTCTCTCTCTTCTCTTCCCTAACAGTTTGTGAACCCCAGCACCAGTTGGATTTCTCTCTTCTCTCTTCCCTAACAGTCAGCGAACGCTAGAGCCTGTTGGATTTCTCTCTCCTCTCTTGTCACAGTCGGTAAAGCCTAGTGCCACCTCGATCTCTCTCCCTTGCTTCTCTCCCGTCATTACCGGTGAAAGCCTAGCACTGGTTGGTTCTCGTTGTCTCTTCTCTTCTGACAGTCAGCGAAGCCTAGCGCCGACTGTCTTTTCTCTCTCTTCTCTTCTAAAAAAGTCAGCAATGTCCAGCATCAACTGCATCTTTCTTCCCTCTCTCTTTTATCCTCTTTTTTTTACTCTGCCCCCTCTGTCAGTTCCCTTCTTCTCTTACTTCATTCTTTCCCCCATAACCACCACTCTACTATTCTTTCATTCGACTAAAAGGGACTGAGGTAAGCCTCTCATGAAAGTTCTGTCATCTAGTCGTAATGTTGTTGTGTCAGAATTGCTTGGTCCGTTTTATTTCCACGACAGACTAACCATCGTGCTTAGCTAGTTGGTATTGGTAATGGCATCTAGTAGTAATCCCATGAGCCGGTCATAGTCCTGAGCCCATTTTACTACCACGTCAGACCAAATACTCGCCAGCTTGATCCTATCGCTCAATCGAACTCTTCTCTCTCCCGTCATTCTTCCCTTCTTCTTTTAGAATGCGTCTTCTTGTGTACATTGATCAAAGAGAAAAAGCGTGAGGTCTGACGCACCCATCTTATAAGCTTTTCCATATATGTATGTAATTGCAAAAAATAAAAAGAATACGAGACAAGGGAGGGGATTCCGAACCAGATTCATTACTTGGGGCTTTCTTCGTGATCTAAGAGGGAGTCCACGTGAGTCAATCCGAGTAAGTCCCAAACCCACCTTTAAAATTCCTCTCTCACCGGTTGGTAACACTTGCCCCTGCTCTTGAACGAGGCTCCCGATAGAGAGATCTCAGAAACGTTCCGGGTCTTCCCTCGAAACCCGAGACTCGTGCTGCCTGATCATCCAGATCCGGAGGGGGAGATCGAGGCACCTTACCACTCTGAATGAAAATCTTGTCGGGAGCTCTCTCACTCTCACTACTCAAATGCTTTAGTCGATTTACCCATGGTGAACAATATTAAAAATGGGGTTTAACCCTTTATATAGGCACACTTCTTCCAAGTACCCCTCACAAGCCAGGAATGCCAAGCATGTCTTGAAGACCAAGCGTCGATGGGTTGGATCAAGTCGAGCTCTGATCTGGGCCCTTATACACTTTATTACCACTCGTGAAATCCCAATCGTTAGAAGCCAAGACCGGGTCAGGCTCGGGCACAAGACCCAAACACGAGTCATCGTCGGCTGTGTAATCTCAACACATTGTCGACTGTGTGTTGTTAATGATCCAGCACCAGCTGTGTTCTCCATCATTGAGCACCATCTTTGTTTTAAATGATTTGGCGTCGACTGTGTTCAAAAGGACCTAGCACTAGTTGTGTCCATGGAGACCTAACACCACCTGTGTTCTGAAGTTTACCTCCACGTGTGCTGCCATTGCGCATGCTCGCGTCGCGTGTGTCGCCTCCGCCTGTGCTAAAAAATCCATACTTGTCAATACTATTATCATGTGCATTACACTCCTCATGTTACCATCATGCATGCTCTAGTGCCACGTGTGCCAAACCTGGTTGCCACTGTGTGTGCCTTACCACTATTCCCAATTAAGTTGCACTCAGCCCATAACATGTCATCCCCAATGGAGTTATGAGCAAGCCACTATCCCTCATACCCAGTAGGAATTACACCAGTATTACAGCCCATTGATCCCCACGAAGTAAGGGCCGTGCTTACCCCTTTAATCCCCTGTTGGTTAGTCTTACACCAAGCCCCTATCCTGAAGAGTCGGGTTACCTTTCATGAGCCCATGGAGTTCCATCTTTTAGGAAGTCATACTTGTCCCCTAATACCTAGTGAAGTCTGCTTCTCCACCTAAACCCCTGCTAGCCTTAATCATTTTATCCCCAGGGAGTCAGATAGCTATCCATAAACCTATTCCCTATGGAGCTTCACTCGTATGGCGACCCAAATGATAATCCTACCAGCATGACCCTAAACTGCACAACCATGGTCCGTGGTGCATGACCTTAAACTACACAGCCTTAGTCTAGGTGCATGACCCTAAAACTACGTGGTCCAAACTATATGACCTTAAACTATAGTAGAGGTCTAGTTGCATGATCTTAAACTGTATGGTTCTAGCTGCATGACTTTAAACTGCACAGCTATGGTCCAAAGCAAGATGACCTTAAACCGTAGTGCACGTCCTTGCCACATGACGATAAAAGACTTAGCATCATAGTCCCAACTATATATGACCTTAAATCTGTAGCGGAGGTTTAATTGCTTGACCATAAACTACATGGTCCTTGTTGCATGACTTTAAATTTCTTAACCACGGTCCAAGCTATATGACCTTAAACCATAGTGCACTGTTTGAACATATTTTTCAACACCTTAGTTGCTGGTTCGGAATAAAAAGGAAGTAGGTCATTAAAGCCTGACAAAATAGTTGAATTTGCAACAATCTCATAATTGGCCGAAAACTTGTCAAGATCTTCATACGCACATCAAAAGGCCACCTGCTAAGTTTCATCGCAATCAAACATATCTAAGGCACTGAACACAAAGAAAGAATTTCGAAAAAAATGGCCTCTAATACCCTGAAACGGACCCTGTAACCGAAACTACATTTTCGGTACGTCAAATTGCTATGAGACCACTGCTGTTAAATCCGGCATGGTCGAACCCTTATGGGTCAAGTTTTGACTTAATGGGATACTCCAGGATGAAGTTATGCGCAACACATAGAAACAGGAGGAGCCGCACACTATTCCCATGTGGCCACCCTGCACCAAAAAGGTGACTATTTCCACAGTCACGGGTAGTGACTTTTCGGGCCCATATCTCAGTCGTCCCAAGTCAAATCGTGCTCAAATTTTGTGAGCGTGTTCAACTTGTCAAAGCGAACGTTTCTACATGTGGTATACCCCGTGATGATGCCCGAGCAGGGAGAAAAGCGAGAAAGAAGTTTCCAATTCGTGAAGAAATTACAAAAAATTCAGTAGTGACATGACTCACTCAAACAACCAATTCATGGTGCTCGCGCATCGGATCAATACAAAACTAATTTCATCCTGTGCATAAATTTTGGGGCTACCATGAGTCCAAATCTCGTACATGATGAACAGTTGGATTTTACACACAAAGGTGATAAAGTGACTATAAATTCCTACCGCCAGATTCTAATATCCAGTCAAAACCCAAAGTTACGAAATCTTCGTTCGGGCTCCAAATTGCATCCCGTTTGTTGCCACATGATCATGAAGGCATGCTTAGTACACTACAATGAAGAAACCAAAGAAAAACATTAAGGAATGAGCACACTATCGATCCGATATTTTCAAGATTCATGAAAATTTCATGTCTCATGATCGTGGATCCATGGCTCGAAATAGGTTTCAAATTGATCCCCATGCCGATACTTAGAAGAAAAAAATCATCTTCTGATCAAATGGGCATCAAATCAACCTCGGATTAGTCATTGAAGTTCATGCAAGTTCTCCGACAGCAGTAAGGACTGTTTTGGAATTCCATCGATTGTTAGGCAAGGGTAAAAAAGTCCTTTTGTACCTATTTTTAGAATTTCTTTTAATTCACTTAAATTGTAATTATCATCAATTTAGTTAGTTTTTTGGTATCCACCTATGTTTGGGCCATATTCTATATAAACATGCAAAGGCTAATTGTAAAAGACCTTTAGTTCATGCTTCAATCATTCAATAAAGATTTTATGTCTTGCTTAAGTTCGTGGGTACATCTTGGAGAGATAGAGAGAAGATAGAGAAGGAAAGGTTTGATACCCTTCGATAAGGTAATTTTCTCTCTCTTCCTCTTTTCTCTCTCATCTCTATCCCTCTCTTTCTCTCTCCATTTTTCTCTCTAATCTTTATCTCTCTTTCTCTCTCTTCATTTATCTATCATCTCTATCTCTCTATTTATCTCTCCTCTTTTTTCTCTCATCTCGTTTCTCTCTTTCTCTTTCCATCATTCATTTTTATCTCTTTCTCTCTCTTCCTCCTTTGTTTTATCATGTCGCTCTTTCTCTGCTCTTCTTTCTTCTCTCTATTCACTTATGGCGGACCTATCGTCTAGTGTGTGATGCTTTCCTGCTCTTAGGACATGAACAGTGAGTCAAGCCGTACCCTGAGTGGTGGGTCGGGCTTCTGTCAAAATTCTCTCCCTTCCCTCTTCTGTCATAGCCTGGCGCAAGCCTATCGTCACCTGTGTTTTCTCTCTCGTTCTTCTCTTCTATCATTACTAGCGTAAGCCTAGCGCCGCCTGTGCTTTCTCTCTCTTTCTTCTCTTTTGTCACAGCCGGTGTAAGCCTAGCGCCCCCTATGTTTTCTCTCTCTTTCTTCTTTTCTGTCACAGCCAGCATAAGCGTATCATGTCCTGTGTTCTCTCCCTCTTTTCTTTCTTCTTTCACTGTCATCGTAAGCCTATCGTCGCCTGTTTTCCTTCTCTCTCTTCTATCACAGTTGGTGGAAGCACATCGCCGCCTGTGTTCTTTCTCTTTCTTCTTTCAAATGTCATAACCGATGGAAGCCTATTGCCGTAAGTGTTTCCTCCTCACTTTTCTTCCTCACATCATAGTTGGTGGAAGCCATCGTCATCGGAGTCTTCTTTCTCTCCATCTCATTACTACCTACGTCTCTTCTTTCTTCTCCCTACTCGTCACAGTCTGCGGGGAGATAGCGCGTCTAAGTCTTCTCCCTCCTGTCATTGCTATCTGTGTCTGTCTTTACCCTTTCTTTCCCTCTAGCCTCTCTCACCCTCTTCTTCTCCTTTCCTTCTCTTTCTCCCGTTGTTTCTATTCTCTTCTTCTTGTCTTATCCTTCTTCTTTTCTCTCTCTTTGATCTTTATTCTTTCTTTGACTCTTTTGTTTGATCAAGAGGGGTCGAGACTGGCCTTTAATGATAGTCCTGTCATTTAGCCGTAATGTTGTTGTGTCAGTCAGAGTTAGTTTTCCCTCTTTATTGCCATGACAGACTGGCCATTGTGTTTAGCTAATCAGTATTTGTACTGTCGTTTAGTAGTAATTCTATTGAGCCGGTCTGAGTCATCGAGCCCGTTTTATTGCCACGCCAAGTCAATTCTTTACTAGTTTAGTCACTGTGTTGGTCTCACCATCTGGTCAAATTCTTCTAATCCTAATCTTTCATCTCTTACTCTTCTTGTCATCTCTTTTAAATGTGCACGCCTATGTACGTTCGCCCCTAGGCAAGGTAGGGTCCTTGACCCACTTGTCTTGTAACATTTTCCTTATGTGTGTGATTGCAGAAACAGGAGAATACCAGCTAAGGAAGGCGATTTTGAACCAGTTTTACGACTAGGGGGCTTTCTTCTTGTTCTAAGAGGGTGCCCACATGAGCCAGCCGGAGTAAGTCCTGAACTCATCCTAAATTCCTCTCTAATCAGTTGATCTACCGGCCCTTGTTTTTAGAGCAAGGTTCTCGAGAGAGAGATCTCAAGTCCCAAGTTCGCTTGAAACCCGAGACACTTGTTGCCCAATCATCCAGATCCAGAGGGTGAGATCGAGGCACCTGACCAGCTTGGCGACTCCACCAGGGACTTACTACCCCTTAGTCAGATCGTACATGTTTAGCAAGTTTCTCCTTTTATTTTAGGCATTTCACAGTTATGGCTTATGCGTTCTGTAACCTGTTTATCTAGATCAGTGACTTCCTTATCCCCGCATTCACCACTGTCCCCAAGGAGCAAGTTCCTTAAACTTCGTTCCCATCCTCCCTTTTCAGAAAAGAGCCCGCGTCTAGCTCCCAAGTCCTAACCTGGATAGGTGTGAGGTGGGACATAAAGGTCCCTCACTCCCCATCTCCTCGCTCTGGTAGAACCTCTGTGAAGGCACCTTGCATAGGTGGCACACACGTAACCGCTCACAGCATGCACCCTGTTACCGGTAAGTCACTTGTCAGTCGTATTGTCAAGGTATGCCGAAAGGCTGCCCAGTCCTTTGCTGCAAGAGGCAAACAAGTCGTTGTTGCTTCTGTGGGTAACCATAAGGTTTGCCCCTACACTTTTGAACCACCACAAGTCTCTATCCCTAGAGGCTCGACACATCAAGGCGCAGACCTTGTGACCTCCATCTCTCGCACATACTCTGAGGCTCATGGGCCTATCACTCGAGTCACACCTCAGGGCAACTCTTGTATTGCCTCAAGTTCGTGTCAAGGACTGGGCCTCCTTGGGCTAGGTCCTATACACATTATGCATGTGCCTCACACCTCTCGGGGTAAAGTCGTCGCATCGCTGACCCTAGTACACAGGGGACGACTTCCTCGTCCCCCTACTCATCACACACTAGCGCACCCTGTAAGGGGCAGGCTTCCTCCATTTTCTTTATAGACACCTGCTCGTGATTCTCGGCCTCCTTAGGCAAGTCAATCTACTCGAGCGCGGGCTGATGACAATGTCTCCTGTGATCCTTCCTTAAGGGGCGCATATGCATCGCCTCCCCAGACTGCTGTTCCCCGCTCTCGACTCGGGCGTCATCATGAGTCGATCATTCCACCGCCTGCCCGGTCTCATTCGGGCAAGCACCTCAAGCGTTGGCACTCAATGACCTTCCCCAATAACCAATGCACGTTCATGGGTGAAGGAGATGAAGTGCAAGGTTAGATGAAAGATGGAAAGGAGGAGAGAACTTGAGAGAGAGGCGAGGCTAGCATAACAACCAAAAGCCACCGACTCGGAGTGGTTGCAAGATGGTTATGGTTCACCGGACCAGCATGGCGGCAATACTATTTGAAACCAAGGTTGGTGCATCGGCGCTAGGCTAGGGCTACCCTCAATCACGTGTGAAGAGAAAAAGGTCGAGAAGAAAGAATGAGATGGCGAAGACAAGGGGAAATCTGGATGTTGATAGACATCACGATGAGCAATCCAAGGAGGCCCACATCCCTTATGGACGGGGCTAGCTCCTGACGAGGCACACAATGATGGTTTCTCCTAGGTCTCACAGCGATAGACGTGGGATGCAAGGAGAACGACGATAGGCATCGGATGTAAGGAAGAAGCTCGCAGATGGTGATGGGTGCTGCCAGAGCCTCTAACAGTCGCCGTTTATGTTAAATATGCAGTAGAGGAAAGCTCCTGCAGGCGGCGAGACACTTCGCAGTCTAGGTTCTTCACCGAGACTCAAAGTTGCATCAGTGGGTGGCGATGGGCAACATCATCTACATATTTCACTGAGAGAAAGAGACATACAAGAAAGAGGGAAAGAAGACTCGTGCATGGCGCTGCCATCTCCATGTGTGACTTTTGAGATCAAGGGAGAGGCACACGACCTCTGTGGGGGACTCAAAAGAAGAAGAGGGAGAAGAGAGGGGAGAAGGGAGAGAGAAGAAGAAAAGAAAAAGAAAGAGTGAGAAGATTTACTTCAACCCTAGGGATATCGGTTGAAAGTATATCTCACCTCATCATCTCTCTCAAGCGTAACTCCACAATGGTAAGGGAAACTTGTATTAAGTGAAAACTCTCTCTTGTGTGTGTATGTGTTTGCCTTCTCCCCTTTCTTCATACAATGATGGTACATATATATAGAAATGTGCCCCAAACATGGGTGGATGATCAAAAGTAACCCTAATTGCTAGAAATTAAGATTAAATTGAATTAAAAGAAATTGACCGATTTGCCCCTTCTTAACAAGTTGTGGAATTTCGGAACAGTCCCTGTGTTGCCCTTGGACTTGAGTGTTCTTGCATGGCTGATCCAGGGCCGTTCTGATGCCCGGCTGATCTGAAGATGACAGTTTTCTTGTAGGGCTCAGCATGACGATCGATTTGATACTAACTTCGAGCCATGGATCGTGTTTTTGATGCATGATCATGTGACTTGAAATTTGAGTTGATCTTGAAACTTTGGATGCCGCTATGATCACGGGGCACAAAACGCAGCTCGATTCTGTGGCTGAACAAAGACTTTACAAGTTTGGAATTTTGGCCGGAATCAAGGATTTCAACAACGAAATTTGTAGTATATTCGTCGACTTTGTGTAAAAAATCCGACCGTTTATCATGTACGGGGTTCAGGTCAGAGATGGCCCGAGACCTTATGTCCACAATGAAATTGGTTTTGGTGTTGATCGGGCTCACGAGCGACATGATTTTACCACTCGAGTGAGGCACAACGCTGCTGAATTTCTTGCACTTTCTTCACGGATCAACAACATTTCTCTAGCTTTTCTTCACGCTCGTGTATCATCATGGGGCGTGCCACATATCAAATTACTCGTCTTCATTAGATGAACATGCTCACAAAATTTAAACGTGATTTGACATGGGACGACCGAGATATGAGTGCGAAAATCACTAGTCATGACTGATCCCCTATTGGCCATAGAGCTTTGAAGAGATGTTACCTGAATCCTATGGCAACTCTAGCCTTCTCAGTTTCTAGCCTTCGTAATTGTCCATAGCATTTATGGAGGGATATTTTTGTCATCCTCCTCACCCTCAAGGACTCTTGATGTTTTTGAACTAGGGGGATCTTATGAGGCTCTAACTCCCTGACGAGGCTTTGAAACTCGAGAGATTTTGTGGGGCTCTCACTCCCTAACGAGCCGTGAAAACTGGGGAGATCATGTGAGGCTCTCATTCCCTGATGAGCCATGAAAACAAGGGACATCTTATGAGGCTCTCACTCCCTAACGAGCTGTGTAAACTGGGGAGATCTTAAGAGGCTCTCACTTCCTGACGAGTCATGAAAAATGGGGAGATCTTAGTCCCTAACGAGCCATGGAAACTTGGGAGATCTTATGAGGCACTCACTCCCTGACGAGTTGTGGTTGCTGGGTAGATCTTATGAGGCTCTCACTCCCTGACGAGCCATGGAAACATGGGAGATCTTACGAGCTCCCACTCCCTAACGAGCCAGGAATGTTGGGGAGATCTTATGAGTCTCTCACTCCCAGACGAGCTGTGCAAACTGGGGAGATCTTATGAGGCTCTCACTCCCTGACGAGCCATGAATGCTGGGGAGTTCTTAAGAGGCTCTCACTTCTTGACAAGCAATGATTGCTGGGGAGATCTTATGAGGCTCTCAGTCCTTGACGTGCCGTGGAAACTGGGGTGTCGGCTGAGACTTTGAAAGTGCATCAACCTGCTTTGTCGGTCCAAGTACCCTTTCATGCATTTTCACTTGAACAGGGGAAGTGGCACCGTGAAGACAGCTTTCACCAACTTATGTTATTTTTTAGATCTTTTACCCTTGACTTGGTGGTCATGTCCACCTTTTCATCCATTTTTGCTCACGGTGCCCTTTTGGGGTTTTCACCGTGCCTGGGTTTATTTTTTTCTATGGAACTCTCTTATTCATGGTTTCGTTACCATGCCCGTCTATCATTTTTACTCATGGCATTCCCTTGTCCAGGTGTACACCATGCCCGTTTTTTTTTTAGAGAGGGCATGTTTTAGGGTCGCGCCTTCGAGACCTATGTGAAGCCTTTTAATGTCATTAGGCTAGAACGTGCACTATAATTTTAAGGTCATACATCTGGACTGTAGTGGTAAGGAATGGCAATCTGTAGAGACATAGAGTGAGTTTGGGGGTGACTTTGTCTCATTGGGGAAGGTGGCATGCAGTTTCCTTTAGAGAGTTGATTGGATGGTAGGTGAAAAGTGGTGACAAACTAGCTAGCAGCGAGATGTCTTGCCATTTGGTGACCATGGGTAAGACTTACTGGGGAATGAGATGAAAGATGGTGAAGGTGGCCCACGCACACCAATGGGTCGGCTAGGGAAGACGTGTGTGGAGATGCACATAAAGAACGTGTGGGCCTAGGTAGGCTCACTGGAGAGAAGAAGAAGAGGGTATGCGCACACTAATGGGTTGATTAGGGAAGACGTGAGTGAAGATGCATGCAAAAGGGAGGTGTGCATGCTCATGGGGCGTCTTTAAGGTCGTGCCTCCTGGACCTGGGTGAAGCAATTTTGAGTGGTGAGGCAAGGACTATGGCTATGGATTTTAGGGTCATGCAGCTTGGACCGTGGCTATGCACTTTAAGGTTATGCAGCACAAACCATGGTAGTGCAGTTGAAGGTCATGCAACATGGACCATTAGGGAAGTGACTCAAGGAATAGAGCCATTAGCAGAAATTGGGTTCGCTGTGGGTTTAGATTGTGGTGTAGGGAATGAACTTCCTGAGGGTATGGGCCGATGGTTAGAAGGGGGGCTCCAAGGCATACATATGATGCTAAGTGCAGCATTAGACCCGGATGATGGCGTCAAGTCTCTCAGTGAACCATGAGGCAATAGCCCTTGACCAGAAGCAGGACAATAACTCCTTGACAGGGCGCGCAGCAATAGCCTTCTGACAAAGAGCTCAGTGGTAGTCCTTGAATGAGATGCGCGACGACAACCTTTTGAATGAAGCGCGTGGCGCTAGTCCCCTTGACGAAGTCTTGACGACGCGCGCGGCGATGCTGCTTCAGGTCCTGGGCTTGGCCGCCCCTAGCCTTATCACCATCAAGCGCTGGGGACTAGAGCGTCATTCTAAGTGTGTCAGGGGCAGTCTCCGGTACTGCGAGGTATAAAAGGGGGAGAAACCCCACATAACTATTTTTCAAAGGGTAAAATAGTAGAAGGGAGTTTTAGAGAGAGAGCCAAAGCTCCTCGTGAGGGTTTTTCGACGAGTACTTCGCGGCCAAAACATTTAAAGAAAGGTCTGTAGTGATTTTTCGGGCGAACTTCAAGAGCTATGAAGCTTCGCAGCATGCTTGCGAACAGTTTTCGACTAGCATCGAAGCTTCTGAGCAAGGAAGAGGATCTCTCGGAGCCTTAACAGAATTTGCAGAGGTGTTGTGCTAGAGTTTGAGTGCTTCTCCGATCGTTCTGCTATTGAAGGGGAGGTTGTAGAGAGATCAGAGGGCTTTGTCAGCTCTCTGGTTGTCAGAGGAGAAGGAGAAGGGGTTGCATTGAGCTCACCGGAATTTTAGCGAAATTTTAGTGAGCTTTAGTGGACTTTGAAATGGGAAAAACCGGGGCGAAGGGAAATCTGCTGGGTCTTAAGGAAGTCTTTTGGGGACTTCCTGTGATGACCCAAACATTTCTTGGCTGAGGAGAAAAGGCCAGCACCGGTTGGAGTTGTGTAGAGAGGCCAGCGCCAGTTGGAGTTGTGTGGAGAGGTCAGTGCCGGTTGGAGTTGGGTGGAGAGGCCTGTGCTGGTTGAAGCTGTGTGGAGAAGCGAACGTCGGTTAGAGTTGTGTGAGTGGCCAATACCGATTGGAGTTGTGTAAGAGGCTAGCGTCAGTTGGAGTTGGGTGGAAAGGCCAGCGCCGGTTGGAGTTGTGTGAGAGGGCAGCGTCGATTGGAGTTGTGTAAAAGGCCAGCGCCGGTTGGAGTTGTGTGAGAGGCCAGCACCGATTGGAGTTGTGTGAGAGGCCAGCGCCGGTTGGAGTTATGTGAGAGGCCAGCACTGGCTGAGTTTCCCAGCGTCGGTTGTATACCGTCGTGCAAGAGTGGTTGAGTGCTTGGTAGTTTAGGGAGCTCTCTCTCTCTCATAATTATTTTGTTTCCCACACTTGTTGTACCCATAAACATTATGTCTCCATAGTTGCTCTCTCTCTCTCTCTCTCCTCATGCATGTCATTTAGCTTTGCCTGAATGACACTTGTCACTTGCTGCCCTTTTATATTTTATAAGTAGAACTGTTCTGAGTCCTTCTCAAGAGCTTTGGCCCCCCCTCTCTCCCACATTTTGCACTCTCTCTAAAACACTTATTCTCATGTTGGGGAGCTTGGAGACGTGGGTGTATGCAAGAGTTTTGGAGCAAGTTTAGAGCTCAAGGTAAGTATATCATCTTAATGTGTGTTTTATATCAAGAATGTATGAAGAATGATTTGGGCATGAATAAGCTTGAGAGTAAGCATGATATTAGCATGAGATTGTATAGAAATTTGTGTGGAAGAATAGGATTTTCATGTATGTGTTTGTGCTTTATTTTTCCAGAAATTTAGGCTCCTTTGTATAATATGATATGTACTATTGTTATTTTTGTTGAGCCTGTAAAGTTTTTGGGTTGATGCTCTTGTGAGTCTAGTTTAAGCTAGTATTGGATTCATATGATTCTCTTGTGTAGTTTAGAATTTATGCTTTGTTCTTTGAGGTATGTTATGGCTGGACTGTGGAATTCTAAAGAGTATTGGGGTCCTTGCATCGCTCTATTGACCTATCAAATGATCTGATAATTCCTTCAAACTATCTCCATTGGAAATATTTTTTAGTCTAGTTTGTGTTTGATGTTTATCTCTAATTGACATTCGAGATAGATTGGAACATAAGATGTGAAATGTACATGAATGTCACTGTTATCAGGCTCTGAAAATCTCCAAGAACATCGCTTCTGTTTTAATGAGACTTTGCTTGACCTATTGGAGTTCAAATGATATGAAATCACTTCCATTTGAAATATGCATGATTCTATTATGATTTTTAGGCTTTGACCTTGCTCTGATTCTTTATTTATGTAAATTTATACTTCGAAACATGCCAGTAGATCTTTATAAACAGTTTTGATAAAAATACGGAACTGATGTCAAGAGTTTTAAATAACCAAATGAGGATCAATTTCTTTCAAACCACTGCCATTTGAAATATTTTTGAATAAGCTTGAGATCACATGTTTATCACTTTTTTAAATTCTCCCTAATTTGAGAGTTATATGATTAATTATAACAATATGTCACTATTGACAGCTTTTATAAAACTCATAATTTATGCCTCTGTCGACACGAATTTGTTACTAGCCAAAGGGGTCAATTTTCTTCCAAACCAATGCCATTTAAACGGTTCATGTGTATGCTAAAATTCACATGTTGAACACTGTTTGGAATTTCTTTTTGATTGTGAGTTATGAAGTAAATTTTAAAGACATGTCACTGCCTTCACTGCACAGCATATTTCAGATAAAAATATCTTCATTCTTTTGAACTTTTGAGGGGCCAAATAAGGTTCAATTGTTTTCAAATTATTCTGATTTGAAAGATAGGAGGAAAATTGGTTTTGGAACCGTCTTCAACCGCTAAATGGTTCTATGATTACGACCCTAATGGTAAGTGCATGTCATTGCCTTGATGACTGGAAATTGAGCTGTAAGGCTTAACTGAAATAATGTCACTCTTGCTATAGTACTGTCATTGTGATACTGTTAAAAATGTGATGGGCCATACCCAAAATGTGATATTGCTATTATCATGACAAGATACTGATATCGTCATTATGTGATATGTGAATAGATACCTACTTTGAGAATGATGGCATCGTGCTGCTTATGTGTTATACGAATGAATACATACTGTGTGAATGATGGTATCATGCTGCTTATGTGTTATGTGAATGGATACCTACTATGTGAATGATGATATCATGCGGCTTATGTGATATGTGAATGGATACCTACTGTGTGAATGATGGTATCAAGTCACTTATGTGTTATGTGTATCTGCACCTACTCTATGAATGATGGTGCCAACATACTGAGATATTGGTGTGCTTTGAGTGTATTGTACGACCAGCTGGGACATGATGACATTTCTAGTTGTATGGGAATTTCTCGGCATGCCTTGTGTGTATCGTATTGCCTTGGACATGTAACTTCTCATGAGGTGCACATGAGGTGGTGAGCTATATGTGACTTCTCGACATGCTTTGAGCATATTGCATTGCCTGAGATATGTGTTTGTTTGATATTAGTGAGGTGCCTGCTTTGAGGGTATTGCAGGGCCTACCTGTGTGTTTGATGTTGGTAAGGTACATGCCTTGGAGTGTAATGCACTATCTTGCTCTGTGAGTGCTAAGGGATGAAAATATGCTTTATTATGAAATACGAGTATGCTCCTTTGTGATAAGTATGTATATTGTAGAGCATGTTCAGTTATAGATGAATGAGTAATATTGAGGAATGCATATCATGATACTCTTGATGAAAGGCCATTCTGAACTGCTAATTCAGGTGATATCCATTATCTGTACTGGGAATATGAGTGATAATTACAACATTGAATAAACATGAATTCTGATATCTTATATTGTGCTTGCTCTACCTGAAAAGCATCATCCTATGATTGTGACATAATTGTGATGCATGACTCTTTTTTTATGAGTATGGCTTAGAATCTTGATCTGTGTTATGTGATAATACTCATAGGCAGACAAGCATAATGTTGTGATCTACTTACTGAGCCTTTTAGCTAATCCCTTTTCTGCCACCCTTGTAGATTGACTGCTGCATGTTGAGAGAGGTAGGAGAAGATCGTGTTTGGTGGACGGAAAGCCCACGCTAGACGAGTGGATCCATTTTTCTTGTGTAGTTGTTTGTTGGTCGTCGGTCTTACAGTTGTTGTTATTTAAGTTATGCATTTTGATGGCGGGCCAGCAGTGCCTTGGACGATTCTAATATTCTTGATATTGTAATTATTACCTTAGAGATAATTTATGGATATGAATGTTTTTTAATTTATCCATCTTTTGTTACGTTTATGGTGGAGTTTTAGTTTTTCTTTCCTGGCTTGTTTCTAATTCTACCTATCATATGTGTTGAGCCACTCCCACCTGAGTGACGTTTGTGACCTCTGTGATCGCAATCCCGCGCCCTATTGCCCTTCAGTATGGGATGGTAGGGGTTGGGGGGTGGGGTTGTGACACTTCTGGTGGTTTTCACTAACTCCAATAACAAGCAAGAGGCCGGATAGGGTTTTCGCAATGGATAGGAGTGGATTCCAGGCAAGCAGAAGAAAGCACAGGTGGGAAAGAACAGGGTCAACCGAGGGATCCCGGTGATAGGAGGTGTGTCTTCAATGAAGCCCAAAGGATTGCGGGGAAGGCGAAGGGTCGCAAGAAGGTGGACCGTCGGTGGGGGAAACAGTTGGGGGAACCGAAGAGGCATGGGATACAATGTCCCTCGGTAATTGGTAACAGCGCGAACCGAAGTACATAAAAGTCACACATCACATTAAGTCACATGTGACACTGCCTTCGAGCATCCCTAGGTCACACATGGTGAGTGCCATGCTTGGGGGTATGAGGCTCGCGGCATTAGCCTTCCTGTGGTGATGATAGAACGCAACAATGTGTTGCGCAGGATGATGACCTCAGATGGCGATGCCTCACGGATGGAAAACGGGGAGGCGTTACCACCGCAGTGTGTTGGAAGAAAAGTCCTTCAGCACAGCCATGAAGTCCATGTTGTTCTATGGAAGGGCGTCCATTATGAATAGGGTACGCTCTCCCTCATAGGCCAGTTCCTTGCCAGAGAAGTGTACCTTGTATATTTGACATACTCGTCAGATGAATTGAGGCAAACTCAGAAGTGGTTATCTTGTTCTTTTGGCTTGGAACTGTGCTCTTATCCTCAGATGCAAGAGCAACACCACCGGCTTTGGTTTGTAATCGTTCTCTTATTCTCAGATGCAAGAGCTTTGTAACTTCCCTAATAATGGGCCTTCAGTTGTAACTTGCAACTTTTTCTAATTCAATGAAAGAAATGAATTTCCTTTGACTTGGCTTGATGTTTCTCGTCTTCATTTCTATCGTTTTGTTGCACACATCACTCTTTATCACCATGTTAGGGATAATACTTCTTTAAATATCGCTCGTTGATAGGGGGCATCACCTCTTCTCCATTATAGTTCATCAGTGCATAGGCCCCACTTGGCTAAACATCCTGACAAACATGGTTGGGTCATAAGACCAGGTCTACCTTTGAGATTAACTTGACCTCGTGGCCGAGTAAGTAATGGTGAAACTTCTACACCGCAATGATCAAGGCTACACACATCTTTTCAATAGGAGGGTAGTTCTACTCGGCCCCTTGCATTCTGTGGCTGAGATAATTGAGTGCCATCTCTTTCCTCCATCATTGTTCTACGCCAGGAGTGTCTCGAGTGACTCGTCAAGGGCAGTCACGTATAACATGAGGGGCCTTCCTAACACTAGCGTAGAGAGTACTGGTGGATTCAACAAGTACTGCTTGATGTCCTCGAGCACAGCTTGTCACACTTCATCCCATGTGAAGGAAGTATCTTTCTTTAGGACGTGTGAAAAGGGTCTGCATCGTGCTGAGAGGTTGGAAATGAACCTTTGAATGTAGGAGGGCTGTCCTTGGAGGGACCACAGTTTATGGAGGGTTGTAGGCAGCAACATGTCTTGAATTGACATGATTTTGACTGGCTCGATCTCCAGCCCATAGTATCTCACAATAAACCCTAAGAATTTTCCTGAGCGTATGTCGAAGGCGCATTTCATGGTCTTTTTAAGGTCTTGCACGTGAGTGGCTTTTATTTCAGACTTTACCACCAAGTTATCCACGTAGCACTCGACCTCCATGTGAATCATGCCCCTAAAGATGGTTGTCATGGATCGCTGGTATGTGGCACCGGCATTCGTTAGCCCAAAAGGTATCATAGTGTAGCAAAAGACACCTTTTGGAGTCAAGAACGCAGTGGCCTCCTCATTCTATGGCACCATTCTGATTTGGTTGTAACCAGAATAATCGTCCATAAAGGAGAAAATTTGGCAATGGGCTGTGGAGTCAACCTGCATCTCGATGAATGGCAGGGAGAAATTATCCTTGAAACAAGGAGTGTTCAAGTCACGGAAGTCAATGCAGACCCTGATTTGGCCATTCTTCTTCTTGACTGGGATAACATTCGCCAGCCATCTTGGGTATTTGACTACACGTATGAATCCAGCTTGCTTGAGTTTGTTTATCTCAACATCGATCTACATCTCGAGGTCGGCCCTAAACCTTCTTGACTTCTGCTTCATAGGTTTGACGGTAAGATCAATACCGAGGTAATGGACAACAATCTGGGGGTCTAGATCAGGCATCTCATGATAATGCTAGGCAAAGACATCCCGATCTGCTCGAAGGAGAGAGATATAGCTTTCTTTCTCTTTCAGGGACATCTTTGCTAAGATGAAGGTTGGCCTTGGGTCGGCCTCATCCCCTAGATTGATCTCTTCTAGTTCATCAGCAATGGCCTGACCACCCTCTTCCCACTCTTTGGGAGCTTCCTGAAGATCCTCGTTGGGGCACTCACAAGGGTTTTCATCGATCTCGAGTGTAGCCACCCATGACCCTGAAATCTTGACCTCTAGAAGGGGCACAATGTGGGGGAGGGCTGATCTTTGGTTAGTCCAAGCACTAGAACGGTCAACTTCAAGTGGGGGATTCCTAGCCTTGTGATGGGGCTGACTCGGTGCTTGCCCCGAGCTGGGCGCTGCCTCATGTGCTGGGATCATGTGGCAGGCTTCATGGAGGGAGGAGCCCGGAGATGGCTTGGCTTTGACTCTGGTTGTCACAGCATCGGCGGCTGTCAAGAATCTGGCCTCTTAAGCTAGCATTTCTCTGAGGCGTTCTTGCTGCGGCATGGTGAGGCTGGTGTCTCCGAACTCCCTGTTTAGAGAGTTGAAGTATGGGCATCGTCGAGTGGTACCTATAGAATGAATAGAGGAGAGGGAAGGAGAAGAAGGGTTAGAACGTTCTTGGCAGCTTTTTACGTCATCGTTAGAGTTTGACATTTGCAGGGGGTATTTAAGGTCATACCCTGCCTTTAACCGTTGTGGGGTGCTTTTAACATTGTCACCCGTTTTGGTCGGCTCCTAAGATATTGATTACTCAGGGCCGTCAGCCTAATTGGACGATAAGATGAGGTGAGCTGTGTCTGGGATGAAGTCCCCCAAGGTCTGCAGTGGAAGAAGGGTATGAGGAATTCTTCCTCGACTGGTGGCTGATGAAGATGATTCGTTCGATGGGCTGACCTAAGTGTTCACCATCTCCTTCAGGATCCTCGAGGGAGTGTTTAGACTGCTCTATCAGGCTGGCAAGAGACGGTAGCCTGGCAGACTGCCTCGCGTCTCAGGGACTTAAGCCAGCTTCGCCCATGGTAGACTTCCTAGGGCTGAGAGGTGGAATGCCCTGAGTACTCCAGTGCATACTTATGAGGGGCCTATAGATGGCTTCTCCTTGAACGAGAGCAAGGGCTTGGATGTGTTATGGAAGAATCACATATTCGATGTGACCTTGCTGAACTTTCTCCATGACTATGGTCTCGAACCCAGGGCAGTCATTGAGTTCGTGGCCCCACACTTGATGATAGGGGCACCAGAGTTGTTCTGTGCCCTGGGCAAGGCGTTCCGGCTGCCTGGCTAGCTCGGGAGTGATGAGACCTTGTTGGAGCATTGCCTTGAAGAGAGCTTGCAAAGGATCCAGCTTGAGGTTTCCCTTGGCTTGCATCGGAAGGTCTTCTTATGCAGGCGGGAGAGGGACTCAAGGGTGTCTCACCGGGTCGCCTTGAACTTCCTAGCACTGTTGCACCTTCTCGGCCAAGAGCTTATGAAAGCCAATGTACTGTTTGAAGTCATGGCCTCGTATCCGGTGATATGCACAAAAGAGGTTCTTGGTCCCTGTAGGCAGGAACTTAGGCTACCTTGTCACCTTTTGGGTAGCGATTCCTTCTTCAAGCATTAGGGAGAAGAATTCAAGAAGGATAGCAGGTGCCCCATCATCTTCTTGGAATGTGATTATATGAGATGCCTCAGCTGCCCCGACCACCTTTTTCAATTCTTCGAGCTTTATCTGATCCTTGTTAATAAGGGCTTCGATAGTGCCATTAAGCTTAAAGCAGTCATGAGTGGGGCAGCAGACCCTCCTGTGATAGGCGCAGTACTTCTTGTTTGCCTCTTGCCCAGCCAACTCCGAGGTATTGGCCTCCGAAAACTGTATCATGTTTTTTTCTAGCAGCAGTCGAAGTAGTGCAAGTGTCCACTTGTGTCGAAGGGGTAAACCTTATTATGGTGTTGGGCCAAGTAGTCGCGTCGCCAAGATTTTGTAGGAGGCAAAACGAGTTTGTAGGACAGATGCTCGCCCCTGGCCAGAGACACTTGTGCTATGGAGAGGTCCAGGGATTGAGAAACTGAGCCTTTGGTGTCAACCACGATGTCAGCCACGGTGACAGCCACACTGATTACTACATTTTGATTGCCCCGACTGTTGAGGTTTGAGTTTTAGTCAACAGGTTACTGACGGGTGTTGTCGTGCTTGAACAATCCCTCAATACAAACTGTCTTAGATATGAGCTCCGACATGGAGGGTGGATTCGATGGCTCAACATGTAAGGCGATCTCAGGCAGCATGTTCCATATGCAGGTCTTGACTGCTTCCTTGTCGGTCGTAGGAGTGTCATGAAAGGTTGCCAAGTCTCTCCATCAGGTGATGAATTTATCAACCAGCTCACCAAGGTCTTGCATCACGGTGAGGAGTTCAATAGTTTCCATGTTCCTTTGGACTTCGTCGATGCCTTGGTAGAAAAACTACTCCACTTTTTGTCAAGTGTTCACTGAGTTCGGCTGCAACTAAGCAAACCATTGGAAGGCTGGTCCTTCGAGAGTTTCGATGAACTGGAGGAGGAGAAGACGTCTGTCAGTTGCCATCTCCCGGCAGGCCACTTGAATGTGGGCCGTAAGCTGGTGAGGAGAGGTGGTACCATTGAACAGGGGGAGTTTCCCTTTTTGGTAGTTCGAGGGAAACAACACCTGGTCAATGTAAGAAGAATACGGCTTTTAATAGAGTGACGTCTCCTGCATTATCAGAACCCTGTTCTTAAGGTTATGGGCCACCATGGCATCTATGTCGGTTTGGGAGACCCCGCAAGAAGAGGATCTATCTTGACAGACTAATGGGGGAGCCTGCCTAGGAGCTTTGTCCTCACCGATCGGGGAGTTGGGCTTAAAGGAGGCCTTGGAGGCCTCTAAGTGATCCATCTTTTCGAGGATGCCATGTATCATTTCCTCGAATTTATTCATCCGCTCCTCCTGAGTGTCGTTCGGGACATTGATCACCATGACACTGACCGTTTCTTCTGTGAGATCAAATTCAGGTGATGCAATGGACTACCGAGGCTAGTGAGTCATGGGCGGCAAGTTAGTCTAGAGGGGCTCAACTTGCCCCAACTGGAATCGAGCTTTGTATGCCAATCTTGTGAGGACCAGTTCTTGACGGTCTTGGGACCGTGGCTTCTGGGTGGTGATCACCGAATAGTACTCCTGGACTTGCTTAGGCTTCAGAGTTTGAAGAGGCAAAAAGGGATTACAAGGAAAGAGGTCGTCAGGGGTGGCGACTTCGACTGCCTTGGAGGCTTCCCTGGTCAGGATCTGTAGGCCTCTCTCCTGCTTGATCCTGAGGCGACTGTGGGCCTCATTTTAGAACCGAGCCTGAGTCCTGGATTGCCCCATTTTCTTTGAACAGGCAAAAGCAATGTCTATGAGTTGGCGCAGGGAGTGGGACCCAAGGATGAAGCAGCACTTGGGTTCTTGGTTTGAAGGGTGAAGGCCTCTGTCTTACATCTTGCCCAGAATTAAATTTGTGAGGACAAGGTGTTCGGATGACCCGGGGCTGGCTCAAGATGGTACTATTAGGGAAGATCTTTCAGTACCAGGGCTCGAGGTCCTTGCCTGGCATCAGAAGAACGGCAGAGGAAAGAGGGGCCTGCTTGTGACTTAGCATTATTCTGGCTCCGAAAGGGACTTGCGAAGATGGTGCGTGTACACCTTTAAGGTTAGCTATCTGGGTGACTTGGGGGTCAACACAAGCCCAGTCAATGGATTAAACCTGTGGAGGCTGAGACCCACAAGCTTGTGTTTGTGAGGGACGACGTGGGAGCTTATTTCTCCCACAGTGAAGCTGTACATGCTGGGAGGGAAGACGGAGCAGTTAACCCTCTTGTTCTCGAGGTGGCATAAAGCTAGCATTGCTCCGAGTTGTGGAAAGTGAATGCATGATGCATGTAGGGTTTGGCCCGTAAAGGCTTAGTCCTGGATGCTAGCTCAAGGCAACATGAGGGTTGCCCTGAGGTGTTGCTGGAGTGGATAGACCACGAGCCTTTGAGTGAGGGCGAGGGGTGAAGACATCAGGGCCTCTGCCTCTGTGTATCGACCCTCCAACTATGGGGGCTCAGAGTAGTGAAGGAGCATAGGGGGTTCACGATGAACCTTAGGAGTGACGACAGTTTGTTTGCCTTTTGCAGGGATGGATGGGGCAGCCTTACGGCGTACTGCAGCAGCTAGTAAAAGATTTGCAGTAACAGGGTGAGCGGCAACAGAAGTGCTGCCCATGCAAGGGGCCATGGTGGAGAGTCAGCCAGGGCGAGAAAGGGGGGAGGTAGGGACCTTTAAATCCCCTCTTGCACCGACCAAGGTGAGAACCTAGGAGTCGGACCGTGGGTCCTGACTCAGAAGAAGAGCAGGGAAGGAGGCTTGAGCGCCTCACTTCCCCCGGACAGCCACAAGTACAGTGATAAGGGAATCCGTGACCCTGATGAAAGGGTTGGACAACCTAGGTGCCATAGATATGAGTGCAAAAAGTAAAGAAGGAAACTAGTCAAACAAGAGCGAACCGACTAAGGGATAGTAAGTTTCCAGTGGAGTCTCCAAGCTGGATAAGTTACACGATCTCTTCCTCTAGATCTAAGTGATCTGGTGGCACGTGTCTTGGGTCATTGGTGGACCCGGGATTTGAGATCGCTCTCTCAGAACCTTACTCGAGAGCAAGGGCAGGTATACCAACCAATGAGAGAGGATTTTTAGGTGGGTTAGAGACTTACTCGAGCTAGTACGCGTGAGCACTCTCTTAGATCACTAAGAAAGCCCCTTGAGCTGGTTCAGAATTTCCTCCCTCTACCTGTAACCCTCTTTTTTTTCTGCACAACACTTATATGGTTAATTTTTAAGGCAAGTGGGTCGAAAAGGAGCCACCCTTGTCTTAGGGCAATACACATTCATGGGAGAAGGTGATGAAGTGCAAGGTTAAATAAAAGATGAAAAGGAGAACAGAGCTTGATGGAGAGGCGAGGCTAGCATGACAATCAAAAGCCACTGACATGGAGTGGTAGCAAGATAGGCATGGTTCACAAGACCAGTATGGCAGCAGTACTACTCGAAACCAAGGTCGACACGTCGGCGCTAGGCTAGGCCTACCCTCAATCAAGTGAGAAGAGAAAAAGGTGGAGAGAAAGAAAAAGATGGCGAAGAGAAGGGGAAATCCGGACGTTGATAGACATCACGGTGGGCAATGCAAGGAGGCGGCGCATCCCTTGCTGACGCACTAGCTCCTTACGAGGCACATGAAGATGGTTTCTCCTAGGTCGCACGACAATAGACGTGGGATGCAGGGAGAAGGGCGATAGGCACCGAACGTACAGAGGAAGCTCATGGATGGCGATAGGTGTTGTCAAGGCCTCTAGCGGACGGCGATACACTTCGCCGTCAAGGTTCTTCACCGAGATTATCTAGGTTCTTCACCGAGATGTCAAAGCTGCATCTGTGGGTAGTGATGAGCAGAGCCATCTACACTCTTCACTAAGAGAAAGAGATAGACGAGAAGGAGGGAAAGAAGACTCGTGAATGTGGCTGCCATCACCATGCGCGACCTATGAGACTAAGTGAGAGGCATGCATGACACTGCCACTGCCATGCACGACCTTCGCAAGGGACTTAGAAGAAGAAGAGGGAGAAGAGAGGGGAGAAGGGAGAGAGAAGAAGAAAAGAAAATGAAGAGAGAGAAGATTTACCTCAACCCTAGGGGTACCGGTCGAAATTTTCTCTCACCTCACCCTTTCTCTCAAGCGTAACACCACAATGGTAAGAAAGAGAAAATTGTATTAAGTGAAAACTCTCTCTTGGGTGTGTATGTATTCGCCTTCTCCCTTTTTTGCGCACAATGATGGTACATATATATAGAAATGTGCCCCAAACATGTGTGGATGATCAAAAGTAACCCTAATTGCTAGAAATTAAGATTAAATTGAATTAAAAGATATTAGAAAATAAGGTGAAAAATGACAGATTTACCCCTTCTTAACAAGAAGTGGAATCCAGAACAATCCCTGTGTGTCTCTAGGACTTGTGTGTTCTTGCAAGGCTGATTCAGGGTCATTTTGATGACCGGTTGATCGTAAGATGATTGTTTTTCTGTAGGGCTTGACATGGAGATTGATTTGATACCAACTTCGATCGATGGATCATGCTTTTGGTGCATGATCATGTGACTTGAATATTTAGTAGATCTTGAAAGTTCGAATCGATAGTGTGTTTGTTCCTTGATGTTTTTCTTGTGTTTTCTTCATTGAATCACACTAAGCATGCCACTACAATCATGGGGCACCAAATGTTGCTCGATTCCGATGTCAAACGAAGATTTTACAAGTTTGGAATTTTGGCCGGAATCAAGGATTCTGGCGATAGAATTTTCAGTCTGTTCGTCGGCTTCGTGTGTAGAATCCGACCGTTTATCATGTACGGGGTTTAGATTAAAGATGGCCCGAGACCTTATGCCCGTAATGGAATTGGTCTGGCATTGATTGGGCTCGCAAGCGGCGTGATTTGGCTCGAGAGCGGTACGACGCTGCTGAATTTCCTGCACTTTCTTTACAAATCAACAACTTCTCTCTAGCTTTTCTTCGCGCTCCCGTATCGTCATCATATAGAAGCTCGTCTTGACTAGACGAACATGCTCACCCAATTTGAGCGCAATCCAACATGGGATGCCTAAGATATGAGCATCAAAAGTCACTTTTTGTGACTGTCCCTTTAATGGTCTAGTGTTGCAGGGTGGCCGCACGAGAATAGCGTGCTGCTCCTCCTGTTTCACTCTTTCGCCTATAACGTCTTCCTGGAGTGTCCGTTTGGGTTAAAAGTTGACCCCTGGGGGCTTTCAACTTTGTTGAATCCAATGGTGGTGGTCCCACACCAGTTTGAGATGATGAAAATGTATCTCTAGTTATAGGGATCCATTTCAGGGTCTTAGAGGTCAATTATGCCAGAATTGTTTCTCAGTTTGTGTTGCCTTAGGCATGTCGGAATACAAGGAAACTTGGTAGGAGACTTTTGAATGACCTCATGAGGCTCTTGGTCAGTTCTGGGGCTGTTTTGAGACTGTGGATATTTCGAGTACTTGCTAGGTCTTTATTTAGCAGGGGCCTCATGTTGATGAAAAATACCTTCCAACAAGGTGGCCCGTATGGAAAGGTTTGAACAGATGGTCCAAGCTATGATGGACAAGATCGACTGTATGGAGGTCGCCCGGCACTCGACTAATCATGAGGTCAATTCCCATCATTCGAAAGATGTACCTCCCACGCAGCCTCCTCCTTCTGCCTCATAAGACAATTATGTTTCTCACTCCTTTTCTCAAGAAGACATGATGTTATGGTAACTCACAACCTAAAGAATAGGTAGATCCCAAGAATCTAGAGTGTGATGCTTTACCACAAGACCTACCCTTCTTACATTGAGTAGGTTCTCTTCCCCCAGGACTATAAGAAAGGGAAGTTTCCTCTCTTCGATGGAACAACATTCCCCCATCAACATATCACCCATTTCCAAGTAACATGCGAAGAGACAGCGGCTCACGAGAGACTCCTTTGTCAGTTTGTTGAAACCCTTGACGGCCCTGCCTTCTAGTAATATGCTCGACTGCCTCCAAACTCAGTGCGTACTTGGGAGGAGATGCAGAAATTGTTCCATCAACGTTTCTATGAAGTCGAGAGGGAGGTCCAAACCATTGAACATCTCACCTTGACCTAGGATTTAAATGAATCAGCGGATAAATTCATATCAAGCTAAAGAGATTTGGCGGCTTGCATCCCAATCCTATGCTTGAGAAGGAGGCAGTTCAAACCTACGTTCGAAATATGCGACTTGAGATCGCTCTACATGCAAGGCCTCTAACCCAACTTCCATGTCAGACCTAATCTCTTAGTTAGTTCGCATAGAGAGTTTGTCACGCCATCATAATGGGTCACGACAACAATCATCAAATTCGGAAAACAACAGCGGCAATGGTAATTCTCAAGCCAAAGCCCGTGGCAACCAACAAAAAGGACTGATCAGTGCAGCTGTCACAGTTAATGATCCAAAGAAGGTCACCTCCCAAACTTTGGACCTCTCCAAAGCTGTCGGCACAGCAAAGACAACACCTCAGACAAGCAATCAGCAACAATCATATAATCGGGTGCCTCCCTCGTGAACCTTAATCGAAGTGAATATTGGATCGCCCATCAGAATAGAGTTTATCCCTTTGAAAAGGAATGGGTGCCTGCATTGCTTCGACTACTGTTGGAACAGAATAAGGTTGAATTACCTGAGATCCGGTTTGCTGACCAAGCTAGTCTTGATATGCACACAAAATATTGTGCCTATCTTCGAAGGCTAAATCACCCCACAAAGGTTTGTCTTACACTTAAAGACCTCATCTAAGCTTTGATCCATAAGGGTTACATTAAGCTTGAAGAAATCAAGAAGGGATTCGGGGCAATAGAAGCCTCCCACATTGTGACTGTCAATGAAGACGATGCGCTCGATCTCCTTCAAGCCTCCTTTGTCATGATGCTTTAGCTAGGCCTTATCACACCAAAGACAGCAAGGCAACCTAACCACCTTGCTAAGGGAACAGAGAACTAGTGGTGCCCATACCATCAGATATGGGGACATGATCTGAGCGAATGCTCCAGTTTTCATGAGATAATCGCGAAAAAAATACAAGAATGCTATGAATCCTGTAACCTTCCAGAAGGGGACCCCAAGAGCACTGCTCCACCCATGCAAGAGGACCTCCAGACATAATACCTGGTTAATGATGATTCAGATCCTGCTGAACCCTCAACTTCCCAACTATGGATAGTCTACCATGAGTGAAGCAGACTTAGGTTGTTAAAACGAGAGGACATCCATTAAGCTAGGGCTGTTCACAAACCTAGTGAGATGAATCAATCACGTCCAAATGCACCCAAGAGGAGACGGACCCTAAGAGAGGCTTGCAAACGGAACGAGTCTCCTCAATAGCCGGTAAAGCAAGAGTTCCTCTGGCCTCTTCCTCCCTTGCCGACTATGCAGGATTTCATCCCTAGCACAATCATCCTTCTCCCTTCACCTCATAAGGAGGACACCCCAAGGTCATCTCTCACTCAAAGCACGTTCAACGAGGGCGATGACACTAAAAGCATTCCCCAATGGTCTAAGCAGGAGAAAAACCTAAAAGACTCCCTGCACACATCCAATTCTGGTGATGACGTAAAGGCTTCTAGGATAAGTCCAACAAGGGGAATGACCTTAAATCCCCCTCACTTGTTGACTCTTCTTCTTCTTCTTCTTCCCCTTCCTCTTTGGTATCTCCTACTGGTATAACCTTGGAATGTCTAGACTTCGATGCCCTTGATCGAGAATTTGAAGGAATCAACATAAGCATGACACAATGGAGGCCACTGAAAAAGACGCTAGCCCGGGCTGTGGGGTTCTTAATAGTTGTTGATGCCTTGGCACCCCGAGCTCGGTCACATCTATCTTCCTCTGTTGGGAAGCACGGGAAGTAAAAGCTAAGGAAATGTCAGTGGCCCCGCGGAGCCATACTTTCAGCAGAGGTGGATTGAATCAAGAGGGGAAAGCTTCTATTCTCAGGAAGCTAGCCACATGATATAAGTCTGTGAAGTATCAGCTAGCCCAGACCAAGCATCGTCAACACCCAATAAAGAATAGAATAAGCCCTACGAGGGTGTTTCTCAATCCCTCTGTAACCTTCAAATTAGTCTTCTACAGCCTGATATGCTTGAAGGCGACCCCTCTACTCCTCAATTCAGGGAGGCTACAAAAATCATGACCTACACTGGAACCTTATTGGAAGAGAGATGTAGGGATCATGGGCCTCTGCATTTGAAATTAATGGGAAATCATCTGAGGATAATAAAAACAAGTTGCAGGAAGCCCCAGAAGAATGGGAAGAAGGGGCTAAGCCACAGCCGACAAACTCGAAGAAATAAACCTAGGAGAGGAAATTGATCAGGGGCCAACCTTCACTTCGATAAATATGTCTCCACAGGAGAAAAAGGATTTCACTGCCTTTTTATGAGAAAATCGAGATATCTTTGCTTGGCATTCCCATGAGATGCCTGGTTTAGATCCCCAAGTTGTCGTTCATCGTCTGAGCATCGATCCGATTGTCAAACCCGTCAAATAGAAATCAAGAAGGTTTAGGCCTGATCTTGAAATGCAGATAGATGTTGAGGTAACCAAACTTAGGCAAGTAGGCTTCATTCGCAAAGTCAAGTACCAAAAATGGCTGGTCAGTTTTGTGTCAGTCAAGAAGAAAAATGGTAAAATCAAGTCTTCATCGACTTCCGCGATCTCAATACCACTTGCCCCAAGGATGACTTTCCGTTGCAATTTACGGATATGCTCATTAACTCTACAACTCACTGTCAGATCTTCTCTTTCATGGATGGATACTCCGGGTAAAACTAGATACGGATGACTTCAGAAGACGAGAAAGGCACCACTTTCCTGACTCCAAAAGGAGTCTTTTTTTATACAATGATGCCTTTTGGATTCAAGAACACCAGTGCAAGAACAATGATGACCATATTTAATGACATGATGCACAAGGAGGTCTAATGCTACGTTGATGACTTGGTGGTGAAATCCGAGGAGAAAGAATCTCACATGAACGATCTTGAAAAGGTGTTCGAAAGATTACGCCTTCATCAGCTCAAAATGAATCTGCTGAAATGCACCTTTGGTGTGCATTTCATAAAAATCTTTGGTTTCATTGTAAGACATTGGGAATTGGACGTCGAGCCAGTCAAGATCAAGGCGATCCAAGAAATGCCGTCGCCCACTACACTGCGAGAGATGCAGTCCCTTCAAGGGTAGCCTACGTACATCCGCAGGTTTTCCTCAAACCTCTCAAGTCGCTGCAGGCCTTTCACGCACCTGTTGAAGAAGGATACCACATCCGTTTGGGATGAAGCATGTCAGTCAGCACTTGATGACATCAACTAGTATTTGCTCAATCCTCCAGTGCTTTCTACACCAGTGTTCGACAGACCACTTATCTTGTACGTGACGGCCTTGGACGAGTCGCTTGGAGCATTATTAGCACAAAACAATGACGAGGGGAAAGAGATCATGATATACTATCTCAATCATAGGATACAAGGGGCTAAGAAGAATGATCCCCTATTGAAAATATGTGCCTTGCTTAGATCTTCATAGTACAAAAACATAGTCATTTCTTGCTTGGTCATGAAGTGAAACTTATTTCAAAAGCAGATCCTGTAATGTTTCTCACGACATGCTCATGCTTGTCAAGACATCTTGCAAAATGGGCATTATTGCTGATGGAATTCGACATCACGTATATCCCACCAAAGGCCATCAAGGGCCAAGCCCTAGCTGATTTCCTCGTAGCACACCCCGTATCGATGGGATCTCCTTTATCAAGTGATCTCCCAGACGAAGAAGTATTATGTGCAGAAATTACTCACATGCGTGAAATGATGACCGTTTTCCTTTGGCAACCTTCAACCTTTAGCGATGGTCTGTCTCCCCGTAACGCTTCGGATTCCCACCAAAATTTCCTTTCCGCAGCTGGAAACCTTCTTCGACTTTCTCAATGTCATAGGGAAACCACTCGCACCCACCGAAAAACTGCTACAAGCTATCAGAAAGCCTCGAGAAGCCCTCTGCTGCAATTTCTGCCCCTTCTTCCCTTCACAAGAACTTTTACAATCACGACCAAAGTTTCCTTGTTTCCCCGAAAAAACTCCCTGGGCTGCTGGGAAACTCTTGCAGCTCTGGTGAAATCCTGTCTCCTTTCCCACAGGCATCTCCTTGCTCGACTGGAACCTCCCTTGATCGCTGGCAAGCTCTCGTTAACCCTTACTAAAACACCCTATGTTTGTCAAAGCTCTCATCGGAAACCTCACCCTCAAAACCAAAATTTCACATTAGTCTTTTTACTACTCTGTGAAAACAGTGAAAATGGGGTTTTACCCCCTTTATATAGCTGAAGCTTTCCTAAAATTCCCTTCGAAAACTAAGAATTCTAACCATGTCCAAGAAGGCCAAGCGTCAATGAGTGGGACCGGGTCACGCCTTGACCGGAGACCCAAGCAAAGTTTCACCATCGCCCATGAAATCCCATGCAACAGAGACCATGACTGGGTCGGGCTGGGGTCAGGGCCCAAACATTAACCCACACCCAGCACCTGCTATGTTGTCAAAACTATCCAGCGCCGGCTGTGTTTTTAATAACTGCAGCGTCATCTTTGTTCTCAGCAACTGAGCACCAACTGTGTTCAATAGATTGCACGACTAACCTCAGCACCAGCTACAGTTTTAAACCTCAGTGCCAACTATTCAAGAAATAATGTTTGTTGTGCCTTGTTCCGGCAGTGTTCTAAACAGTCTATTGCCACACGCCTCATGCTAAAGTTGTGTGTGTCTTACTATTGTTATCCCTAGTAGAGTTGCACCCTCACCGTGACTTATTATCCCCAGCGAAATGGTACCTAGGTCATCCAACCTAGGGCATGACTTCTCATCCCCAGTAGGAATCATACTAGTACTGTAGCTCATTATCCTCAATGAAGTTAGGGTAATTTTTTACAACTGCAACCCCTGGTGGGTCTGCCTCACACTTGGTTATCGTGTCCTTAAGGAGTCGGGCACCATTTTTAACCTACAAGGGACCCACATTTGTTTCCATTATCCCCAATGAAGTCGGTCTTCCCATCTGTTAGCCATAACCATTTTTTCCTTAGGGCGTAAGATTCCCATCTATAGACTTAATCCCCATGTAGCTTCACCCACATGTCAACGCACACCTCAGTCCGCGCTGCATGATCCTAAATTGCACTGCCTCGGTCCACATTGCATGACCTTAAACTGCACAGCCTCGGTCTAAGTGCACGACCCTAAACTGCATGGTCTAATCTTTTCGACCATAAAATGTAGGAGAGGTCTAGCTGCACGACCTTAAAGTGCACAAGTCCAAACTACATGACCCTAAACTATAGTACACATCCTAGCCGCATAAGGTTAAAAACCTTAGCATCATGATACGAACCATATGACCTTAAACTGTAGCTGAGGTATAGTTGCACGACCTTAAACTGCATGTTCCAAGCTGCAAGACTCTAAACCACATAGCCACGGTCTAAGGTGTATGACCTAAAATCATAGTGAACGTCCTGGTTGCATGAGGTTAGTCGTGCAATCATAGTGTCCAGGAGGCATGACCTTAAATACGCCCCACCACATATGTGCACACGCCCTTTACGTGCATCGTCATGAATGCCTTTCCTAATCGACCCATTCGTGTGCACACCATCTTCATCGACTCCTTAGTGAGTCCACCTTTCTTCATTGCCATCATCTATCATTCCTCAGATAGTCTTACCCATGCTCATAGGATGGCTAGCCATTCTGCCATCCATACTCATCGTCAGTTAGTGGGTCACCACTTTCCATATTCCTGTCATACATTACCCATCTTTCATAGATAGCCTCGTGCCATTTTCCCAAATCGAGCTAAAACTACTACCATACTTACTCCATGCCTCCATAGATTGTCATCCATCTACACCACAGTCCAGTTGTATGACCTTAAACTTTAGTGTACGCATGACGTAAAATTGCTTAGCACAGGTCCAAAAGGCATGACCATAAACTCACCGTCACAAAAAAAAAAATAACGGGCATGGTGTACACCTTGATAAGGGAACGCCATGAGTAAAAAATGATAGACGGGCATGGTCACTAAACCATGAGTAAGAGAGTTCCGTGACAGTAAAAACCCGAGCACGGTGAAAACCCCAAAAGGGCATCGTGAGCAAAACATTGCCGGAAGGTCATGGGTAAAAGAGCCCACAATAAACAGGAAGTTAGTGAAAATTGTCTCTACGACGCCGCTTCCCAAGTCTAAGTGAACGTCCGTAAAGGATCCTCAAACATTAAACAGGTTGATGTAGTAGTCCCCTCAACAGGCAGCTTCAGCCCACAGCCAAAAAGAAAAATCATCGATGTCACAATACCAGGACCTCAAAAATACGAGCTTTAAGGAAAGATTTCGACAGCCTGAGTCTATTTATAGAATGGACTCGATGAGCAGAAGATTCACCAAGAGCGCAAGTCAATTTTCATTAAGAAGAGCATCATTCCGAAGAGGTTACAAACACACTCCAAAATTGTTAAAGACGCCCCAAGAAAGTTAAGTCAACCATGACTTTGGTGCGGTAATAGAGATCGAAAGGTAACTTGATTGTCGGAACTTCATAGCAGCGGGTAGGGGTTATCCCAAAGTTGGTCACCTTGATACACTAAGGTACCCTACTCACCAAGGAATAACTGGTGTACAAAGCAGACGATGCCGACAGAAGGCCCTTCAACACACCATTCACAAAATCCTCGAAATATGGTTCAACACCAGAGGATACAATCAAACCCAGACTAAATGGGAACAATGCCCTTCGACATGGCACTCAATTGCTAGATGGGCTTGATTCTGATCAATGAGGTCCGTACAAAAATCCTCAGCTATCAAAATCACAACTAATTCCTTGAGGGTAGAATCCCTCAAAAAAGTCTCTTTTAGTTGTAGCATTGCATGAATCTCCTTGGCATTCACGTGGTCCTGTGGCTAAGAAGAAAAAATTAATAAAGCCAAAAGAAATTTTTCTGAATTTTTTCCTTCTCACTTCCCTCGAAGCACAACATTCGATGGAGCAAGCTGTTTGAACACATTTTCAGCACCTTAGTCCCTGATATGGAATAAAAAGGAAGCAGGCCAATAAAGCCTGGTCAAGATCTTAATAACCACTAAAAAATGCCACTTGCCAAGTTTTAACGCAATCAGACATATCCAAGGCAATGAACACAATAAAACAATTTTGGAAAAAATGGCCTCTAGCACCCTGAAATGGACCTTGTAACTGAAAATATATATTTGGTGCATAAAATTGTTGTGGGACCACTGCCATTAGATTAGGAACAGTCGAAAACCCCTATGAGTCATGTTTCGGCTTAATCGAACACTCTAGAACAAAGTTATGAGCAAAACATTGAAACAGGAGGAGTCGCACACTATTCCCGTGTGGCCACCCTGCACCAAAAAACCATTAAAGGTGACTGTTTTCACAGTCATGAGCAGTGAATTTCGGGGCCCATATCTCCCCAGTCCCGAGTCGGATCGTTCTCAAATTTTGTTAGCAAGTTCGTCTCATCAAGATGAGCGTTTCGATATGTGGGACGCCTTGTGACGGATCTCAAGCAGGGAGAAAAGATAGAAAAAATTTCCAATTCGTGAAGAAGTTGCAAAAAATTTAGCAGCAACACGCCTCACTCGAACGACCAAATCTCATCCCTCGTGCATCTAATCAATGCGAAACCAATTTCATCGTGTGCGTAAGGTCTTGGGCTACCATTGGTCCAAATCCCGTACATGATGAACAATTGGATTTTCCTCATGAAGGCGACGAAGTGACTATAAATTATGGCCATCAGATTTTAGATTTCATCCAAAACCCAAAAGTTGCGAAGTCTTTGTTTGGGCTCCAAATCGCATTCTGTTTGTTGTCACGTGATCGTGATGGCATGCTCAGTTCACTACAGTGAAGAAACCAAATAAAAACATCAAGGAACGAGCACACTTCCAAAGTTTTCAAGACTCATACAAATTTCAAGTCTCATGATCATGGCTTAAAAATTCGATCCATGACTCCAAATTGGTATCAAATTTATCGCCATGCCAAGACCTACAAGAAAACAATCGTCTTCCAATTAAAGCAATCCCAGACCAGTCATGGAAGATCACGCAAGTTCTCGGGCAGCAGCAGGGACTGTTCTGAAATTCTCTCTATTGTTAGATAGGGGAAAAACAGTCCCTTTGCACTAATTCATTTAAATTGTTATTATCATCAATTTATCTAGTTTTGGGGTATCCACCCATGTTTGGGTCCAATTCTATATAAACATGCAAAGCCTAATTGTAAAAGACCTTTGATTCATTCTTCAATCATTCAATAAAGATTTCAATTATTGCTTAAGTTTGTGGGTACATCTTGGAGAGTAAGAGAGGAAAGAAAAGAAAAGTTTGGTAACCTTCGATGAGGTAATTTTCTCTCTCCTCTTTTCTTTCTCATCTCTTTCTCTCTCGCCCTCTTTTCTCTCTCATCTATATCTCTCTTTCTCACTCTTCTTTTCTCTATCATCTCTTTCTCTCTCGTCCTCTTTTCTCTCTCATCTATATCTCTCTTTCTCACTCTTCTTTTCTCTATCCTCTCTATCTCTCTATTTTCCTATCCTCTTTTCTCTCTCATCTCGTCTCTCCGTTTCTCTTTCATGCTTTCATTTTATCTTTTTCTCTCTCTTCCTCCTCTGGTCTATCATGTCTCTCTCTCCTTGCTCTTCTTTCTTTTCTTTATTCACCTATGGTGGATCTATCGTCTGGTGTGTGATGCCTTGAACAGTGAGTCGGGCCTTAGCCCGAGTGACAGGTCGGGCTTTTTGTCAAAATTAGCTCCCTTCTCTCTTCTTTCATAGCCGGTGTATGCTTAGTGCCACCTGTATTTTCTCTATCTTTCTTCTCTTCTGTCATAGCTAGCGCAAGCTTAGCGTCGCTTGTGCTTTCTCGCTCTTTCTTCTCTTCTATCACAGTCGATACAAGCCTAGCGTTGCTTATGTTTTCTCTCTTTTTCTTCTTTTGTGTCATAGACGGTGTAAGCCTATCATCGCATGTGTTCTTCCCTCTCTTCTTTCTTCTATCACAGCCGGTGCAAGCTTATGGCTGCCTGTGTTCCTTCTCTCTCTCTCTTCTGTCACAGACGGTGGAAGCACATCGCCACATGTGTGTTCGGACCATGCTCATACAGTTTTGAGTCATGTGACAAGGACTGTGGCTGTGCAGTTTAGGGACATGCAGCATGGCTCGGGCTAGTGTAGTTTAAGGTCATGCAACACAGACCATAGCAGTGCAGTTTAAAGTCATGCAGCACAGACTGTGGTAGTGCAGTTTAAAGTCACGCAGCACGGACCGTGATGGTAGCGGTGAGGGGATGTGACTCCATGGGGGCATAAAATCGTCACCAGAATCTGGACTCCTTGATTAGTGAGATTGTGATGCAGAGAATGAAGTTCCTAAGGATGCGAGACGATGGTCTAAAGGGGAGTGCCAAGGCCTATGCATGATAGTAAGTGTGGGGTGGCACATTCATCAATAAGCCTAAGTGATGTGTTAAGTCCCCTGGTCAAGCAAGCGGGAGTAGCCCTTGACGATCCGTGCACTGGTGATTGTGGATGAGACGCGCGAGATGACCTTTGGATGAGACGCGCACCGATAATCTCTGGACGAGATGCACGGCGATAGTCTCTGGTTGAGGTGCTCGGTAAAAGTCTTGATGGGGTGCCTGACACTTGCCTGTGATGAGGCACGCGACGCAAGTCTTAACGAGGGGCACGACGATGATGCTTTGGGTCTTAGCCTTGGCCCTCCCTGGCCTGATCTTATAGTCATCAAGAGCTGGGGACTGGAGCATCATTCCATGTTTGTCAGGGGCAGTTCGCAATACTATGCAGTATAAAAAGTGGAGAAACCCCAGTTTACTGTTTTACCAAAGGGTAAAATAGTAGAAAGCTTTTTAGAGAGAGAGAGAGCCAAATCTTTCTGACGAGGGTCTTCTGGCGAGCACTTTCAGGCCAAAACTTGTAGAGATACGTCCTTAGGGATTTTTTTGTTGAGCTTCAGGAGGTGCAAAGCTTCGCAACGTGATTGCACAACAAGTGTCAAGGATTTCTGAGCAAGGAAGAGGGTCTCTCGGGGCCTTAGTAGAATTTGCAAAGGTGCCCTACTGGGGTTCAAGTGCTGCTCCAACCGTTCGCACGTCCCTAGGTCACACACGGTGATAGCCACACTTGGGGGCATGAGGCACGCGGAGATAGTCTCGTGCAGCATTAGCCTGCCCATGGTTATGATAGGACGTGGCATTGTGTTGCGCACAGTGATAACCTCGGACGACGATGTCTTTCAGGGGGTAGGTAAAGAGTGATAGCAAACGGGAAGGCCTTGCCGCCGCTGTGTGTTGGAAGCCAAGTCCTACAACACAACCTTGAAGTCCATATTGTTCTGTGGAAGGACGTCCAGTGTGAACAGGATATGCTCTCCATCATAGGCCAGTTCCTTGCCAGAAAAGTCTGCCTTGTATGTTTGATACACTCATCAGATGAATTGAAGCTGACTTGAAAGTGATTGGCATTTCCTTTTGTCCTGTAACCATTCTCCTTGTAGGGACCGAGGCTAACTTCTCCAATTGGTTTTGTCACTTCTTCTTGGGGCAGGCATTTCTTTGGTGGGTTTGCTTCTTCTGTACGAGGAGGGCATTTCTCTTGGCCTGTATCTCTTATCCTCAGATGCAAGAGCAATGCCGCTGGCTTTGGTTTGTGACTGTCCTCTTATCCTCAAATGCAAGAGTTTTATAACTTCCTTGATAATGGGCCTTCGATTGTAAGTTGCAACTTTTTCTAATGCAATAAAAGAAATGAATTTCCTTTGAGTTGTCTTGATGTTTCCCATCTTCATTCCTATCTTTTTATTGCACACACCGCACTTTATTGCCATGTTAGGGCTATTACTTCTTTAAATATCACCCTTTGATAGGGGGCATCTCCTCTTCTCCATTAGAGTTTGTCAGTATATAGGCCCCACTTGGTGTAACCTTCTCGATTAGGAATGGACCACTTAAGCTCAAACTTTCCTTTGCGACACCTGTGTATGACGATCGGTCTCTTGACTGCTAGGAGTAGGTCCTCACCAGCGAATGAACGAACCTTGACAGACATGTCAAAGGCTCTCTTCATTCTTCCTTGATTGAGCTCGAGGATCTATTGGGCCTCTAGCCTCTCTTCATCAACGCCATCCAACTCTTGGAAGCGGAGCCTGACTCTCTCCACCTAGTCCCTGATGTATAGAAACATGGAGTGAGAGTATTTGAATTTCGAGAAGTAGGACAACTTCACCCCCATAGACCAGGGAATAAGGGGTGGAATTCATAGCATTGCCAGTGATAATGCGATAAGCCCATAGTGCCTCAAGAAACTTCTCGTGCCAGTTCTTCTTTGACTTTGACACTGACTTCTAGAGGACCCCGCATAAAGTCTTGTTGAACATCTCAGCCAACCCGTTGGCTCGAGGGTAGTACATAGTCGAGTACTTCCACTCAAAACCGAACTGGTTGACTAGGAGATCCACATGCTGGCTCTTGAACTAAGGACCATTATCAAAAATTATTCAGTCCGGGACCCTAAACCGTTAGATGATGTGATGCCACACAAAGTTAGCTACAGTGGTCCCTTGAACCTGTCTGAGACGGACTGCCTTAGCCCATTTGGAAAAGTAGTCTGTCGCAACCAAGATGAAGGCATGACCCAAAGCAGAAGGGGGTCGATGGGTCGTACAGTGTCCATGCCCCACTGAGAAAAGAGCCATGATGTCACTATAGGATGAAGAGGCTCTAGGGGCTGATGAATGAGACTAGAGTGAATTTGGCACACCTGACATATTTTAACGTAGTTTTGGGCGTCAGCTGCCATGGAAGGCCAGTAATAGCCGAGTTTACGTATGTGCTGATAGAGCTTAGGGTCAGATTGATGCAACCCGCAGATGCCCGAGTGTACTTCTTCGTGTACTTTGCTTGCCTCTTGTGCATCGACACATTTGAGGAGGATTCTGTTACATGATCGACAAACGAGGACATCCCCATCAAGAAGGGTGTACTTGTTGGACATCTGTCATATGCCATTGCTTTTTGCCTCATCTAGAGGCAACCTCCCATGTTTTACGAAGTCCATGATAGGCTCCCTCTAATCTTCTACTTTTTCAACCTCTGCACACATTGGGTCGAAGAATCCGGGCTCCTTCGCCCTAGCGTTCGATTATTTTCCTTAGGAAATTTCCCGCTTTGTCTTGATGACATCCATAGCCGCAAGAAGTGCCCCAAATGGGTAAGGTGGACACTCAGGGAAGACATCCCTCTTATCATCTACATCAACTTCGGTTTTCAAGTGGACTGGAGTGGGCCAGATTGAAGACAATTGGATGGTGGCACCGAGCTTTGAGAGCCCATCAGCCTGCGAGTTTGGCCTTCTAGGGATATGACTCAGAGAGAAGTCATCTAACTTGACCATGTAAGATTTGGCTGTGTCATGATAAGGCTTGAGACTATCCTTCCTCATGTTATAAATCCCCTTTAGTTGACCGATGACCAGCTCAGATCCGTCGAAGATATTTAGTTGGTCTAAGTTTAGCACCTGAGTGATCTCTAGTCCGATTATGAGGGCTTGATACTCGACTTCATTATGAGAAAACAACTCTACAAGTGAGAAGGGTAGAGGAATGATTCCTCCATCGAGAGTCAGGAACACAACTCTGGCACCCCCTCTATCAGACTGGAATGCTCCGTCAAAGTACATCACCCACGACCGAGTTAGCGTTGCACATAAAACTTCTTCATCCGGGAGATCACTTGACATCAGAGATTCTGAAGGGACTGGGTGAGCCACAAGGAATTCTGCTAGGGCTTGATCTTTAACTGCCTTATGTGGTACATAAGTGATGTCGAACTCCATCAGCAATAGTGCCTACTTGGCCAAACGTCCTGACAAGCATGGCCTGATCATAAGGAACTTAACCAGGTCTGCCTTGGAGATTAAATTGACTTCGTTGCTAAGCAAGTAATGGTGGAGCTTCTGTACCGCAATGATAAAGGCTAGGCACATTTTTTTCATAGAAGCGTATCTGCGGCTGAGATAATAGAGCGTTGTCTCTTTCCTTCCATCTTTGTTCTGCACCAGGAGTTCCTCGAGTGACACGTCGAGGGCAGTCATGTATAAGATGAGTGGCCTTCTTAACACTGGCGCTGAGAGTACTGGTGGATTCCACAAGTACGCTTCATCCCATATGAAGGGAGTGTCCTTCTTCAAGAGGTGTGAAGAGGGTCTACATCGCCTTGAAGTGTTCAAAATGAACCTCCGAATGTAGGCAAGTTGTCCTTGGAGAGACCATAGTTCATGGAGGGTTGTAGGCGGCGCCATGTCCTGAATTGCCTTGATTTTGCTGGCTCGATCTTTTGCCCACGGTATCTCATGATAAGCCGTAAGAATTTTCCTGAGCGTACGCCGATGGAGCATTTCAAGGGCTTCATCTTGAGCTGGTGATACCGCAACCGCTCAAACACCTTTTTAAGGTCTTGCACGTGAGTGGCTTTTGTTTCAGACTTTACCACCAATTCATCCACATAGCACCCGACCTCCTTGTGAATCATGTCCTTGAAGATGGTTGTGGTACATAGCACCAACATTCCTTAGCCCAAAATGCATCACAATGTAGCAAAAGACACCTTTTGGAGTTAAGAATGCAATGGTCTCCTCATCCTCTGACGCCATCCTAATTTTGTTGTAACCAGAATAACCGTTCATAAAGGAGAAGATTTGGCAATGGGCCGTGGAGTCAACCAACATCTCTATGAACGGTAGGGGGAAATAGTCCTTGGGACAAGCAGTGTTCAAGTCATGAAAGTCGATGCAGACCCTGATTCGGACATTCTCTTTTTTGACTGGGATGACATTTGCCAGCCATTTTGGGTATTTACGTTTATGTATGAATCAAGCTTGTCTGAGCTTTTTCACCTCAGCATTGATCTGCATCTCGAGGTCGGGCCTAAATGTTCCTGATTTATACTTCATGGGTTTCATGGTTGGATTAATACCAAGGCGATGGATAACAATCTGAGGGTCTAGACTAGGCATCTCAGGATAATGTCAAGCGAAGACGTCCCAATTTGCTTGAAGGAGGGAGACATAGCTTTCTTTCTCTTCTGGGGACATCTTTACTGAGATGAAGGTTGGCCTTGGGTCGACCTCATTCCCTAGGTTGATCCCTTCAAGCTCATCAGTCGTAGCCTGCCCGCCCTCTTCCCACTCTTCCAGAGCTTCCTGGACTTCCTTGTCGAGGGACTCACAAGGGTTTTCTTTGATCTCGAATGTGGCCACTCATGACTTTGACATCTCGGCCTCTAGGAAGTGCACAATGGGGGAGAGGACTGGTCTCTGTCCAGTCAAGCGATGGAATGGTCGGCTTCAAGCGGGGGGTCCATGACAACAAGATTGGGCTCACTCGGTACTTTCCCTGAGCCGGGTGATGCCTCATGTACTTGGATCGTGTGACAGGGCCTCGTGCGAGCAAGAGCTTGAAGGTGGTCCAGTTTTGACCCCTGTTGTTAGGGCATCAGCGGCTGTCAAGAATCATGTCGCCTGGGTCAGCATTTCTTTAAGGCGCTCTTGCTGTGAGATGGTGAGGCTAGTGCCTCTGAACTCTTTGTTTAAAGTGTTGAAATCTGGGCATCGGCGAGTGGTACCTATAGAAGGAATAGAGGAGGGGGAAGGAGAAGAAGAGTTAGAACGTTCGGAGCAGCTTTTTGGTCATTACCGGAATTGGATGTTTACAAGGGGTATTTAAGGTCGTGCCCCGACTTTGACTGTTGTGGGGTGCTTCTAACGTCATCACCCATTTTAGTCGACTCCGGAGATATTGATAACTCAAAGCTATCTTCCTGATTGGACGATAGGATGAGGCGAGCTGCACCTAAGATGAAGTCCGTCAAAGTCGGCTGCAGAGGAAAGGGCCTGAGGAATTTTTCCTCGACTAGTGGCTGAGGAAGATGATTCCTTAGTCCAGCTGACCTAGGTGCTCGTTGTCTCCTTCGAGATTCCTAAGAGGGTATTTGGTCCTGCCTATCAAGCTAGTGAGTGGCCCTAGCTTGGTAGACTACCTCACATTTCAGGGATTTTAGCTTACTTCGCCCATGGTAGACTTCCCAGGGCAGAGAGGTTGAGGGCTCTGAAAGGTCTAGTGCATGCTCATGAGGGGCTTGTAGCGGGGCTTCATCTTGAATGAGAGCGAGCGATTGGACGTGCCCTGAGAGAATCACACAGACGATGTGGCCTTGTTGGACTTTCTCCGTGACTATTGCCTCCAACCCAGTGCACTCCTTGAGTTTTTGACCTCACACTTAGAGATAGGTGCACGAGAGACTTTTCATGCCCCGGGCAAGACGCTTAGGCTGTCTAGCTGACTTGGGGGTGACAAGACCCTGCTGGAGCATTTCCTTAAAGAGGGTCTTGCTCAGTATTTTGCTGGGCTCGTGCTAAGGGGTCTTCTTGCACAAGAGTTTATGGAAGAGTTTATGAAAGCCAATGCACTCACTAATGTCATGACCTTGTATCTGGTGGTACGCGCACCAGTGGTTCTCGGTCCCTGGAGGCAGGAACTTGCGCTGCCTTGTCGGATTAGGGGTAGCGATCCCTACTTTGAGCATTATAAAGAAAAATGCACTAAGGATAGTGGGTGCCCCATTGTCCTCTTGGATCGTAACTATGTGAGATGCCCCAGCAGCCCCGAATGTCTTTTTCAACTCTTCGAGCTTTATTTTGCCCTTGCTGATAAGGGCCTCGATAGTGTCGTTGAGATTGTAGCAATCGTGAGTGGGGTGGGTGACTCTCCTATGATAGGAACAATACTTCTCATTCTACTCCTGCCCCGACAACTCTATAGTGGTGACCTCTGGCAGCTGGATCATGTTCTGTTCCAACAGCAGTTGGAGCAGTGCAAGGGTCCACTCCGTGTCAAAGGAGTAAACGTTATTCTAGCAATGGGTCCAGTAGTCATTTTTCTTACAGGTTTTAGGAGGTGAGATCGCATTATAAGACTGATGCTTGCCTCCGATCTGAGGCATCTGTGCTTTAGAGAGGTTGAGAGTTTGGGGAGTTTTGCCCTTGGTATCAGTCATGGAGACAGCAACACTAATCATTACCTATTGATTGCCCCAACTGCTGGAGTGAGAGTTTGAGTCGAAGGATTGCTGACGAGGGCTGCCGTGGTGCTTGAACAATCCCTTGATACGAACTTCCATAGAGATGAGCTCTGACATGGAGGGTGGATTGGATGCTTCGACATTTAGGGCGATCTTGGAAAGCATGTTTCTTATGCAGGACTGGACTGCTTCCTTCTCGGTCATGAAAGTGGCGTGAAAGGTCGCCAACTCTCTCCATCGGGTGATGAACTTGTCAACCGGCTCACCAAAGTCTTGCATCAATTTCAAAATCTCGATAGTTTCCACATTCCTTTGGACTTCGTAGAAGCGTTGGGAGAACAACTGTTCCATTTCTTGCTAAGTGTGCACAACTGAGCATACCACTGGAAGGATGGTCCTTCGAGAGTCTCGACGAACTAGCGGAGAAGGAGATGTTCGTCAGTTGCCGTCTCCTGGTAGGTCTCTTGGAAGTGGGCCATATGCTGGTGAGGAGATGTGGTACAATTGAACAGGGGGAGTTTCCCTTTAGTAGTTTAGGGGAAATGACATCTGGTCAATGTATGAAGGATACCGCTTTTGGTAGAGTGGAGTCTCCTACATGCCCGGGACCTTGTTCTTGAGGTTATGGGCCACCATAGCATATATGTCCATTTGAGAGACCTTACGAGAAGAGGAACTATCTTGGGAGACCGGAGGGGGAGTCTTCCTTGGAGCTGTGTCCTCATCGGTCAGGGAATCAGAAGAAGAAGTGAGCCTGGAGGCCTCTATGCGCTCCATCTTTCTGAGAATGGCTTGCATTATTTCCTCAAACTTGTTCATCTGCTCCTCCTAAATGTCATTTGGGTCATTGATCATCATGATGTCAGAGTCAGGTGATGCAACAGACTGCCGAGGTGGGCAAGTCAGTCTGGAGGGGCTCAACTAGCCCCTACTGAACTCGGGCTTTGTATGCCGATCTCGTGAGGACCGGTTCTTAACGGTCTTAGGACCCTGACTTTTGGGTGGTGATCATCAAACAGTATTCCTGGACTTGTTCAGGCTCTAGAGTTTGAAGAGGGATGAAAGGATCACAAGGCAGGAGGTCGTCAAGGGTGGTGACCTCGATGCCTTGGAGGTTTCCCTGGTCAGGATCTGCATGCCTCTTTTCTGCTTGATCCTAAGACAGATGTGGACCTCATTCTTTAAACGAACCTGGGACCTGGACTGCCCCATTTTCTTCGAACACGTGCAGGCCATGTCTATGACCCGGGGTTGGCTCAAGATGGTACTCGTAGGGAATACCTCTGAGTACCAGAGCTCGAGGTGCATGCCTGGCATCCGAGATGCAGAAAAGGAAGAAGCTGGTTTGTGGCTCTGCCTGAGTCTAGATCCAAGAGGGACTGTAAAGATGGTGCGTGTGCACCTTTAGGGTTAGGCGTTCGGGTGACATGGGGTCAACTCGAGCTCGATTAATGGGTTGGACCTGAGGAGGCCTAGACTGATGAGCTTATGTTTGCGAGGGATGAGGCGGGAGCTTGTCTCTCACAAGGTGAAGCTATGTGTGCTAGGAGGGAAGATGAAATTGTTGACGCCCCTGTGCCCGAGGTGGCATAGAGTTAACGCTATCCCGAGCTGTGGAAAGAGAATGCATGGCGCATGTAGGGTTCGGTCCGAGAAGGCCTGGCCCTGGATGTGAACTCAAGGCAACATGAGGGTGTCCTCGAGGTGTGGCTCGAGTGGATAGACCACGAGCCTTTGAGTTAGTGCGAGGGGTGAAGACCTCAGGACCTCCACCTCTGTATACCAACCCTCCAAATGTGGAGGCTCGGAGAAGTGAAGGAGCATAGCTGTTGCCTTGCGACAAACGTTAGGAGCGACGACAGTTTACTTTCCTTTTGCAAGGATGGACGAGGCAGCCTTCCAATGTACCGCATCAGTATGACTGGCTAGTAGGGTGTGCGGTAGTAGGAGTTCTACCCATGTAAGAGCCCTTGTTGGAGAGTCCACTAGGGCAAGAAAGCGGGGAGGCAGGGACCTTTAAGTCCCTTCTCGTACAGATTCAGGTAAGAACCTGGGAGCCAGATTGTGGGTCCTAACTCGAAAGGAGTGTAGGGAAGGAGCTTGACCGACTCACTTCCCTGGGACAGCCACGATTGCAGGGATAAGGAAGTCCTCGACCCGGATGAATGGGTTGACCATCCCAGGTGCCATAAAAATAGGTGCAGAAGGAAAAAAGGAAATTGGTTAAATAAGTGCGAACTGATTAAGGGGTTGTAAGTCCCCAGTTGACTCGCCAAGCTAGTTAGGTGCCTCAATCTTGCCCTCCAGATCCAGGTGATCTGGTGTCTCGGGTTTCTAGTGATCTCAGGATTTGAGATCACTCTCTCAGAACCTTGTTCGAGGACAAGGGTAGGTATACTAACCAATGAGAGAGGAATTTTAGGTGGTTTCGGGACTTACTCGGGCTGGCTTGCATGGGCACCCTCTTAAATCACGAAGAAAGACCCCCAACTGCTTGAGCTGGTTCGTAATTGCTTCCCTTGATCTGTAATCCTCTTGTTTTTCTGCACAACACTTCTATGGTTCATTTGTAAGACAAGTGGAACGAAGGGACCCACCCATGTCTTAAGGAAATGCACATTCACATGAGAGGACGATGTAGTGCAAGGTTTTTGATCCAGGAAGACTAGAATGAGGAGAAGATAGTACCTACTTGGGAAGAATTTCTAGAGGCCTTCAATGAAAACTATTTCCCTGAATTGATAAAAGACAGGGAGGAGGTCGAATTCATAGAGTTACAACAAGGGGATCTGACCGTTGATCAATATGTGACCAATTTTTCAGAATTATCCTTATGCATGCCGCATTTCGTCAACATGGAGGCTAGATAGACAAGTATGTTCGAGAGAGGGTTACGGCCTGATATCAGAGGGAGAGTTTTGTCAGCCAATCTTAAGGCCTTCTCTCGATTGGTGGATCTGCTCAGGAACATGGAAAAAGATTGTCATGACTATCGATTGAGGAGAGAGAAGCAAAGGACAAGGTCTCCACCCTCTGGGGTTCCACGAGAAAAGGAAAGTCGAAGGAATGACAAGGCCCAAAAGAACTCTCAGAACGACGTTAAGTAGAGCAAGCTCGTGTATTATACCCCTTGCAGGAAGTAGGGCCATGTGGCTTCTGAGAGCTGGCTAAAGACCTGGACATGTTACAACTATGGCAAGTTGGGCCACCTGATTAGAGACTGCCCGACATTGAAGGATGAACCCAACGCAAAGCTCAGGGTCAGCTATTTGCACTTGAAGGGGAAGGAGCTAAGGATTCAGCTTCGGGGAACTAAGAGTGTGTTTTGGTTGGAATGTAAAAATCTAAAGTTTTATTAGACCTTGTTTCCTCTCACCATTATTATAGTACCATATTTAGGCATATCTAATGAAATTTGAACCTTTACTGCCTGATTGTTCTTAAATTGTTTGCAACTGATTTGGGGGATCCTTAGAGACCCTTTACTATGATAATTGGGTGGAACTTTGCTTGAGGGGTATGACCTATCCCATTTAGTGGAGATTTCATATGTGTCATGTGGTTGAATGGTAAGTATTGTGTGATACGGCCTTTGTGGCCAATTCTGTGACGATTGGAATGTGATATTTGGAGTGTGGTATGAAGGTAACAAGTGCTACGTGGTTTCTTGGGCATGATTTGAGCATACTGCAGGACCCTAGTTGATATTGTAATTGTGATAGTTAGGTGCCAGCTTTGAGCGTATTGTAGGGCCTGACTTTGTGATGACGGTAAGGTGCCTACTTTGAACATATTGTAGGGCCTGACCTTGGGATAGTTAGGTGCCTGCTTTGAGCATATTGCAGGGCCCGACTTTGTGATGATGGTAAGGTTCGTACTTTGAGGGTATTGTAGCGCCTGACCTTGTGATAGTTAGGTGTCTACTTTGAGAGTATTGCAGGGCCTGACTTTGTGATGATGGTAAGGTGCCTACTTTGAGCGTATTGTAGGGCCTGACCTTGTGATAGTTAGGTGCCTGCTTTCGGTGTATTTCAGGGTCTAGCTTTGTGATTAGTGAGGTGCTTACTTTGAGCAAATTGTAGGGCCTGACTTTGTGATTCTATGGTGAATGCTTTAAGCATATTGCATGACCACGACCAAGATTATAGGGTGCCTGCTTTGAGTGTATTGCAGGACCTGATATTGTGATTGTACCGTGCTGCCTACTTTAAGCGTATTGTAGGGCCCGACTTTGTGAGTCTGTAGTGCATGCTTTTAGAGTATTGCATGACCACGATCGAGATTGTAGGGTTCCTATTTTGAGCGTATTGCAGGACCTAATATTGTGATTGTACCTTGGTGCCTACTTTGAGCGTATTGTGGGGCTCGGCTTTATGATTTTGTGGTGCTTGCTTTGAGCATATTGCATGACCACGACCGATATTGTAGGGTGCCTGCTTTGAGCGTATTGCAGGACTTGATATTGTGATTATATCGTGGTGCTTACTTTGAGTGTATTGTAGGGCTACAATTTGTGATTTTGTGGTGCATGCTTTGAGCATATTGCATGACGACGACCGAGATTGTAGGGTGCCTGCTTTGAGCGTATTGCAGGACCTGATATTGTGATTATACCACAGTGTCTACTTTCAGTGTATCGTAGGGCCTGACTTTATGATTTTGTGGTGTAACCTTTGAGCATATTGTAAGACCAAGACCGAGATTGTTGGGTGCCGGCTTTGAGCATATTGCAGGACCTGATATTGTGATTGTACTATGGTGCCTACTTTGAGCATACTGTAGGACCTGATTGTTGTGAATGATATTGATAGGGTGCCTACTTTGAGTGTATTGTAAGACCCAACTATTGTGATTGATACTGAATGGGTGCTTACTTTGAGCATATTGTGGGACCCGACTACTATGATTGATACTGATAGGGTGCCTACTTTGAGCGTATTATAGGATCCGACTATTGTGATTGATACGATAGGGTGCCTAATTTTAGCATATTGTAGGTGATTAGGTGCCTTGATCTCACCCTTTGAATCTGAATGATCGGGTGGCACACGTCTTAGGTTTGAAGGGATCCCGGGACTTTGAGATCGCTCTCTCGGGAACCTCTCTCAGGAGAGAGGGCAGGTATACTAACCGATGAGAAAGAAATTTAAGGTGGGTTCGGGACTTACTTGAGCTGGCTCGCGTGGGCGCCCTCTTAGAACACGAAGAAGGCCCCCCAATCACGGAACTGGTTCGTAATCGTCTCTCTTGACCTGTATTTTCCTGTTTCTGCAATCACACACACGTGGTTACTTTTACAAGACAAATGCTTGAAAGAGACTCCACTTTATCTTTGAGAAAATGTACACGAGCGTGCACATTCAAAGGAAGAAAGGGTAAGAGGATAAGTGAAAGTAGAAGAAAGGGGTAGATCATAATAATTCTGATTAGGTGGCGAGACTAACACATCAGCTAGATCAGCAAGTGATTGACCCGATGTGGTAGCAAGACAGGCACCGTAACTAGACCAGCACAACAGAAGTACCACTAGACACCAGAATGATCATTGGCTGGCCTGACGCAATGGTTAGTCTATCGTGGCAGTAAGGTGAGCACGACAACTAAGACCAGCTCAACGGAAATACTGCTAGATGATGAGACAAGAAATAAGAGAGAGAAAGAGAGACATGCACAGTACTATCGATGCCATGCACGTGAGAAAACGATGAGATGAGCAATGAGGGAGAAAAGAAAAAGAGGTGGAGGAAAGAGGGAAGGAAAAAAAATGAACAACAAAAAGAGAAATGAGCAAGGGAACATGGGTGGTGATGTGCTTCCACCGTCCATGACAAAAGAGTAAGAAGAGAGAGAAAACATCAGCAATGATGTGCTTCCATCGTCCATGACAGAAGAGTAAGAAGAGAGAGAAAACATGGGCGACGATGTGCTTCTTCTGTCCATGACAGAAATGAGAAGATAGAGAAAACATGGGCGGCGACGTGTTTCCACTATCCATGACAGAAGAGTAGGAAGAGAGAGAAAACATGGGCAGCGATGTGTTTCTGCTGTCCATGACAGAAAATAAAAAGAGAGAGAAAGCATGAGCGATGATGTGCTTCCACTAGCTCGCCAAGTTGCATCCACGAACTCAAAGCAAAGATTGAAATTTTATTGATCAATATGAAGAAATGAAATGGGGTCTTTGATAATTTTGTCTAACATGTACTTATAGAATTGGGCCCAAACATGGGTCGATGCCCAAAAACTACCTAAATTGATGATACTTACAATTTAATTGAATTAAAAAAAATTCTGAATTTGGGTGTAAAAGGACAGTTTTGCCCCTACCCAACAGTATATGAAATTCTAAAACAGTCCCTACTGCTGCCCTAGAACATGCATGATCTTCCATGGATGATCTGGGGTTGCTATAACTCTCATTTGTCGAAATGACGATTGTTTTCTTGTAGGGCTTGGCATGGTGGTAGTTTGATCCCAACTTCGAGTCATGGATTGTGTTTTTAAGCTACGATTTTGCGACTTGAAATTTGAATGAATCTTGAAAACTTTCGATAGATAGTATGCTTGTTTCTTGATGTTTTTCCTTGGTTTCTTTGTGAAATCACACTGAGCATGCCGTCACGATCACATTGCAACGAACGTGGCTCAATTTTGTGTCCGGACGAGGATTTCGTCGTCTTGCATTTTTTGTCGGAATATGAAAATCCAACTGCTGAAATTTACAGCAACATCGATGCCTCCGTGCATGAAATCCAACCATTCATCATACACAGGGTTCGGACCTGAGATAACCTTGGATCTTACGCACATAATACAATTGTTTTTGCTTTGATCGGGTATACGACCGCCATGATATGGTCGCTCGAGTGAGGCGTTCTACTGCTAAATTTTCTACAACTATCTTCGTGAATCATAAACTAATCTAGTTTTTCCCCCTGCTCAGGCATCGTCACGGGTCTTGCCACATATCAAAACACTCATCTTGATGAGACGAACACACTCACCAAATTTTAGAGCGATACAACTCAAAACGAGTGAGATATGGGTCTTTGAAGTTGCTGCTCAGGACTGTGCACACCTGCCTCCTTTAATGGAGATTGGTAAAGGGAAGCCGCACGGGAATAGTGTGCGGCCTAGCCCTTTTCGATATTTCACCCACAAGTTTGTCATGGAATGTCCGTTAAAGCCGAAACTTGACCCATATGGGTTTTTGACCATGTCAGATCCAATGATGGTGGTCCCACAACTGTTTGAAACACATAAAATAGAGTTATAGTTTCAGGGTCCATTTCAGGGTGCTAGAGGCTAATTTTTCCAAAATTGTTTTCTTTGTCTGCGCTACCTTAGATATGTCGGATTGCGACAAAACTTGGTAGTGGCCTTTTGAACATTTATGGGGTAATTTTGAGACCGTCGGGAATTTCACTGTATGTTGAGGCTTTATTGACCGACTTCTTGTTTATTTCACATCTGAAAAATGCCTTCAAACAGCTTGCTCTGCTGAATGTTGTGCTTTAAGAGAAGCGAGAAGGATAACATTCAAAAAATTTCCTTCGGCTTTATTGCTTTTTTCTTCCTACCCATAGGGAATGCAAAGGAGATTCACGCAATGCTGAAACTACGATGCACAGACGTTTGGATGTAATGTACAAGTCCATCCATAGAGACTTTAGGTGAAGAAGAGACTCTTTTGAGGGATCCTATCAAATTCCTCACCCTCGCATTGACTGTTTGTGATTCTGAAGCTAAGGATTTTGTACGGACCTCGTTAGTCATAATTAGGCCTGTCTAGCAGTCATGTGCCATGCTTTAAGGCACTATTCCCATTTGGTCTGAGTTTCTTTGTTTTGGATAGACAGCAAAAGAGCCTTTGGTCGGTGTTCGTCTACGTTGTGCACCAGATATTCCTTGGTACGCAGGGTACCTTAGTTTATCGAGGTGATCGGCTTTGGGTATAACCCCTACCCACTGCTAGCAGTTTCGTGTAACAGGTCCAAAGTCATGACTAACTTAGCTTTCTTGGGGCATCTTTGGTTTGTCGGAATGACTTTCTTATTTGTTTGTTCTGAATGATTTGCTGAAGGGCCTTTTATCGGCGTTCGTCTATGTTGTGCAGCAGATCTTCCTTGGCAGGCAGGGTACCTCAATTTATCTAGGTGACTGGCTTTGAGTATAACCCCTACCTACAGCTAGAAGTTTCGTGTAACAGGCCCAAAGTCATGGCTGACTTAGCCTTCTCAAGGCGTCTCTGACATCTTGGAGTGTGTTTAGTGGCCTCTTGGCAATGATGCTCTTCTTCATGAGACCTGTCTTGCCTTCATGGCAAGTCTTATGTATTTCGAGTCCCTGTTTTAAATGGACTCAAGCTGTCAAAATCTTTCTCGATGCTTGTATTTTTGGGTCCTAGTATTATGATACCAGGGAATTTTGTTTTTTAATGTGGGTCAAAGCCGCCTGTTGAGGCGAGTGCTGCATCAACCAATTTATTGGTTGGAGCATCTTTTACTGATTTTCACTTGGTGTTTGGGAAGCAGTACCGTGGAGATGGTTTTCACCAACTTCATTTTATTTGGGGCTCTTTTACCCATGACCTTTAGGCCATGTCCACCGTAAGTCTTCCATTTTTACTCACAGTGCCCTTTCGAGGTTTTCACCGTGCCTGGGTTTTTATTCATGAAACTCTTTCACTCATGGTTTCATGATCATGCCCGTCCGTCACTTTTACTCATGGAGTTCCCTTGTCCAGGTATACACCATGCCCATTAAATTTTCTTTTCTCTTTTTTTTTTTTGTGAAGGTGTGTTTAAGGTAATGCCTTCGGGACCTGTGGGAATCCTTTTAACGTCATGCAGTTAAGACACGCACTACAGTTTAAGGTCATACAGTTGGACCATGGTGGTGATGAATGGCAGTCTGTGGAGGCCATGGAGTGAGTATCGTGATAATTTTAACTCAATTTGGGGAGATGGCTTGAGGCTACCTATGAAAGATGGATGATGTAGGAATGGTGTGTAAAAAGTGGGGACCCACTAGCTAACGGCGAGTATGGAGGGCAGGATGGTTCACCGTTTTATGAGCATGGGTGAAACTCACTAGGGAATGATGAAGGATGATGAAAAGAATGGACTCATTGGGGAGGTAATGAAGGTGGTGCGTGCACATAAATGGGTCAGTTAGGGAAGACATGCATGAAGGTGCATGTAAAGGGTGTGTATGCACGTGTGTGAGGGCATGTTTAAGGTCATGCCTCCGGGACTTGTGCAAAGCAGTTTAACGTCATGCAGTTAGGACATGCTTGGTTAGGTGCCTCGATCTTGCCCTCTGGATCTGGAGTATAGGGCCGCATGCGCCTCGGGTTTCAAGGGAACCCTAGACTTGAGATCGCTCTCTCAGGAACCTTGCTCAAAAAATAATGGCAGGTAGACCAATCGAGGAGAGAGGATTTTAAGGTGGGTTCGGGACTAACTCGAGCTGGCTCGAATGGGCGCCCTCTTAGATCATGAAGAAAGTCCCCCCGTTCGTAAAACTGGTTCGGACTCGCCTACCTTGACCAGTATTCTCTTGTTTCTGCAATCACACACATATGGTAAATGTTACAAGACAAGTGGGGCAAGGGACGCTATCTTGCCTTTGGGCAAACAAACATAGTCGTGCACATTCAAAAAAGAGGAAGAGAAGAGTGAGAGAAGAAAGATTAGGATTAGAAGAATTTGACCAGATGGTGAGACCGACACAGTGACTAAACTAGTAAGGAATTGACTTAGCGTGGTAGTAAAACGGGCTCGGTGACTCAGACCGGCTCAACATAATTACTACTAGACGGCAGTAAAAATACCGACTAGCTAGACACAATGGCTAGTCGTGGTGATAAAGCAGGCACAGTAACTCTAACCGACACAATGACATTACAACTAAAGGATAGGACTTCCTTTGAAGGCCATTCTCGACCCCTCTTAATCAAACGAAATAGTAAAAGAAATAACAGAGATCAGAGAGAGAGAGAATAGAAGAAGGATAAGAGAAGAAGAAGATAATAGAAAGAAGGGGAGAAAGAGAAGGAAAGGAGAAGAAGAGCATGCGAGAGGATAGAGGGAAAAGAATGGGTAAAGACAGACACTGACGGAGAAGACTTAGACAGCATTGTGTCCCCGCCGACTGTGCCGAGTAAGTAGAAGAAAGAAGAGATGCAGGTGGCGATGTGATGGGGAGAAAAAAGACTCAAATGGTGATGGCTTCCATCAACTATGATGTGAGGAAGAAAATTGAGGAGGAAACACAGACGGCAACAAGCTTCTACCGGTTGTGACATGAGATAGAAGAAAGAGAAAGAAACTATAGTAGACGTCTAGTTGTACGACCTTAAACTGCAAAGTCCATGTCACATGACTCAAAATTGTATGACCATAGTCCGAACTATGTGACCTTAAACTATAGCGGAGGTCTAGTTGCACGACCTTAAACTACAAAGTCCTTGTCACATGACTTTAAACTTATGACCATGGTCTAGATGTGCAACCTTCAACCGTAGTGCGCATCCTGACCGCATGACGATAAAAGGCTTAACACCGTGCTCCAAACTATATGACCCTAAACTGTAGCAGAGATCTAGTTGCATGACCACAAATTGCATGGTCTTAGCTGTATGACTTCAAATTGCATAGCTATCGTCTGAGCAACAAGACCCTAAAGTTGTAACACGCAGTGCGACAAATAGTCCATACTCATAACTCCAACTAGACCCCGAGTGGAGTTAGATGTATGCAAGGGTCGTACTTACCCCGTCATCTCAAGAGAGTCAAGGCCTTTCTTACACCTTCAAACCACGGTGGGGTTCATCTGTGATCTGGCCCGTCAGAGTTTCATGCACATCAATATTCATTATCCTCATGGAGTCACATTGGCCCTCCTAATCCCTAGTGAAGCCTCTCTTGTTTACTACTCCTCGTAGGGTCATCACCTTCATCTACATATCTTCACATGTGTATAGCCTTAACTATATTTATCCCGAGGGAGTCAGATTCCTATCAACTTACCTACCCCCCATGCAGCCCTACTGACATGGCGATTCGTACTTAGTCCATGTTGCATGACCCTAAACTGTATAGCCATGGTCCAAACTATATGACTTTAAACTATAGCGGAGGTCTAGTTGCACAACCTTAAACTGCACTGTCCTGTTTGCATGACCTATAACTACATAACCAGGCTCCAAGCTATATGACCTTAAACCATAGTGGGTGTCCTGAACGCATGACGGTAAACTGCTTTGCCCAAGTTTAAGAGGTGAGACCTTAAAACATGCCCCTGTTAATTGCACACCCCTTTCACGTGCATTTTCGTGCACGCTTTCACTAAACAACCCTTTTGTGTGCGAGTACCCTATTTTTCTCCCCATCAAGCCTACTTAGGCGCACACGCCTTTTACATGCATCTCCGTGCACGTCTTCCTTAATCGGCCCATTCGTGTGCACGGGCCATGCCACCTTCACCATCTTTCATCATCCCTCAGTGAGTCTTACCCATGCTCACTAAATGGCAAGCCATCCTGGCACCCATATTCACCATCAGCTAGTGGGTCACCACCTTTAACCCACCATCCAATCAACTCTCCACAGATAACTTCAAGCCATTCTCTCAAGTGAGTCAAAGCCATCACCAGACTCACTTTGTGGCCTCTACAGACTGCCATTCTTTATTGCTACGGTCCACCTGTATGGCCTTAAACTATAGTGCGCATCCTGGCTGCATGAAGTTAAAAGGTTTCACACAGATCTCTAAGGCACGAGATTAAAACACTCCTTGTAAAAAAAAAAACAAGCATGGGCTGGATAAGGGAACTCCATGAGTAAAAATGACGGACGGACATGATCACGAAACCATGAGTAAAAGAGTTTCGTGGAAAAAGAAACCCAGGCACGGTGAAAAAACCAAGAGGGCACCGTGAGCAAAAAAGGATGAAAATGGTGGACGTGACCACAAAGTCATGGGTAAAAGATCCAAAAAATAACCGAAGTTGGTGAAAATCGTCCTCATTAGGCCACTTCCTATGTTCAAGCGAAAACCCACGAATGGGCACTTGGACCGACAAATTAGGTTGATGCAGTTCCACAACCTCAGTGGACTCGCCAGTTTCATGTCTCATCAGGGAGTGAGAGCCTCATAAGAACTCCTCGGTTTCATGACTCGTCAGGGAGTGAGAGCCTAATAAGATCTCCCCGATTTCAGGGCACATCAGGGAGTGAGAGCCACATAAGATCTCCCCAGTTTCATGGCTCATCTGGGAGTGAGAACCGCATAAGATCTCCCCGGTTTCATGGCTCATCAGGAAGTGAGAGCCTCATAAGATCTCCCCAATTTTATGGCTCATCAAAGAGTGCGAGCTGCATAAGATCTCCCCAGTTTTATGGCTCGTTAGGGAATGAGAGCCTCATAAAATCTCCTCGATTTCATGGCTCATCAAGGAGTGAGAGCCATATAAGATCTCCCCAGTTTCATTGCTCATCAGGAAGTGAGAGACGCATTAGATCTCCCCTGTTCAAAAAAAACAAGAGTCCTTGAGGGTGAGGATGATGACCAAAAGATCCCTCAAAACATTCTAAGAGCCATTGCGAAGCCAAGAAACTTATGAAGCCAGGGTCTAATCTGCCACAGACTTCAAGGTAGTTTTCCTCAAATCCCCGAACCTACATGAGACCAGACTTTTGGGTTAGTTCAGAAGCCCCCAGGCTGGACCCAGCTAGATAGGACCTCTAGGAGATACCTTGAGCATCAAAATCAAACCTGGTGTAGCATCAAACTACACCGATCGAAGGTCCATAGCATTTGGCCTTCAATAAAAGCCTGGTTCTATACGAGGAGGTCCTGACAAAGGCCTCATGCTCCAGAACCACAGATTGTCTCTCAAGGGTGTGGACTTTGACAAAGATCCCTCAAAATTCAAAAATTATTTCACTTCTTGATTCTATTAAAGCACAACATTCTATGGGGCATGTTGTTGGAAGGTATTTTTAATCAACATGGGGCCCCTGCTCATTAAAGGCCTAGCAAGTAGTGGAAATTTTGACAATCTCAGAACAGTCCCAGAACTGGCCAAGATCTTCATGAGGTTTCTCAAGAGTTTCCTGTCAAGTTTCATCACATTCTGACATGCCTAATGTAGTGGGAACTGAGAAACAGTTTCGGTAGAATCGGCCTCTTGCTCGAGTGGCCCGATCACGCCGCTCACAAGCCCGATCGACACGAGACCAATTCCATTGGGAGCATAAGGTCTTGGTCCATCTCGAACCCAAGTCCCATACATGATTAACAGTCGGATTCTGCATACGAAGCTAACGAATAGACTGCAAATTCCATCACCAAAATGCTTGATTCTGGATAAAATTCCAAACTTGCCAAATCTTCGTTCGGCCGTGGAATAGAGTTGTGTTTGGTGCCCGTGATCATAGTGGCATGATCAGTGTGATTAAGTGAAGAAAACATAGAAAACCATCAACGAACGAACATACAATCAATCCAGAGATTCAAGAGCTACTCAAATTTCAAGTCACATGATAATGCACCAAAAACACGATCCATGCCTCGACGTTGGTATCAAATCGATCGCCATGCCGAGTCCTACAAGAAAATAACCTGCTAATGATCAACTAGGCATTAGAATGACCCCGCATCAGCCATGCAAGATCACACAGGTCCTAGGGCAACACAGGGACTGTTCTGGTATTTCACCACTTGTTAGAAAGGGGCAATATGTCATTTTGCACCCTATTTTCTAATTTATATTAATTCAATTTAATATTAATTTTCAGAAATTAGGGTTACTCTTGATCATCCACCCATGTTTGGGGCACACTTTTATATATACATATTCATATACACTAACAATCCATCATATTCAACAGATAAACATTAACAAGAGAGCATAACTAGATCAATAGACACTAACTCACTCTTTAGCCCTATCTATTAGTCCAATCCCATATCTCGCAAATCGATCATATAACTCAGGTAATTCGGTCAATTCCACATCTTACATCAATTACATAAGGTGACTACCTATCTCGGGCTTTGTAATTTGCACAAATATTTTATGGGAAGTTGCATATCAGCTCGTGCGCACTTCACTGGTGTCAGTTACCAAGTTAGGCCCTGCAATACGCTCAAAGCAGGCACCTCAGAATCACATATCAGTCACAAAATCACAATATCCAACTACCAATGTGTCATGATCCCAACCCCCGACATCCGTCGGTGGGTGACAGAGCGCGGTATCACTACCGGAGGTCGCAAATGTCACTTAGTTGGGAGTGACATCAATGCATAAAAATACGGGATCGAGAGCAAACCATGAAAGGAAACTAGATAAAATCTATTCATCAAACAAATCTCAATTCAAACGGTACAGCCATAACATTCATTCAAAATCAAAAGTCTTTACAATTTCTTTGAGGCACTATTGGCCTAAAATACACAAAAGGAAGTATACATCATATTGCTGAAATCATCAAAACATATTGGGGAAGTCTTCGAAAAATGGCTTCTCAAACTTCTTAATTTCGGACTTCATGCCCTCAAACTACCACCCACCTTTTACACAGTTGCTACCACCCTTCACTCTACAGTTAAGAGATTAAGATGGAATGAGCTAAAAGCCCAGTAAGCAGATCACTACCCTTGCATTCTTGAATAATAACATATACATAAATTCTTGAATAACAGTATATACATAATAACATACCCCTAGTTTATCAGATATCGCATTTGTCTTGCAATGTAATCACATATCAGAGCACACATGAATACATACAAAAAGGGTAAGGATCATTTAATGGAACATTTCTTGTTCTCAAGATGATATCTAACTTTAAGCATATCACAATTACAGTCTGATCTTCTTACATAATTCAGATAGCAGAACATATATTCTTACAAAATACAGAATTTAGACAGAATTAAAAGCCACATCGATTAGGCTAAGCCAATCTTGAGCTTGGGATTTTTTCCCCATTCGGATAGGAGGACAATGACAAGTGGGGGCCCCACTTCATAATGCTTTCACTCACACAAACAATCCCCAGCACGCTTTGGGCTTTTGATAGGCTGAGTCCTTGCAAGACACGACCCTCACTTGTGCCTTAGGAGAGAGGGTGTTACACTACCATTGGAGGGCCCAATGCATAGTGCCCATGATAAATCGAGGGGCGCGACCTAGTTATTTACAGAAATACCTCTTGACTCCACTCTTATCATAGGAGTCGAGGTACAGAAATACCCGACTACCAATGGAGGACCCATTACATAGAGGTCACAGAATTAGAGCATCCACTACCAATGGAGACCTATTGCGCAGTATCCGAGAATTACATAATAACATAGTTCAGGTAACAGAATCAGAATATCCACTACCAACATTGCCTATTGATCAGAATCACATAATAACAGAATTTATATAATAGAATCAGAATATCGACTACCAATGGAGGATCCATTGCATAGTGATCATGACATGTATAATAGTATCAGATTCATATTATATCAGTATCAACATCACTTGATCACATTATCAGAGTCACAGAATCTCTGTGTCATTGTCACATTTCCTGAAATTTCAAGTTGTGACATCTGATCAAAACATGGTCATAAGCCCAAATTCCTATGGAATGTAAAGACTCTTCTAAAGCTAATTTTAGACTTGACACCCCTACCCTTCAAATGGGAGTGGTTTGAAGACAATTGGGCCCGTTTGGCCCCTCAAAGGTTCTAAGAGGGTATAGTGGACAGTGGCATACCCTTTTTCATATCACTATTGCATTCAATTCGCAAGACAATTGGTGACAGTTTAAGAATCAAAGTCTAAACCAAAACATGTATCTTTCTAACATGATTTGGATTCCATTTCATGGTTCAAAGATTTGTTCCAAACAAGGTGATCTTTCCGAATTTTATCAATGCCCACAGTGACATACCTTCATAATTTGAAGTACAACGTTCAATCTAAAAAGAATTTCAAAATAATTTCTACATGAAAATTTTATCCCATTCAAATATATTTCCAATGGATGTGGTTTTTGCCGAAAATGGATTTTGTTTAATTAGTTAAAATCAATGACCACAGTGGTATTAGTGAAAAATCCAAGAAAATAGTCAACAGTGATATACCTCCTTATTTTGTGACATAACTCCATTTTTATAAAGAATTTAAACAGTGGATAGAAACAAACATTTTACTACACTCACACATATTTCTAATGGTGCTGATTTGAGGTTAATCAGATCCCATTTGGCTCTTCAAAAGCCTCTTTCAAGAACACATATGTTCCTAGAATTTCACAGTGGCATATAACATATCTCAAGAACACATTCCATGGCCTTCATTTCATGGTGAGGAACATGATAACAATGCACATACATAACATGCATTTCTTATATAATCTAAGAATCATACATTCAGTTCTAGCATCCACTCTCATTATAGAACAAAACCCCCAAATCTAAGAATCATACGTTCATAATACACTTTCCTTGATTATTTCACTTGCATAAATTCCCATTCATCCCTACAACTACTATGAAATGGTGATAGATCCACTTACCTGAATAACAATGGTGCCTTCTCCAATCCTTTGCTCGTAGATCTCACTTGTCCAACAATGGCTGCCCTCCTACCGTCCCTTCTTCAACCCTTGTGTCTTAGAAAGAGGAGGAATGAAGGAACGATGAGTGGCGTGGGTGAGTGAAGAGGCTTAAGTACTCTTATTTTTGGGATGGTGGTCTAAGTGTCAACAAAAGATTTAAAATTTAGACAAGTGGCACTCACATCAGCAAGCATCTAATAAGTGGCATTCATAATCCATACTATCAGCAACTCAGCCGACACTGGTCTCCTTCTCCTACATTGCCGACGCTGGTCTCAACTCAGCCGGTGTTGGAAAACTCAACTGGTGCTGACACACTACTCAGTCGGTGCTGGCACACAACTCAACCGGTGCTAGCACACAACTCAGTAGGCTCGGGCACACAACTCAGCTGGTGCTGCCTCCTTCCTTCCTATCCTGCTGTGCATTCCAACTAATCAGGAAGAGTTTGGGTCGTCACACAATGGGTGACCCATTACGTAGTGGTCGGGATCATAGTTTAACAGTCTCGATATATATCATTGTTTGAAGACATTTTTCAGCACCATGGGTCCCCGATGCGGAATAAAGAAAGAGAAACTGATCAATAAAGCCTGACAAAACAGTAGAAATTTCAACAGTCTCAAAATGTCCCCAAAACTGGTCAAGATCTTGCACCCTTAAACGGACCCTAAAAATCTCCTGCCAAGTTTTGTCGCATTTCGACATGTTCAAGGCACTACAAACTAAGAAACAGTTTCTACAAAATCAGCCTCTAGCACCCTAAAATAGACCCCTATAACTAGAGCTCTATTTTCAGTGCGTCAAATTGTTGTGGGTCTATCGCCATCAGATCCGTCACACTTGAAAACCCACATGGGTAAAATTTCAGCTTCAACGGACACTCCAAAAAGAATTTATAGGAGAAATATCAAAATAGGAGGAGCCGCACACTTTCTCGTGCAGCCACCCTGCAACTAAAACTTCATTAAAGGGGCTGTCATGAATAGTGACTTGTGAGATCCATATCTCCAACGTCTGAGATCGGATCATGCTCAAACTTATTGGAGCATGTTCGTCTCCTCGAGACGAGCATTTCGGTATGTGGCACGCCCCGTGACGACGCTCGAGAGTGGAGAAACGCGAGAGAGAATTTGCTGATCCATGAAAGAAGTTGCATGAAAATCACCAGCGACATGCCTAGATTGTGCGTCCAAATCACGACACTCGCAAACCTAATGGGTGTGAAACTAGTTGCATCGCATGCTTAAGGCCCATGATCATCACTGGTTCGAATCTCGTGCATGATGAACAGTCGGATTTCTCACATGAAGGCGATGAAGTGACTGCATATTCTAACGTCAGAATTCCAGATTCCGACAAAAACTCCAAAGTTGCAAAATCTTCGTCCAAACATGGAATCGAGCTGTGTTTATTGCCACACTATCATGACAACATGCTCAGTGTGATCCAGTGAATAAATCACAGAATTGAATCAAAGAATGAGCACACTATCGATCCGAAGCTTTCAAGATTCATCCAAAATTCAAGTCACATGATCGTGGCCTAAAACACAATCCATAGCTCGAAGTTGGTATCAAATTGATCGACATGACGAGTCCTATAAGAAAACAATCATCTTTCGATCAAATGGGTATTAGAGCAACCCCGTATCCATGAAAGACCATGCAAGTTCTAGGGCAATAGCATGGATTGTTATGGAATTCCATGAATTGTTAAACAAGGGGCAAATCTATCATTTTGCACATATTTTACAATTTCTTTTAATTGAGTTAAATCTTAACTTTCAGTAATTAGGTTTAATTTTTATCAATCCACCCTTGTTTGGGTAAAACTCTATATATAACACGTACTCTCACTGTACAAAGACCCTTCACCAAACAAACTTTTCCTTAATAAATTTTCATCTCTTCATATCATTGGGTCAAATTTCGAGAGAGATAGGAGAGAGAAACTTTTGATTGGTACCCCTGAGCCCATGGTAAATCTTTCTCACTCTTCTGTTCTTTCCTTTCTTTCTTCTTCTCTCTCTTCTTCCCTCTCTTCTTCTTAGTCTGAGCTTTTCTCAGAAGCCATGCACGGCAGTGGCAATGTCGTGCATGCCTCTTTCTTCCTTTCTCCTCTTGTGGTTTCACAGGTCGCAAATGATTATGGTAGCGCCATGCCCGACCTTCTTTCTACCTCTCTTCGTTCATCTTTATCTCTCTGTGGAGTTTGCAGATGGCACTGCTCGTCGCCATCTATATGCGTATCTTCAGCGTCCCACATAAGCGCAAATAGTGATGCTTATTGCCGCCCTCAGGGGTCTTACAGTGTTGCGTGCCTATCACATACGGCAATGCCTATCACAGATAGCGATGCCTATCTCTGATTGCAAAGGGTCGAAGCAATACCCATCACTGTCTGCAAGCTTCTCTTGTGCCCCGTGCCTATCACAGACGGGAATGCTTATCGCCGATCGCAAAGGGTCGTGGTGATGCCTATCGCCTTCCACGAGCTTCTGTCTTGCGCCCTGTGCCTATCGCCGCCAGCGCAGTGCTGCCTATAACTGCCCATGAAGGGCCGTAGCGGTGCCTATCGCCATGCGCAAGCTTCTTGCGTGTGCTCGGTGCCTATCTCCACGTGCAGGCTTCTTTCCTATGCTTTGTCCCTATCGCCGTGCACAGGCTTCATACATGCGATCGACGCCTATCGCTGTCCGCAGGCTTCTCTTGCGTCCCTCGCCTATCACTGTGCACTGCACAAGAAGTCATCGCCGTCCATGAAGGGATGTGCTGCCTTCTCGTGTTGCCCGATTGCGATGCCTAACGCCGCTTACAGTTCAATACTGGCCCCCTTTCGCTGTGACCAACAGTGTCAAGTGTCGTTGGGACCTTCTTTCTTTGCCTTATCTTTTCTTCTCTTATTTCTTGTTTCTTCTCTTCTCTTCTCTCCTTACTTGACCACAGGAAGACTTAGTCTGGTAATGCCTTAGCAGTCTGGTTGTTGAGTAGTATTGCCATTGTGCTGGTCCTGAGTACCGTGCCCATCTTGCTGCCACACCAAGTTAGGATAGTCATATCCGCCTTAGTTTCAAGTAGTATTACCGCCATGCCAGTCTGAGTTACCATGCCCATCTTGCTACCATTCAGAGTCAGTCATCGCACTGGTCCATCTATCATGCTTGTCTCATCCCCTTGTCGAGTCACCTTCTTTTTCCTCCACCCTTCCAAACCCTCTTCTTTTCATCACCCTAATTTCTCACCTTCTCTGTCATACGAATGTACATTTCCCTAAGACAAGGGTGGCCCACTTGTCCTGCAAATTAATCATGACAGTGTTGTGCAGAAAACAAGGAGATTGCAGGTCAAAGGAGGCTATTCCGAACTTGCTGAAGTAGCAGGGGGCTTTTCGTCATGATTTAAGAGGGCACACGTGCAAGTCAGACCGAGTAAGTCATGGACCTAGGTGAGGTTGGTCTCTGCCTCACATATCAAATTCCTCTCTCACTAGTTGGACACCGGCCCTTGTTCCGTGGACAAGGTCCTCGAGAGAGCGATCTTAGGTCCCTGGTCTTTTGAACCCAAGATATGTGTCACCCGATCACCTAGATCAGGGGAGGCGAGATCAAGGCACCTAACCAGCTTGGCAACTCCACTGGGGACTTATTACCCCTTCGTCGGTTTGCTCTTGCTTGATCAGTATCACACTTTACTTTCTGCATCACATCCTATGGCATCTAGCTTATTCAACCCGATCATCCGAGTTGGGGATTTTATCATCCCTGCACTCTTGACCATCCTAGGGAAACGAGCTTCTCAAGGCTCATTCCCTACACTTCTTCTGAGTGAGGACTCACAGTCCGGCTCCCAGGTTCTTTCTTGGATTGGTAAGAGAAGGGACCTAAAGGTCCCTGACTCCCTGCTTCCTCACCATAGAGAACCCTCCACCAAGGCCCCTCACATTGGTAGCATATCTACTACTGCACACACCCTGCTGCTGGCAAGTTCCTTGCCAGTCATTTTGCTGAGGTACATCGGAAGGCTTTCCTGTCCACTTTCGCGAAAGGCAAGCAGGTTGCCACCTCTCTTGAGGGTTGCCATAAGGTCACCCCTAAAACTCCTTCACTACCAATCCTCTACACCTAGAGGCTCGGCACGATCTCCACCCCTTGCACACACCTAAAGGCTCGTGGTCCATCCACTAGAGCCACACCTAGGGGAAACTTTAAAGCTGTTTTGAGCTCACGTCCATGGCTAGGCCTTCTCGGGTCAAACCCTGCACGTGCCATGCATCTGCATCCCATAGCTCGAGCGTCAATTCCGCACCAGCTCATGCACATGAAGGTCGACCACTTCATCCTCCCTCTCAACACACATGGCTTCACCCTGTGAGAGATCAGTTCCTACCCGATCCCTCACAGACACAAGCTCATAGGTCTCTGCCTCCTAAGGTCGAACCAGCTGACTAAGCCTAGGCTCACCCCCAAGTCACACATATGGCTAACCCTAAGGTGCACATGCACCATCTTCGTCGATTCCTCTCCACTCTCGACGCAGGCAAAGTCATGAGCCAGTCCCTTCTTCTTTCACTCTTCCTTCACCAGGCAAACACCTCGAGACCTGGTACTCATAAAGGTTTTCCCTATGCGTACCATCTTCAGTCTGCCGCCTCAAGTCCGCCATATGCTCGGACCTCACGAGGGAATTTCGGGCAACAGCCTGATGTCAGACAGAAGCCTGTAGCCTCCAAGGGAGTAGCCCAAATTGTCCTTTATCGTTGGACCCCACTCTCTGCTCCAACTCATAGACATAGCCCTCGCATGCTCAAGAAATACGAGGCAGTCAAAGTCTCAAGCGTGGTTCTGGAGTGAAGTCCATCGTAGCCTCAAGAACAAGCAGAAGAGACACCTACTGATCTTGACTAGAGAGGCCCCTAAGGCAGTTGAAGTTACTACCCTTGATGACCTCCTGCCTCACAATCCCTTTTTCCCTCTTTGAATCCCAAAAACTGAGCAAGCCCAAGAGTATTTCTTGGTGATTACTGCCAAGAAGCCACGGTCCCAAGACCGTCAAGATACGGTCCTCACCCGATCGACGTACAAGGCTCGAGTCCAGTCGTGGCATGCTGAGCCCCTATAGACCGACTTGCCTCATATGACTCGCCAACCAGGGCAGTCCACTACTCTACCTGGCTTTGACCTTCCAGAAGAAAGGGTCAACGTCACGGTGATCAATGAGCCGGACGACGCCCAAGAAGAATGGATGATCAGGTTCGAGGTAATGATGCAGTCCATCCTCAAAACAATGGATCACCTAGAAGCCTCCAGGTACCCTTTTACTCACCATGAGACTGATTCCCCGTCTGGTGAAGACAGTTCCCAGGCAAACTCCCCCACCGTTGTCCCAAGATACCCTACTTCTCGCATGGTTTCGCAAATTGATATAGATGCAATGGTGACCCACAGTCCCAAGAACAAGGACTGGAGCATGCAAGTGGTGCTGCTTTACCAAATGTTGTACCCTTTGTATATCGATCAGGTACCGTTTCCCCCAAATTATGAAAAAGGGAAGGTCCCCCTGTTCAACAGTTCTACATCCCTACACCACCATATGCTCACTTTGAAGCAGCTTGTCGGGAGACGGCAACTGATGGGCGATTCCTCCTCCATCAGTTCATCAAGACTTTCGAAGGGCCAGCCTTCCAGTGGTATGCACGACTACCTCCCAGCTTGATGCACACATGGTAGGAAATGGAGCAGCTGTTTTACCAGCGCTTTTAAGAAGTCCATAGAACCGTGGAGACCATCGAGCTCCTCACTCTAACTCAAGACCCTGGTGAACCAGTTGACAAATTCATCGCCCGATGGAGAGATTTGGCAACCTTTCATGCCACTCCCATTACTGAAAAAGAAGCAGTTCAGACCTACAAACGAAATATGCTGAGCGAGCCTGCATGTTGAGGCCCCCAATCCACCCTCCACGTCAGAGCTCATTTTTTATGATGAAAATCTGACATCCGAGACATCTTCATTAGAATATTTGTTAGATTTTCATCGTAAACAGTATGGTGCCCACCATGGGGCATTCCAAGTTTGATCCAAGTGCCAAAATATGATTTTATTTCATTTACTTTCACTAATTTCAGTCACAAATGATCCCAAGAGTCAGCTGTGACTAGGATCCAAGGCTTTGGTGCTCCAAAACCCTGATTTTTCTATGCGAGACCACACGTGCCGCCAAGATCCAGGGCTACGCTCCCAGTGTTGCCCAAACTAAAAAGTTTCAGAATCTTCTGAAACTTCGCAGATCTATTCTAGCGTCTGACTGTTAAAAACATTTCAGATCAAAATAAAAGTTTTAAAACTACTAAAAAAATATTTTGCTGTTCTGTGTACACTCTTTTGCTTTACTCTATTTTAATTTATTTCATCATAAATATATTTTTTTCTTAATTTTTCCAAGTTTAAATTAGTCTTATTTCATTGATATTAACAAGGAAAAAATAATAATAATAATTTTTTTGATGACACTAGCAGTATCGCCCACCCTGCAAGGGCGACACCAGTTGTGCCGCCCGGGCGACACCACCTGTGTTGCCCAACTGCAAGTGTCCCAAGAAAACTCACCTGTGTTGCCCAACTGTAAGTGTCCCAAGAAAACTTTGGGACACCACAGGCCTATTCCAGGGACTTTTAGCTCCCTGGTGACCAATTTTTTACTAAAAATAAATTTTTAAAAATACAAAAAAATATTTTACTTCAGATAGGTTTGTGCTGTTTCTGGCTTTTCGATTTTATTTTACTTTGTTAATGTTGAATAAAATCACGTTTTTCGTTCTTTCACCATACTTAGTTTGACTGTGTTTCATCAAAGATGAAAAGATAAAAAAAGTATATATATATATACATTGAGGGTTGCTTGTACCTCCCAGAATCGTGTCCCGTTCGAGTCGCCCTCGACTCGGGTCGCGTTCGACTTAGCACGGTCTGTGCTTGGTTTCATTGTTTTGACTGTACTTTCTCAGGGGTTGCTTACCCCTCCATCTATACTGTGCTTCAAGTGAGTTTCGCCTCGAAGTGTGCATCGCTAGGCACAATCAGTGTCAAGCGCTCATTCATTTTCTTTATTTTTGTGTGTGAATTGTGTGCTGGACTTTATTTTAATTGCGCGTTTCTTTACACACTCCAGCACACACCGGACCGGGATTGCCTGGGAAACCAACAAACAAATATTTTGAAAACCCCCAAAATCCATGTTAACAGCGTGAGGGGAGCCTAGCTTTGAGAATCGAGGAGGCCGGGATTCACGTAACTTTAACTATGAGCGCCCCTCTATAATCCTTTGCCTCAAACAACGCCATGTATAGTAGGACCTAGTGAACATCCTATAACATGAGGCCAGAACCTATGCGGGGATCTATATCAGCCTAGCTGCATTTTAATAGCTAGGAACCCACTCTCAAACCATGCCTACCTATAATCATACTAGGTGAAAATCTTTCATGTGCTTGCTTGCTTATTTCTGTTGGCTAATCAAAGATCTCAGTCCGGACCCGCTTTTGGTCTGAGCTGAAGCTTCTAGGTCCAAGTCCAAGCTTGTACCTAGCTTAGCCTAGGTCCGAACAAGGTTCCATCTTTGTCCAAACCGAGGTCCCCTTATGGTCCGAGCTGAAGCTTCTGGGTCAAAGTTCAGGCTTGTACCCAACTTAGCCCAGGTCCGAGCTAGGTTCCATCTTGGTTCAAACCTAGATCCCCTTTTGGTTCGAGCCGAAGGCTCGTTCCTATCTCTTCTCTAATCTAATCTGGGTCCACACCCAGTCTGATTAACATAACCCTCTTGGTCCAAGCCAAAGCTTACATCCATCTAAGTCTTGGTCCGAACCAAGCTCACATCCAAGTCCAAGCCTCGACCCACTATTGGTCTGAGCCGAGACTCGTACCCATCTAGTCTAAATCTTAGTCCAGAGCTCAGTCTAGATTCTAAGATAGGTCCAAGCATAGAGTTTCCTCTAGAGCTAGACTAGGCCTACTCTAGTTCAGGGTCTGAACCAAAACTCATTGAGTTTAGCAATTCTAGGTTCCAGTCTAGTCTTAGCCTTAGTCTTAGTTAAGGTTTTTCCCCTAGAGTCAAGCTAGGTCTATCCAAAGCCGTCGAGTCCAAATCTCACCCTAAGTCTAGATTCTAGAACCTTGCCAAAAGAGAGCCACCATGTTAGTTACTCAAGGTGACCATGATGATTGCTCCACAGCTGACTCTAAGCCTAACCTGCCCAAACCTAGTGACCAGTATGCTACAATCCCTTGGGATTATCGACAGACCTCAGGTCCATCCATTATCCAATGCCCAAGTCTCCATTTAGAGGTAGAATCCCATGGGTCCACCTCTAATCTTGAAATCGGTGTGATCCGAAAAGCTGGTTCAGCCCGAAAAACTTTGAACAATAAAGGGGTCCGACCAATGTCGTCCTATAAGGGCTTTTAGGCTATTCAAGAAGAGGTTCGATGGTGACCCAACGGCTATCATCGAGAGATGATCGACGTAAACCTAGCAACTAAGAAGGACTCAAGGTTAACCATGATTAGAACCTCCCTATCTCTTGAGGAGCGGGAAAATATGAGTTCCTTTCTCAAGGAATATCGCGATGTCTTTGCCTAGTCGTACGATGATATGCCACGGTTAGATCCCACATGGTTGAACATCACGTCATATTCAATGAAGAGGCAAAGCCTGTAAGACAGAAACTCCGACGTCAGAAGATCCCCATTGAGCTCAAAATTAAGGAAGAAATCGATAAACTGCTCAAGGTGAAGTTCATTGCCCCCATTGATTACTCAGAATGGTTGGCCAACATAGTGGTCGTCCCCAAGAAAGACGGGAGGATCCGAGTGTGACTCGACTACCGAGACCTCAAGAAGGCATATCCAAATGACAATTTTCCATTACCAAATATAGATGCCTTGGTTGACAACACGGTGAGGCATGAGATGTTGTCATTTATTAACGGCTTCTCTGGCTACAACCAGATCCTCATGGCAGAAGAAGACCAAATCAAGACTTCATTCATAACACCATGGGGAACTTACTACTACAAAGTCATGCCCTTCTGCCTAAAAAATGTAGGGGCAACTTATCAACAGGCAACGACTAGCATCTTCCATGACTTGATGGACACCATCATGGAAGACTATGTAGACGACATTCTAGTCAAGTCGAATCCGAGAAGTTATTAGGCTTTATAGCGAGCCAAAGAGGCATTGAGGTGGACCCATCCATAATAGGAGTGTCTGAATGTATTTTTCATCACCTTGGTCCGCGGTAGGAAGTAGGCCAATAAAACCTAAAAAACAATGGAGATTCTCGATAGTCTCAAAATGGCATCAGAATTGTTCAAGATCGTCATTGGAACTCCAAAAGACCACCTATCAAGTTTCGTCACATTCCGACATGTCTAAGGCAGTGAACACAAAGGAACAGTTTCGAACGATTGGCCTCTAGTGCCATAGAACGGACCCTAAAACTGAAACTACATTTTCGGTGTCTCTAATCGCTGTGGGATCACTGTCATTAAATTTGGCACGGTTGAAAACCCTTATTGGCCAAGTTTTGGCTTAATCGGACACTCCAGAACAAAGATATGAGGAAAACATTGAAACAGGAAAAGCCGCACACTATTCCCGTGTGGCCTCACTGCACCAAAACACCATTAGAGGTGGTTGTTTTTACAGTCACGGGTAGTCACTTTCGGGGTCCATAACTCACTCGTTTCAAGTCAGATCACTCCCAACTTCAATGAGCGTATTCGTCTCATCAAGACGAACAATTCGATATGTGGCACGCCCCAAGACGTTATCCGACCAGGGAGAAAAGCAAAAGAGAAGTTGTCGATCCATGAAGAAGTTGCAAAAAATTCAGCAGCAACACGCCTCGCTCGATGGACCAAATAACGATGCTCGAGCAACGGATCGACTCGAAACTAATTTCATAGTGCGCATAAGGTCCAGGGTTATCATTGGTCAGAACCCCGTACATGATGAATGGTCCGATTTCACATACGAGGCCGATGAAGTGACTGAAAGTCTGGCCTCCGGATCCCAAATTCCGGCCAAAACTCAAAAGTTGTGAAATCTTCGTTCGAGCTTCAAATCTTGTCTCGTTTGTTGCCACACGATCGTGACGACATGCTCAGTACACTATGATGAAGAAATCACAGAAAAACATTAAGGACCGCCTGTACTATAGATTCGAAGTAACCAAGATTCACAAATTTTAGGTACCATGATCTTGCTAAAAAACATGATTCATGGCTCGAAGTTGCTATCAAAACAATCTTCATACCGAGCCCTGCAAGAAAACAATAATCATTCAATTAAATGGGCATCAGAACACCCTTGGGTCAGCCATGGAAGGTCATATAAGATCTCAGGCAGCAGCAAGGACTGCTCTGAAATTTCACACATTGTTTTGCAGGGGCAAAACAACCCTTTTGCACCCATTTTTAGAATTTCTTTTAATTCAATTAAATCTTAATTTTGAAAAATTAGGTCTAATATTGATCAATCCACCCATGTTTGGGCACAATTCTATATAAAAAGGCACTGCCTCATTGTAAAAGAATGGTGCGACCTTCAGTTGATTCTTAGAGGATTCAAAAAAATTTTGATTCATTGCTTGAGCCTGCGATTACGTCTTGGAGAGAGAGAGAGAGGAGAGAGAAGAAAAGGGTTGGTACCCTTTGGGTAGGAAATTTTCTCTCTCTTTCTCTCTCTTTCTCTCTCTTCTTTCTCTTGTCTCTCTCTTCTCTCTCTTTCTCTCTCTCTTCTCTCTCTTTCTCTCTTTCTCTCTCTCTTCTCTCTCTTTCTCTCTTTCTTTCTCTTCTGTCAACTGATGAGACCTAGCCCCGGTTGGCCTTCTCTATCTTCTTCTGTCAACTAGCAAGACCTAGCGTCGGTTGGTCTTCTTTATCTTCTCCTGTCAATTAGCGAGGCCTAGTGCCGGTTGGTCTTCTCTATCTTCTTCTGTCAACTGGCAGGGCCTAGCACCGATTGGCCTCCTCTCTCTCGTCTTCTACCAATCGGCGAGACTTAATGCCTATTGGTCTTCTCTCTCTTCTTCTACCGGTCGACAAGACTTAACGTGGGTTGGTCTTCTCTCTCTTCTGCTACCAGTCAATGAGACTTAGCGCCGGTTGGTCTTGTCTCTCTTCTTCTACCAATCGACGAGACCTAGCACCAGTTGGTCTTCTCTCTCGTCTTCTATCAGTCGATGAGACCTAGCACTGGTTGATCATCTCTCTCTTTTTATCAATCGATGAGACTTAGCACCGGTTGATCTTCTCTCTCTTCTTCCGTCAATCGGTGAGACCTTGCATCGGTTGGTCTTCTCTTTCTTTCGCTATCAGTCGGTGAGACTCGACGTTGGTTGGTCTTCTCTCTCCTCTTCTATTAGTCGACAAGACCTAGCACTGGCTGGTTTTTCCTCTCTTATTCTGTCAGTTGGTGAGACCTAGCGTCAATTGGCTGTCTTCCTCTTTTCTCATCTGACACAGTCGGTGAAGTCTTGCACCTACTGCTTCCTCTCTCTCTCATCTCCTGAAACAGTAGATAATGTCTAGCACCGACTGCTTCCTCTCTCTCTCATCCCCTGAAATAGTTGGCCATGTCTAGCGCTGACTGTATCTCCTCTTCCTTCGTCTCCCTCCTCTCTTCCTTCTTCTCTCTCCTTCTGTCCATTCCCTTCTTCTCTTTAACCATTCCTCTGCTACTCTTTCATTCGACCAAGAGGGATTGAGGTTAGCATCGCATGGAAGTCCTGTCGTCTAGCTGTAATGTTGTTATGAAAGGTTCACTTGGCCCTCTTTACTGCCACGACAGACCGACCATCGTACTTAGGTAGTCGATATTGTCATTAACGTCTAGTAGCAATTCCATGAGCCGGTCTCAGTTATCGAGTCCGTTTCGCTACCACATTATGCCTATTATCCACAACCCTAGTCACTGCTCTGATCTTCTCACTTGGTTTAATTCTTCTCTCCCCCACGTCTTTCTTTCTTCTGTTTGAATACGCATGCTTGCGAATGATCATCAAAGAGGAAAAGAGTGAGGTCAGACCCACCTTTCACATAACCTTTGCCATATATGTGTGTGATTGCAAGAAAGTAGAAAACAAGAAGAATACGAGCCAAGGGAGACGATTCAGAACCAGTTTCATTACTCCGGGGCTTTCTTCGTGATCTAAGAGAGCGCCTACGCTAGTCAGCTCGAGTAAGTCCCGAACCCACCTTTAAATTCCTCTCTCACCGATTGGTAACACTTGCCCCCGTTTTCTAACGAGGTTCCCGAGAGAGCGATCTCACAAATGTTCTGGGTCTCTCCCAAAACCCAAGATGTGTGCCGCCCGATCCTTCAGGGATCTAGAGGGCGAGATCGAGGCACCTAATCAATGGGCATCACTGAAATTCCTCCTCCTCGAAACATCAGAGAACTTTGTGGGCTTCAAGGTCACTTACAAGCCATAAGGCGTTTCAACTCACAACTAGCATACAAGTGCGCACCATTCAATAGACTCCTTAAGAAAGATACCCCTTTCATATGGGACAATGAATGCCCAGAAGCATTTGATCAAATCAAGGAGTACCTGACCAAACCTCCCATCCTTAGTCTTCCTAGTCATGATAAACCCATATTCCTATACATCTCTATGAAAGATAAGACCATTAGGGCAATGTTAAGACAATAAGATTACCATGGAAACGAACAAACGATATACTACATCAGCAAAACCATGGTGGAATACGATACAAGATACATGGATGTGGAGAAGCACTGCTTGACAGTTGTGTGGGCCATGAAGAAGTTAAGACACTATGTCTTATCTCATACAATCAATCTCATCTAAAACATTGGCCCACTCAAGTACCTATTGGAAACACCAGACCTTAACGGACATTTAGCAAACTGAAGAATGCTATTGAGCGAGTTCGAGATCAAATATGTCACTCAAAACTTGGTTAAAGGATGAGCCATTGCTGACCACTTGGCTAAACACGCACTGTCAGATAACACTTTCGTCAACATGGATCTCTCCGATGAAAACCTTTTTATAATTGAGGAAATTATTTGGGAGCTATATTTCGACGGTACGAGGAATGAATACAGGTCAGGTATAGGAGTCATATTATGCTCACCTGAGAAGATTTTAATGCCAACAACCATCAGATTGAATTTCCCATGTACCAATAACATTGTTGAATATGAAGCCTTAATAGTCAGTCTCAAGAACGCCATGGAAATGAAAATCATTCAAATACGAGTGATTGGTGACTCCTTACTCGTCATAAACCAAGTTCAAGGGATTTGGAAGATGAAAGAGGAAAGCTAAAACCCTGTCAAGAAAAGTGGAAAACATGATCCCATTTAAGAAAATCACCTTTCATCACGTAACTAGGAAAAATAATTGGTTTGCCGATACGCTTGTGACCCTTGCTTCAATGGTTGATATTCCTTCAGAAATCACCACGCTGCCATTTTACATCAGGAACAAACATGAACCTTCCCCACCAAGGATCGAAGAAGAAATAGAACAAGAAAATGAGAAAGTTGGGGAACTGTCTCCGATGTCTTCAAATGCGTTAGTTAAGACAAAACATTGTTCCATGATGTTTTGTTCGTGCTGAAAGATGGGTTATACCTCGAAGGAGCCACCAAAAAGGATAAAGAAACCCTTCGAAAGTTTTCTATGGGATTCTTAGTAAGAGGTGACCTCCTATTCAAGAAATCCTTCGATGACATCATTCTACCGTGTCTTGATCAGCCAGAAATAGACCAAGTACTAACAGAGCTACACAATGAAGGAGGTAATTCTGTCGCAGCTGCAATAGCTCAAAAAATCAGGCACCAAGGCTATTACTGGACCACCATGGCGGAAGATTGTTGAAAGTTCGTTAAGAGGTGTCCCAAATGTCAACTTTATGGGGACCTCACCCATGCACCGTCCGTACCACTCAATTCAACACCGCCAGTATCCTTTGCCATGTGGGGTCTTGATATCATCGGAATGATCTCACCAAAAGCCTCAAACGACCACCGTTAGATACTAACGGCTATAGAGTATTTCACCCAATGGGTTGAGGCCGCATCATTTGTCAAAATTGAAGGACAACATGTTGTCCGATTCATAAAGACCAACAATGTATTCAGATTTGGTGTTCCTGAGTCAATCATTACTGATAATGGATCCAACTTAAAAAATGACAAGGTCACTAAGGTGCGCAAAAAGTTCAAGATAACGCAAAAATTCTCCACACCTTATTACCCTCAAGGAAATGGACAAGCAAAAGCCACAAAAAAGGACTTCTCAGAATTATAGATAGAATAATATAAGGTGGTAAAGATTGACACGAAAAGCTAAATGACACGCTATGGGCCTATCAAAGAAAAGTTGTTCCTCGACAGTTCAAAGAAGGGGATATGGTACTCAAAAAATCTTCCACACTCCTTCAAATCCACACCTTTTAGGCAAGTTTAAAACTAATTGGGAGGGACAATTCGTGGTTACCAGAGTACACGCAGGCAATTCTTACAAGATAAAAAATTAGGAGGGGTATGAACTCAACAACCTAATTAATGCGATGTATCTCAGAAAATACTACCTGTAATGGGCTCAAAAGAGTGCTGAAAACCTGAAAAGGCATCACAAAGAAAAAACAAAAGAAAAAAAAGGAAAAGAAATATGGACGTGGTGAAAACCTGAAAAGGCATCACTGGTAAAAAAAAAAAAGAAATCTCCGAGAAGGTGCTTTCAATTCAAAATACTCAAGTCCAAACAAGTACTTGCAAGTTTCAATAAGACTGCACAAGCAGACCCTGAGGATGAAGACTCCTCCTAAACCTTGCAGGTTCCCAATAGAACCATCTCAGAAAGATGCGGGAGGGTGACATAAATGGAAAACCGAAGCGACTTCAACGAACCTTAAAGAACGTTAAGATTTCTCCAAGATAGAAGTCTGGTAAGGATGCAAAGAGCACTTTATGGATCCACGAAGCACAAGATGAAAGCTCCAAAGGTAAAATGACAAGTTCGAGACTTTTGAGTTCTCACAATCCCTCAAGGGAATCCTTTCATCATCTTCGCGTAAAACATAATAAAGAAAATAACCACCAAAGGGGCCACAGGTGGAAAAACTGTAAGGACTATCCCTTTTGAAAATTCTTTTCAAATTGACTTTTTAATCATCCATTTTCAAAAGTTTACAAAGGACCTCCTACATCACTACAAGAGGAACTGATAGCGATCTAGCCTCGTTCCCGAAGCCAACTTCCTACGCCTATTATGAAGGCTTGAAACTAGCTAGGCACTCCATGGTTGTATGAGTATAACTACCAACTACCACATATCAGAGATGGGTGAACCTTGCTAATGACAAAATTGGCTAGTCTGGGAGCGTTTTTTTCTCGACCAAATCCCTTGAAGAAAAAGGAGGAAAGCTCATCCCCATGTTTGTCTGATAGTTGAAAATTCAAGATGAAAACCCTAAAAATAATGGGCTGAGTTTCTAAAAATTCAGTTTGAAAAATGTGTGTAAGGAAAATGTTCTACTATACTTCGACGAATCAATTGCACACGTAGAGATGAACAAGAATCCCCCAACAGGAGCAAGTTGAACAAAGACCCCCCAACAGGGGCAAAAAAAAAAGGAAAGCTTTTCAAACTCCCCATTATAGGGGAAAATGAAAAAGACCTTCCAACTGAGGTAGAATTTTCAAATAAAAAATAAAATGAAAAAAAAATAATATTTTTGGGAGACACGCCTAATGTCGCCAGCCTGAGGCATGACAAGCGTGGTGTCACCCTCATATTTTTTGACAAAAAGCCCCTTTTTCTTCCCATTTTCAAAATAATAATAAAAAATAAATAAAAATATTTTTATATAGGCGAAACCAGCTGTGTCGCCCAGCCTGTGAGGGCGACACTCCTCGGTCGCCCGAGCGACACCACAGGTGTCCCCAATGTATTTTTCTGAAAAAAATTATTTTAGTTTCCCATGTTTCCATTTAATAAAAAAAAAAACATTCCATGGGCGACACGCCTGTGTGGGTGACACTACTCGTATCGCCTGTCGCCCAAATTTTCCATGTTTCTCTTATTCCCAGCAAAATACATAAAAAAAAAAAAAAAACATTTAGCAGGTTGACACCAGCCGTGTCGCCCTGACCTGGGCCACACCACCAGTGCCGCTCGGGTGACACGGCCAGTGTCGCCCAAATATTTTTTGTCAAAAACTACCCCACTCAATTTTGGGGTCTTTCGGGGACCGATCTAGGTGCTATCATGTATTTTATGAATTTTTTTTTAATAATTTTTTATTAAGTTTCAAAAATTTCATTTGCTCCTTGGTGGCATGAGCCTAAACTACCAACCAATTTTCAAAAAAAAAGAGAACGCTCCTTGATGGCACGAGCCTGAACTGCCAACCAAACCAATTCAGTTCAACGTCAAACTCGTGCAATGTAAAAGAGTCGAGACATGAAAAATGTTAAGGTCGTGCGACACAAAAGAGTTGAGACAGGAAAAATGTCAAATCCGTACGACGTAAAAGAGCCTAGATAGGAGAAACATCAAACTCGTGCGACGTAAAAGAGCCGAGGCAAGTATTGCCAAGCCCGTATGACGCAAAAGGTTGGTTGTGATCAAGGCACAACCACCTTGTTCAATGTTCATACGTGAAACTCGTGCGACATAAAAGAGCCAAGACAGGCAACGTCTAGCCCGTATGACAGAAAAGGCCGGGTGTGTTCAGAGCACAACCACCCTGTTCAATAAAAACGTCTAGCCCCGTATGACACAAAAAGTCGGGTGTGTTCAGTGCACAACCACCCTGTTCAATGAAAACATTTATCCCCCTATGATGTAAAAGGGTCGGGTGCATTCCGTTTTTCCTCGTATTGACGTAAAAAGGTCAGGTGTATGGTCCAACGTTGCATGACGCTTAACTGCTTAGAGGGCTCTATGGTTGCAGGAGTTAAAACTTCTAACCAACTTTGTTTTTTGAAATGTCTTTCTCTTTTAAAAAATTTTCACTATCTTATGTTTTCAAAAATTTTAATTTCTTTATTAAAATCGTAACCTGTCCCTACTCCAGGTTCTATTTCAAATCTCACCCTACTTTCAAAATTTCTAAAACGTCTTTTAAAACAAAGGATCTTGGACACCAGTATATGATGATCATCATGTTGTCGCGATTACCGCGTTGCTGCCTCGTCTCTCTCTTCGAAGGGCTAGATAAGTCTCTTCCTATAGATAGCCTTTTCCTATAGACAACCTTAGGAAACCCTAAGGAAATCAAAGAAAATGCTAAGCTTAAAAATTTCAAACTGCGGAACCCCTGAAGTTAAGTGGCATGACCAAAAAATCCAACTCGAGTTTCAAGCTTGTGTAACTCATTGACATCTCATGCCGAAAACTCTAGGAGGAAAAATGCCCTAGGTGGGTGAGCTCTATGAGCACAATGACTTGGAGGGATAGTTGGTGTGCCCTCTGACCATGTCACCTCAGGAAGAATCTTTGACGTTCAGCTGCCCCTCGAAGGACAGGGAACACCAGAGTGTCTACTTCTTTGCCACTCACCTATCCCTCGGAGGACAGGGAGTGCTAAAGAGGGACAATTGTAGACACATCATTTTAAATCTGGAAAATTTTATGGTTTCTTGAACCATTAAGATCACACTTAACATAGTAAACCCAAATAATAGTTTATAGAGCCTACCCTGTGGCTCAAAACCAATTCGTCTGCATGGAACCCCGTAAAAACCTTGTTTTGACCCAGAATTCTATAAACGCTTTGTTTTACCAACACAATCATTAAAAATAGTAAAATACTCCATTTTGATCCATATTTTCTTTGAGAGCTTCACAAGAGGCTGAGGAAAATACCAAAAGTGAAAAAAATCAATTTGGACAAGTTTTGGTTTGGGTGACACTAATGTGTAGCTCAAGTCATCTTGTAAATGCCTTGTTTTACCAAAAAAATCATTAAAAATAATAAAAACATATGTTTTGACCCAAATGTTTTTTGGTAGCTTCAAAAGAGGCTGAAGAACACACCTGAAAAAAAATATTTCAATTTTGACACTTTTACTCTTAGGCGACACAAGCAGTGTCGCCCAGCCTGAACATGGTGATATGACAAGGGTCGCCTAGATTTGGGCGACCATACCCGTGTTGCCCAGATCCGATAACCTCAAAACTTGCTTTTTTAGATTTGATTGGTTGTTATGTGTGTATATCCTTCCCAGCAGATTTTGACCCTTGTATATCCCTTTTTCATGGCTACATAAGGGCAGATGAGGTTCGAAATGGAGATAGACAGACTTCTCTTGAAAAAGGCTGAAAAAACCCTAAGAAAGAGTTAGCTTCACCCTAGACTCCTGAAACCCTAACCTTAGGCCAAAAACCTAGTTCTAAAACCATTTCCAGTGTACAACAACCCTTTTACACCAAAGATTTGCTGGTCAACATCTGAATTAGAGAGGCAAAGAGGACGCCAGTGCTGATACGGGCGAGCCCTAGAAGCCCGGTTTAGTATTATTTCTTCTTCTTTCTTTCTTCTTATTTTACTTTTTTTATTCTATTTTATTTATTTTGATCTGTTAATTTTCTTTAAAAATCGTCTATTGTCTTGGATCACATTGGCTCTGCCAGAGATCTGAGAGTAGATCTACTCGTTCCCGAGCAAATCTGGCATCAGATCTGAATTCGATTTGTCCCACTTTCTTTACCACTTCTTTCCATCAAGTGTAAGGTGTCAAGATCCAAGAGATCTTTGCCGGAAGATCTTTCATATTTTCATCGTAAACAATCATCTTTAAAGCAGTTCGTATAGAAGGTCTATCCAAACACCATGGCAGATCTCCTAAGTAGCCCTCTAGCTTGGGAAAAAATCGAGGCAATTCTCGCTCCAACAATCGAGAAAGCCAGTAAAAATTGGTGAGTAGTGCAGCCGTCACTGTGATCGACAGTCACAAAGCCGCCCCTCAAACCTTGGACCTCTCTATGGCTAGACACCTCGGGCCAGGGACAAGCAGTAGTCCTACAACAGGGTCCCACCGCCTAACAATACAAATCCAAATGACTTCTGGATCCAGCACTAAAACAAGGTGTACCCATTCGAAAAGGAGTGTGCCCCTGTGCTACTTCGGTTACTACTAGAGAAAAACATGATCCAACTGCTAGAGGTAAAAACCCCAGAGCTAGCTGGACAGGAGACACATGAGAGGTACTGCTCCTATCACAGGAGAGTCGGCCACCCCACTCAAGACTGCTATATGTTCAAAGACATTATCAAAGATCTCATTAACAAGGTCAGATAAAGCTCAAAGAGTTAACGAAAGCATTCGGGGCAACTGAGGCTGCCCACATAGTGTCAATACAAGAAGATGATGAGGCACCCACTATCCTCTGTGCGCTATTCTCCATAATGCTCGAAGAAGGTCTCATCACACCAAAGTCAATAAGGCAACGCAAGTTCCTGTCTCAAGGAATTGAGAACCTCTGATGTCCATATCATCTGATGTGAGGCCATGAAATGAGCGAATGCACTGGCTTCCATGATCTCTTGGTAAAGAAGATGTAACAATGCCAAGAAGCTCATGGCAACCCAGAAGGACACCGTCAAGTCTCTGCTCCACTAGTGCAAGAGGACGTCCTGACACCAGCCCAGGAAAGCATTGAGCAAGACCCTTTGCAGACCCTCTTCGAGGCAATGCTCCAACAAGGTCTCGTCACTCCCAAGCCCGCCAGGCAGCCTATTCATCTTGCCCATGGTACGAAAAATCTCTAGTGCCCATATCACCAAGTATGGATCCACGAGTTGAAAGAATGCTCTGAGTTCAAAACTATAGTCATAGAGAAGCTGCAGAAAGGCCACATTGTTTGTGTCATTCTCCTAGAATGCCTCGAAACCACCACTCTCGTCCAAGAGGAAATCCCACTACCTTACACTAAACCCTGCAGAGCCCTCGACTTCTCAACCTTGGGAAGTCTACCATGGATGAAGCAGGCTCATGTCCCTGAAACCTGAGGTAGTCTACGAAGCTAGGGCTACTCATCATCCCTATAGCAGGGTCCAAACACCTCCTCAAGGATCCAGAAGGAGACGAGCACCTAGGTCGGCTAGCCGAAGGAATCACATTCCTCAGCCACTAGTCGAGGAAGAATTTCTAAGGCGTCTTCCTCCACGTTCTACCTTACAGGACTTCATCCCAAGCACATATCACCTTATCCCTTGATCCAATACGAGTGACGACGCTAAAAGCACCCCCAACAGTCAAAGCCAGAGCAAGGTCTAAAATTCCCCTTGCACACATCCAATTCTGGTGATGATGTAAAAATCAGCCCAGGACCTTCTAACTCTGTTTCTTCTTCTTCTCTTACCTCCTCTTCTATCTCCTTCACAGGTGCAGTCCCATAGTTCCCAATCTTTGACGCTCTAAATAGAGAGCTAGGAGCCACCAACCTTAGCAGGTCACAGTGGAAGCGCCTAACAAAGACGTTAGCCCAATCGGCTGGATTCTTGCCTCTCGTTGATGCCCTAGCTGCCCCAGCCAAGACCGAGTCATCTCTAAGCTCCTATTCCAACAAGGCTTGTCACATGATTCAAGTTCATGAAGCGTCACCCAATTCAGGGCAAGTACGGAGTGACCCCAATCACGAGGCCATGGACCCCCTGTTCAAAGTGGACCCTTTCATTGCCCGGTCTGGTCAGAGACCTAAAATTGTCTCCCACATTTGGCCCCTCTTAGAAGTAGAAATGTTAGGATCATGGGCCTCGGCACTCAAGATTGATGACAAGCATCCTGAATCCCCTGACGAATAGTTGCAAGAGGCTTCAGAAGAGTGGGAAGAAGGTGGTCAGGCCACAGTTGATGAGCTTAAAGAGATAAACTTAAGCGATGAGGACGACTTAAGGCCAACTTTCATCTAGGCAAAAATGTCCCTAGGAGAGAAAGAAAGTTTGATTTCCCTCATTCGAGCAAACAGGGATGTCTTCGCCTGGCATTATCAAGAGATGCCTTGTCTAGACCCTCAAATTGCTCTCCATTGTCTCGGCATTGATCCGTCTATCAAACCTATAAAGAAGAAATCAAAACTGTTTAAACCCAACCTTGAGATGCAGATCGATGCTGAGGTCAACAAGCTCAGGCAACCTTGATTCATACTTGAAGTCAAATACCTAAGATGGCCGGCAAATGTCTTCCCAGTCAAGAAGGAAAATGGCTAAATCGGGGTCTGTATTGAATTTGGCAACTTGAACACCGTCTGTCCCAAGGACGACTTCCCCATACCGTTCGCTAAGACCCTTGTTGATTCCATGACTCATTACCAAATCTTCTCCTTTATGGATGGGTATTATGGTTACAATTAGATCAGAATGGCATTAGAGGATGAAGAGGCCACTACATTATTAACCTCAAAAGGTGTCTTGTGCAACACTGTGATTCCTTTCGGGGTAAAGAACGCCGGTGCCACGTACCAGCGAGCCATGACGACCATCTTCAAGGACATGAGCCACAAGGAGGTAGAGTGCTATGTGGATGACTTGGTGGTGAAGTCTAAAACAAAGGACGCTCACGTACAAGACCTTAAAAACACAGGTACGGCGTCAACAAATCAAGATGGAAGCCTTGAAATGCGCCTTTGGCATACGCTCAAGAAAGTTCTTAGGGTTCATCTTGAGGTACCATGGGCTGGAGATCGAGCCGATCAAACTCAAGGCGATTCAAGACATGCCACCACCTACAAACCTGCATGAACTTCGGTCTCTCCAAGGACAGCTGACCTACATTCAAAGGTTCATCTCAAACCTCTCAGAACGATGCAGGTCGTTTTCACTCTTGTTGAAGAAGGACACTCCCTTCATATGGGACGAGGCGTACCAAGCTATAGTCGATGACATCAAGCAGTACTTGTTGAATCCTGCAGTACTTTCTACACCAATGTTAGGAAGGCCTCTTACCCTATACGTGACCACTCTTAATGAGTCACTTGGGGCACTCTTAGTACTAAACAATGATGGGGGAAAGAAACAGTGCTCTATTATCTCAACCGCAGGATGCAGAGAGCAGAGAAGAATTACCCGCTCATCGAAAAAATGTGTTTGGCCTTGATCTTTGTGGTACAGAAACTCCACTATTACTTACTCAGTCATGAGGTCAAACTAATCTCAAGGCGGACCCGGTCAAGTTCCCTATGACCGGCCATGCCTGTCGGGATGCTTGGCCAAATGGTCATTATTTCTGATGGAGTTCGACATCACGTATGGATCTTAATAGGCCATCAAAGGTCAAGACTTAGCAGATTTTCTCACAACTCACCTGGTTCCTTCAAAATCTCACCTGTCAAGTGATCTCCCGGATGAAGAGGTTTTCTATACGGTGCCAACTCGACCGTGGGAGATGTACTTCGACGGAGCATTCCAGTCTGATGGAGGGGGTGTCAGAGTCGTGTTCTTGACTCTTGATGGTGGAGTGATTCCTCTATCCTTCTCACTTGCCGAGGTATTTTCTCATAATGAGGCTGAATATCAAGCCCTCATAATTGGATTGGAGATCGCCCAGGAGCTAGACCTGGAACAACTGAATATCTTTGTCGATTCTGAGCTGGTCATCCGGCAATTTAAGGGGATTTATGACGTAAGAAATGATACTCTCAAGCCTTATCATGACACAACCAAATCTTATATGGCCCAGTTAGATTATTTCTCCTATAGTCATGTCCTTAGAAGGCTAAACTCGCAAGCCGACGTGCTTTCAAAACTCGGAGCCACCATTCAACTATCCTCACCAAGGCCCACGCCTGTTTGAGTGACAGAATTAAGACATGTTGACATGAGAATCGAAGTTCATGCAAATGATGAGTGCGACGTCTTCCCTGAATGCCCACCTTATCCATTCGGAGCACTCCTTGCAGCCAGAGATGTCATCAAGGCAGAGCAGAAAATATCCCGAGGTAAAAAACCAAGGCTGAGAAACAGGAGCCAAAATTCTTCAACTCGATGTGGGCAGAGGTTGAACAAGTGGAAGACTAGAGGGAGCCTATCATGAACTTCATAAAGCATGCAAGGCTGCCCGAGGATCGGGTAGAACGCAACGGTATACGACGGATGTCTACCAAGTACACCCTTCTCGATGGGGATGTTCTCTTTCATCAATCATTTGATGGAATTCTCCTCAGATGTATCGATGCACAAGAAGAAAATAAAGTACTAGAAGAAGTACATTCGGGTATCGGTGGGCTGCATCAATCCGACCGTATGCTCAATGAGCGCATATGCAGACTCGGGTATTATTGCCCTTCGATGGTGGTTGTTGCCCAAAACTATGCCAAAAGATGTCAGGTGTTTCAAATGCACACAAGCCTTGTTCATCAGCCCCCGGAGCCTCTCCATCCTACGGTGGCATCATGGCCCTTTTCCCAGTGGGGTATGGACATTATAGGAACCATCGACCCTCCTTCTACCTTGGGTCATGCCTTCATCCTAGCAGCGACAGATTACTTTTCCAAGTGGGATGAGGCAGTCCCACTCAAGCAAGTTCTAGAGACAACTATGGCTAACTTCGTGCGTCAACACATCATATATCGGTTCGGGGTTCCAGACCGAATAATATCTGATAATGGCCCTTAGTTCGCAAGCCATCACATTGATCGCCTAGTTAACCAATTTGGTTATGAGTGGAGGTACTCGACCATGTACCACCCTCAAGCCAATGGTCTAGCAGAGGCATTCAACAAAACCTTGTGCGGGGTACTCCGGAAGTCAGTTTTGAAGTCAAGGAAGAATTGGCATGAGAAGATGCCTGAAGCTTTGTGGGCCTATCCCACCACCACCCAGACGGCTACGAACTCTACTCTTTATTCCCTGGTCTATGGAGGTGAGGCAGTCTTACCCCTCGAGGTTCAACTACCCTCACTCCATTATTAAGAGTTGGATGCTCTCGACGAAAAGAGGCTAGAGGCTCAGCAAAACGTTTAACTCAATCAAGGGAGAATGAAGAGAGCCTTTAACAAGTCTCTCAAGGTTTGCTCATTCGTTTATGGGGATCTAGTCTTAGCTGTCAAGAGACCGATCGTCATGCATAAACGCCGCAAAGGAAACATCGAACCAAAGTGGGAGGGTCCCTTCATAGTAAAAAAGGTCACACCAAATGGGTCTATATACTGACAAACTCTGATGGAGCGAAGGCAATGCCGCCTATCAATGGGAGATACCTAAAAAAGTATTATCCCTGATGTGCTCTTAAAATGCAGTGCGTACAGAAAGAAATGGAAAAGAAAAATAGAACCACGATTCAAAATAAATTCATTTCTTTTATTGTAAAAAGCCCATTATCACGGAAGTTACAGATATAGTGTCAACCGTTGCTCTTGCTTCAGTGGAAAATATGATGTTCATGCTGAAGTATTACTCTTGCTTTCAAGGGGAACCAACCACTTTTGAGTCAGCTTCAATTGATCTGACGAAGCACGACTAATTTCCAGGAGAGGGAAGAAGTACTTTGATGGAACCTCCCTGACATACAAAGCAAACTTCCCTAGCAAGGAGATGGCCTATGACAGATTCCCTTCCTCAAGACAACGTTGACTTCACTATTGTGCTGGAGGACATGGCTTCCAACAGATTGTCGCAGCTGGGCCTTCTCATTTTCCATCACTCTTGGCTCTCGCAAGGTCCCTCTGTCCATGACCATCACCGCATGAAGTCTAGCGTTGTGCGTGACCATCGTCATGTGCGACTCAATGCCGCACCCTATCAACATCGTGGGCAGTCCAACAACTTGGGTGACTATTTTCATGAGCAGTATACTCCCGAGGGTGGCTATCATCGTGCGTAGCTTAGCGCTATGCGAAGGCAGCACTACAAGCTACTTAATGTCACACATGCCCTTGTTGTGCCATGGTATCCACCGTCCCTACTTCGGTTTCCACAACTATCACCCCTCAGTTACAGTCAACCTTCTCACCGCCATTCACCTCCCCCACAACCCTTTGGGTTTCACCGAAAACTCTATGTCTCATTGGGAACGCCCATTTGACCATGTTATTTCCCCTTACTGACGGTCCAGAATGCTAGGAGATCACTAGAATCTCAAAAGAAGCTCTCTTGTGACCTTGTGGGTTTTCCTCTCCCTTCATCCTCGACTCGCTAAAAAATTGCAGAGCTACTGGAAGAACCATTGTTCAACCTCTAATCTCCCTTACCGTAATCACAAAATCGTCAAGGAAATCACCGGAATCCCTTGATCTATTCTCTCAGAGCCACTATATCTCGTTCTACTCCTCCAATAGCCAAAAGATCGTCAGAGTCCCTTGACCTCTCTACAACCTGCCGGTAACCACAGAACGACCAAAAGATCATTGAAACTCAACCAGAAGTACCACTGCGACCCTCGCAGTTTTGTCAAAAGTCCACCAAGAAGCCCTTGTGCACACCGGAAATGATGTCGCAACCTGAAAGCATCACTATTTCCCTAGAAAAGACGTCAATGGCTGTTATTCCTCACTGGAAAAGTACAAGTGAAATCTCTGCAGAGTCCCTGTTCCCTACTCAAGAAACCTTGTCGGTCTCTGAAAATTCTCGTCGGGAAGCTCCTAAAGGCCTATCTGCTGCAAAGTTTTGCCAAGAAACTCTTACCAAAAGTCTTTTGACAGAAGCTCCGGCTCTCTCTCTCTCTAAATAACTCTCTTCACTATTTTACCTTTTTGTAAAACAGTAAAATGGGGTTTTTCCCCTTTTATACTCAGCAGTGCCATAAAGTGCCCCTCACAAGTTCAAAATGATGCACCAGTCCTCATCTCCAGATGGCGATATGATCAGGCTGGGGCGGGTCAAGCCCGAAGCCTCAAGAAACTATGACTGCGCACTTCACCAAGGAGCTATCGCCGCGCACTTGGCTAAGGAGCTATCGCAGCGTGCTTTGCTAAGGAGCTATCGCCTCGTGCTTTGCCAAGGAGTTATCTTCTCACGCTTCACTTAGGAGTTATCGCCGCATGCCCCACTACGAGCTATCGCCGTGCGCTTCATCAAGAGGCTAACTCCATGTGCTTTACCAGAAGGTATCGCCGTGCGCCTCACAAAAAGCTAATGTAGCGTGCGCTTCATAAGGGCTTAATGTCGCGTGCCCTTCAGTAAGGGCCTAATGCCACACGCGTCATCCAAAACTTAGTGCAGTGCGCATGCCATGGCACTCCCATATAGACCATCGTCTTGTGTCCCCAGGGAGTTCATTGCCTGCACCAAAGTCTCACTCCTCAGGGAGTCGAGCCTCCAGTTATGGCTATGTTCCCCATGGAGTCACATTCCCTTACCACGCCATGGTCTAGATACATGACCCTAAATTCCACGGTCCCAACTATATGACCTTAAACTATAGCGGAGGTCTAGTTGCACGATTGTAAATTGCATGGTCCTCATTGCATGACTCAAGACTGCATAACCATGGTCCAGCTGTAGGACTTTAAATTGTAGCGCATATCCTGACTGCATGACGTTAATAAGCTTAGCACCACGGTCCAAACTACATGACCTTAAACTGTAGCGGAGGTCTAGTTGCATGACCTTAAACTGCATGGTTCTAGCCACATGACTTTAAACTGCATTGTCGTAGTCCAAGCTACAAGCCCTTAAAACTATAATACACATCCCTTAGCAAGAGAACAAACGGTGCGATAAATAGTCCAGATACATGACTTTAGGATGCACCTCTTTGCCAGGTGTATTCTATCAACACCCCCAGTGGAGTTAGGTGTATGCAAAAGAAAAAGAGGGTCGCCATACCCCTTCAATCCCCAATGGGTCTGTTTCGCATCAACACCCCTTGTGGAGTTAGGTGTTGCAAAAGAAAAAGAGGGCTTTACCCCTTCAGTCCCCAATGGGTCTATTTCGCATCAACATCCCTAGTAGAAGTCACATCTATATTATATCCCATTATCTCCATGGAGTTAGAGTCATTCTTATGTTTTCAGCCCTCAGTGGGGTTCTATCATTCTCAGTAGAGTTACATTCATACCATTACTCATTATCCTCTGGGAGTCACACTTGCCCTCTTAATCCCCATTGAAATTCCTTTTCCACTCCTCTTAGGGCCACTATCTTCATCTAAAGCTCTTGTGTATAGCCTTAACTGTTTCATCCCCAGGGAGTCAGATTGCTATCCACAGACCTATCCCCCATAGAGCATCACCTACAGGGCGACCCACACTATAGTCTGCGCTGCATGACCTTAAACTTCACAGCCATGGTCCAAATGTACGACCCTAAACTGCATGGTCCAAACTATATGACCTTAAACTATAGCGGAGGTTTAGTTGCACGACATTAAACTGCATGGTCCTAGTTGCATGACTTTAAACTACATAACCACGGTCCAAGCTATATGACCTTATACCATGGTGCATGTCTTGGTTGCATGACATTAAAAGGCTTAGCACAATGGTCCAAACTGTATGACCTTAAACTGTAGTGACAGTCCAAGCTATATGACCTTAAAAACTATAGTGCACAGCCTAACCACATGTCGTTAAACTGCTTTGCACAATCCCAGAGGCATGACCTTAACTTTGCCCCTACACATGCATACGTCCTTTACGTGGCTCTTCACGCATGCCTTCCCTAACCGATGAGTTCAAATGCATGCACCACCTTCATTACCTCCCCAGTGAGTCCATTCACTTCATTACCATTCACCATTCCCCATGCTCACAAAATGGCGAGTTGTCCCACCATCCATACTTATCGTCAGCTAGTGGGTCACCACTTTTCCCCTTTCACACATACATCATCCATCTTTCATGGGTAGCCGTGCCATCTCCCCAAAGTGAGTCAAAACCACCACCATACTCACTCCATGGCCTCTACATACTGTCATTCATCACCACCATGGTCCAGCTGTATGACCCTAAACTATAGTGCACGTTCAGGGCGCATGATGTTAAAAGTATTTGCACAGGTCCGAAGGCATGGCCTTAAACATGCCTTCACAAAAAAAAAAAACCCAAAAAAAAGAGAAAATAATGGGCATGGTGTATACCTGGACAAGGGAACGCCATGAGTAAAAATGATGGATGGGCTCGGTCACGAAACCATGAGTAAAATAGTTATGTGAAAACATAAACTCGAGCACAGTGAAAACCCCAAAAGCGCACCATGGGGCACCATGAGCAAAAACGGATGAATATGGTGGACATGGCTGCAAGGTGATGGGTAAAAGAGCCCAAAAATGAAGGAGGTTCGTGAAAACCATCTTTACGGTGCTACTTCCTCAGTCCAAGTGAAAAACAACAAAGGGCGTCTGGATCAACAAAGTTGGTTGACACTGCATCACAACCTCAGCTGGCACCCAATTGCCAAATAGGCATAATTCTAACTAACAAGGTCCACACAAAATCCTCAGTTGTCAGAATCCAATCACAACACAAGATGTCTCACCTGGGAGTGAGAGCCTCACAGGATCTCCCAAAACACCAAAAACACGAAAAGCATTATAACCAACCAAAGATTCTGAAGGCAAGAAACTGATAAAGCCAGGGCAGAACCTGCCAGAGACATCAGGGTGATGCCTCGCCATGATGCCACCTCGCCAAAATCCCCCCTACCCGACAGGCCGAGACCTTCAGGACAAGCCTATGAAAAGTCCCCGGACAGGACCCCACAGATGGGGCCCATAGAGGTACCCTGACTGTCAAAAGCAAACCTGGTGTAGCAGGCAACAACACCAACCAAAGGTTCTTTAATTGTCAATCCAATAGTGCCATTAAGCATGATAGCTGGCCACCAAATAGGTATGACTCTGACCAATGAGGTCCTACAAAATCCTCAGCTGTCAGAATCACAAATAGTCCCTTGAGGGTGAGGACTTTGACAGATCTCTCAAAAGTCTCTTCTCCCCATAAAGCCTCCACGGATGGACCTGCACATTGCATCCAAACATCTGAGCATTCTAGTTACAGTGTTACGTGAATCTCCACGGCGTTCAAGTGGTCCTGTTGCTAGAAATAAAAAAGAAATAAAGCCAGAGGAAATTTTCTAAATGATTATCCTTCTCGCTTTTCTCGAAGCACAACAATCGGTGGGGCATTATTTTTGAAGGCATTTTTTAGCACCATGGGTCCCCAATGTGGAATAAAGAAATAGAAGCCTGTCAATAAAGCTTGACAAAATAGTGTAAATTTCAACAGTCTCATAATAGCCCCGGAGCTGATCCAGATCACCATAAGGACTCCTAAAAATCTCCTCCTAAGTTTTGTCGCATTTCAACATGTCTATGACAGTGCAAACTGAGAAACAGTTTTGACAGAATCAAACTCTAGCACGCTGAAATGGACCCCTATAACTAGAGCTCTATTTTCAGCTCGAATCTAAAACGGTTGAAAACCCTTAGGGGTCAAATTTCAGCTTAAAAGTGCACTTCAGGAGAAGTTATAGACGAAATATCAAAATATGAGGAGTTGTACACTGTTCTCGTGCAGCCACCTTGCAATAACACTCCATTAAAGGGGCAGTCACGAACAGTGACTTGCGAGACCCATATCTCCCTCGTTTAAGATCAGATTGTGCTCAAACTTGTCGGAGTGTTCATCTCCTTGAGACAAGCATTACAATATGTGGAACACCTCCTGACAATGCCCAAGCACAGAGAAAATCTAGAGAGAATTTGCTGATATGTGAAGGAAGTTGCAGGAAAATCAATAGCGACACGCCTCGATCGTGCGGCCAAATCATGATGCTCGCAAACCCGATCCACGTGAAACCAGTCTCATCAAGTGCATAAGGCCCATGGCTATCATTGATCCGAACCTTGTGCATGATCAATTGTTGGATTTTGCACATAAAGTCGACAAAGTGACTACAAATTTCGACACAGGAATTTCAAATTCCCACCAAAACTCTAAAGTTGCAAAATCTTCGTCTGGAGACAGAATCGAGCTGCGTTTATTGCCATGCGATCATGATGGCATGCTCAGTGTGATCCAAGGAAGAAATCATAGAAAAACATCAATGAATGAGCACACTATCGATCTGAAGCTTTCAAGATTCATCCAAAATTCAAGTCACATGATCATGGACTAAAAACACGATCCATGACTCGAAGTTGGTATCAAATCGATTTTCATATCGAGCCCTATAAGAAAACTATCATCTTTCGCTCAAATGGGCATTATAGCAACCCCGATCTTCCATGAAAGATCACACAAGTTCTTGGGCAGCAATAGGGTCTGTTTTGGAATTCCATGAATTGTTAGAAAAGGGGTGAATTTGTCATTTTGCAGCTATTTTTACAATTTCTTTTAATTTAGTTAAATCTTAATTTTCAATAATTATGTTTAATTTTGATCAATCCACCCATGTTTGAGCAAAACTCTATGTATATCATGTACTCTCATTGTATAAAGACCCATCATCAGACGAACTTTCGCTTAATAAAATTTTCATCTCTTCATAGCGTTGGGTCAAATTTCGAGAGAGATAGGAGAGAGGGAAACTTTTGATCGGTACCCCTGGGCCTAAGGTAAATCTTTCTCTCTCTTCTATTCTTTTCTTTCTTTCATCTTCTCTCTCTTCTTCTCTCTCTTCTTCTTCATCTGAGCTTTTCTCAAAGGCCATGCACGGTAGTGGCAGTTCTGTGCATGTCTCTTTCCTCCTTTCTCCTCTTGTGGTTTCACAGGTCGTGCATGGCATGGCAGTGCCATGCGTGAGCTTCTTTCTCCTTCTCTTCGCTCATCTCTATCTCTCTACGGAGTTCACAGATGGCGTTCCTCGTCGCCATCTGCAGTTCGGTGTCTCACATAAGCACAAAAAGCGATGCGTATTGCCGCCGGTAGGGGTCTGACCCTGTTGTGCCTATCACAAACGGTGATGCCTATCACTGACTATGAAGGGTCACGACAATTCCTATCGCCATCCACAAGCTCTTCTTTCGCCATGCGCCTATCCTAGACGGTGATGCATATCGCCACCTGCAAAGGGTCGTGGCGATTCCCATCGCCGTCCGTGAGCTTCTCTCCTGTGCCATGTGCCTGACAAGAGGCTTTACTTCAATACAAGGGCAGCAAGCTTTAACCTTTAGAAGACCACCTATAGGGCGTGGAAACCAAACTTCTCATAATTTCCAGCGAACTATGTTATCAACCCCAATACCTAACGAGGATGAGAAGTGGCAGCGACATAATATTTTTTGAACAATTTGCACATTAGGAGGCAAGTTATGCATAATACTAATTGATAGTGGGAGTAGTGAAAACATTGTGTCTAAAGAGATGGTGGCTAAACTTCAACTGAAGGAACATAAATACCCATGTCCATACCATATCCAGCTGTTCAAGAAAAGAGGTGAGGTACCAGTTCTTGCTCATTGTTAATCTCTTTTTCCATTGGTGCTAATTATAAAGATAAAGTGTGGTGTGATGTAGCACCTATAGATGCATGCCACATATTACTGGGTAGACCATGGCTTTATGATCATGATATGATTTATAAAACTAGGCCAAACACTTATTCTTTTGTTAAGGATGGTATTAATATAATACTCCACCCTATGAAGCAACTTACTACACCCAAATCCACTAAAGAGGAGGGTTCAAAGATGCTTAATGTTAAAAAATTAAAAAGGGACAGCAAGGATATGGATGTGATTTATGTATTGGTTGCAAAAGAAAATTCTGCACCGACTGTAATTCTTAAGTCTCTTGAACCTCTACTTGATAAGTATAAAGATTTGATGCTTGAAGAATTACCTGACGGTCTTCCTCCAATGAGAAATATTTAGTATCACATTGACTTGGTGCCCAGATCTAGCCTACTAAATTTGGCCCATTATCGAATGAGCCTCATAGAACATGAGGAGTTACACAGACAAGTTGTTGTGTTGCTTAAGAAGGGATTGCTTTGAGAAAGCATGTCACTATGTGTAGTCCCTGCATTACTGACTCCAAAAAAAGATGGGTCATGGAGGATGTGTGTGGACAGTCGGGCAATCAATCAAATTACAATCAAGTACCGATTTTCCATACCTAGGCTCGATAATATGTTAGATATGCTTAATGGAGCTAAGGTTTCCTCAAATATAGATTTAAGGAGTGAGTACCATCAAATTCGGATCCGACATGAAGATGAATGCAAAACCGCATTCAAAACTCGAGATGGACTATCTGAGTGGCTTGTGATGCCATTCGGCCTTTTTAATGCACCAAGTACATTCATGCGCCTAATGATTGAGGTACTTCATCCTTTTATTGGTAAATTTGTTGTGGTTTATTTTGATGATATCTTAGTTTTTAGCACTAACCCACATGATCATCTTAACTATTTGGAGCAAGTTTTTGATGTGCTAAGGAAGGAATCACTTATTGTGAATTTGAAAAATGCTCATTTATGACAAACAATGTCATCTTTCTGGGATATATTGTTTCATCTGAGGGAATTAAGGTGGATCAAGAAAATGTGAAAGCCATAGCTGAGTGGCAGGTGCCAAAGTCACTCACTAAGGTGCATTCTTTTCATGGCCTAGTGACCTTTTGTCGTCGATTTATTAGAAATTTTAGCACCCTAATAGCACCAGTGACTGATTGTATGAGGGCTGAAAAGTTTTCATGGAATTCCGCTACTGAAAAGGGCTTTACTCTAATTAAACAAAAGATGATGCGAGCACCAGTACTTGCCTTACCAGATTTTTCTAAGGTGTTTGACATTGAAACTGATGCATCAAATGTTGGCATAGGGGCAGTTCTAAGTCAAGAGGGACGACCATTGGCCTTCTTTAATGAGAAATTGAATTATGCACATAAGAAGTATTCAGTTTATAACCTCGAGTTTTATGCAGTGGTGCAAGCCTTACACTACTGGAGGTACTACCTGATTCATATATAGTTTGTTCTATACTCAGATCATGAAGCATTCCGATATTTGAGTTCTTAAAAAAAGTTGAATGCGCGACATGCTAAGTGGATGGCCTTCCTTCAAGAATACACCTTCCTATTAAAGCACAAGGCTGGAACCTTAAGTAAGGTAGTTGACGCTTTAAGTAAAAGGGTAGTGTTGCTTAGAACTTTTTCTATGGAAGTGTTGGGGTTTGAAGTGACAAAAGATCAATATAAAGTTGATCCAATTTTCAGCAAGGTCCTTGAAAGGTATGTTGATGGGCGAGACCCTATGGGTGAGTATCTCGTGCATGATGATTGTTTATTTAAAGGTGTACGGTTATGTATACCTGATTGCTCCCTAAGGGAGAAGATAATCATGGAGCTTCATGGTGGGGGCTTGGGTGGACACTTTGGAAATGACAAAACTATGGCTATGGTTGGGGAGAAATATTTTTGGCCACATATGCGACGAGATGTTGATGGATTTGTGACCCAATGTCAAACTTGCCAAGTATGTAAAGGTCACACACAAAATACAAGTCTTTATACTTCTCTTCTTGTTCCAGATGCCCCATGGGTTGATATTTCTATGGATTTTGTACTTGGACTTCCATGTACCACACGAGGTATGGACTCTATTTTTGTTGTTATTGATCGATTTTCTAAAATGGCACATTTTATTCCTTGTAGAAGAACTATGGATGCTACACATATAGCGAATCTCTTTTTCAAAGATATTGTAAGGCTACGTGGTGTTCCTAAGTCTATTACATCTGATAGGGATACAAAATTTTTAAGTCATTTTTTATGCACTTTAAGGAAGCTCATGGGAACCAAACTTCAATTTTCTAGTGCATATCATCCTCAAACAGATGGGCAAACCAAAGTAGTGAATATGAGCCTTGGTAACCTCTTGCGGAGTATTATTGGTGATAACATATCTCAGTGGGACCTCGCTTTGCCTCAGGCTGAGTTTGCTTACAACAGTTCAATAAATCAATCTACAGGAAAATCACCATTTGATATTGTTAATGGGCGGACGCCTAATCATGTGTTGGACCTAGTGCCATTACCCATGCCAGGCAAGATAAGTGATGATGCCAATGCTTTTGCTGAGCATATTCGAGATTTGCAAGCCCAAATCAAGAAGAAAATTGAGGAGAGCAATGCAAAGTATCAAAAAGCCTCAAATGAGCATAGAAGAGATAAGATTTTCAAGGAGACGTATTTGCGAATGTAAAGGTTTTCGTTGGAAACCTATAATAAATTCAAGTCCAAGAAAGTGGGTCATTGCTGCATCTTGAAGAAATATGTGAATAATGCATATAAGGAAAATTACCAAAGGCATTGAATATCTCTCCGATATTTAATAGTGCTGACTTATTTGAGTTTCACGGAGACCCTCTAGAAGTCGTAGAAGATGTAGTTGATATGATGAAGAAATTACCAAAGAAGACAGATGATAAAATTGAGCAAGTTTTGAAGACTGAAAGCTTTCAAACTCGAAAGGGTTCATATCGCAAATTTCTAATCAAATGGAAGGGCAGGCCATACTTTGATAGCACGTGGATTTTTGAGCCAGAGTTCAAAAGAGCGGATCCAGACTTATATCGCATGTATACTGAAGCTAACTAGTCAGAGTCGAGTTCTTTTCAACTGGGGGGGAATGATACAACCATGCCCCTTCGTGACTGGGCCAAAGAAGGATCGCAGAACCCAAGAGGGAAAGAAAGGGCAATGACGTAGGGAAAATTATTAGGGTTATTTATTAAGATTATTTTAATTATTCTTTTGTTTAAGGAGTGCGTAGGGATAATTAGCAAGGCGACTTTAGAGTTTATGTTGTGTTTATCTTGTATTTATTGGGTTAGTTTGAGAGATATAATTAAGATAAGGGTAAATTTAGAAGAGAATTTATCTTTATAAACAATAGCCAACTTGAGAGGTCTTTTTTGGGTAAAACATGAGAGGGAAAATGTGGCTATCTAGAAACTCGTGGATATGAGAGAGAGAAAATAGGGATAGGTGTAGAGATAAGTTTTTTATTAGTTATCTTATTTTAGTCTATTTAAAGGGACATCTCCTTTCATTCTAAATCAGTCTATGAATCGAATAAAAATTGGTCTCTTGAAAGAGATTGTTTTGGAGGTGGATTCTCTTGCAGACATTTAAGAGAGTGTATTTTTCTCTTAACCTTCTTTCTTTTTATTGTCAATTTTCTGGTTTTATTCTCTCCCTGCATCATAAGTGGATGCCATTAATTATTCAAGAGTTTTCTACTTTGTAGGAAGCAAAAGAATATTATGAAAATTTTAAGAAACGGCATTTGGTATACAAGTGATGAAGTCAAGGTTCATTTTAGTACAAATCTGGATCAAAAGCAGGGTCGTTGAATCATCACAAGTTGTGAAGTATAACCTATCGTTGTGTTACCCTTTGATTGTGGCGGTATGCATCATTTTATACTTTATTTTGAAGATGTACATTGTAGCATAATGAGGAACTTTGTACCTATGTTATGCATTCTAGGGGTGGATATGGATGGTGATGTCTCTGGAATGGAAAAACTATTAATAGATTTTGTATTTTAAATATTATTAATCTTGACAAAGAGAGAATGCTCAGATTAATTAACCATGGCCTTTGTGTAATTTAATAAAGTGAACCAAACCTTATTCATATGAACTATCCATTTGTTTAGATATGAAGAAATCATCATAATTGAATGGATATTGATGTCCAATCATCATTTCAATTGAACGGTTAAAAATAAGTATTAATGTGGATTCTGGGAGTGAGTTTTTAATAAACAAGTTACCAACCATAGTCTCACAAATAAACAAAAACAAGTAATCAAACATAAGAAGCAAGGTACATGGAAATTCCAGACGTATGAACTAAACATGGAAAAATAGAAATTGAATGACTCTTTCGTAGCAAATTGTTTTAGGTATGCAAACAGTTTGTATGAACCAAGGTTTTAAAAAAATGGATCGGTGACTTGAATTGGTCTCATATATACCCATGTCGGATCAGAGAATGGGTAGATCGGATCGAAGAATCGATAAAATAGGCAGTTTTTGTACCAACTTTTTTTTTTTAAAATCACTATAAATCTCTAAAAATAGTATTCTTTTAGTTTCTAAAAGAAATTAGGATTTATTAAGTTAGGAGTTAAAATAATTATATTAAGTTATTAACATAAATAAACAACAACTTCATATAATTATGTTAATTTTTGTAAATTCTTATATGGAATTTTATTTTTGTAATTATTTGTAATTAAAGGTTAATTATATGCACTTTATGTTTGTATATTATAAAAAGAAAGAAATATAATTAATCCTAAAAAGAATTATAGACCATTTCATTTTATAGATGTCCTTGTATAAGAGAGAGATCTATTTATAGAGTATTTAATTTATACATCATTGTATATATGAGAGTGAGAGCTATTTATAAACCACTTAATTTACTTTAAAGATGTTCGCACGCACATCAATTTTTAATACACATCATAAAAGGATTCGATGCCCATGTACTCTATAAAAGGGTTTAAGAAGTGGGTGTACACTGCAAAGGGTATGCGTTGAATTATCCCAAAGTTTTAAAGGCTAATTCACTATTATAAAAGGTTTGTCAACCATGTGCTCAAACATGATCAAGTGAGCGGGATGTGTTACTGTCGTGATGCATAATGACAAATGGGGGAAGCCAAAGCTCTAAATAATCAAATTAGAGCCCACCTTCAAATAGTGTCGAGAAATGTGATTGCAATACTGAAATTTTTTGACAAGAGCAGATCTATGAAAAAAAAACATTAACGGTCTAAATAGTGTCGAGAAATGTGATTTCAATAATGAAAATTTTTTATGAGAGCAGATCTGTCCAAAAATGCATTACAAGATGCACTATTTTCAAAGCTTGCAAAAATGCATTACAAGATGTGCGTATTGTTTACGGTAGCAAATCGGTTGGCTGCCTCTATGAAAACTTGAATAACTTAAAAATTGACGGTCCCAAAATGGATTACAAGATGCACTATTTCCGAAGCTTGAAATCCATTTTTTACTCAAGTTCATGTTTTTTGATGTCAAGATGATCAATTTGAGGATATTTGAGCATCAAAACAACATCTTTTAATGAAATTTTTGAGGTAGGCGCTAATTTGATTGTTTAGAGCCTAAACTCTATATAAACTTTTCCCTTTATTTAATTGCATGAAAAGTTTCTGATTATATTATGGATAATACAGGAGGGCCCACTAATTATATAAGTTGTGTTAGAATGCAAGTGGACTTTGAGAGATAAAAAATAGTAATGCATGTTCCTACAGATTCAAATTATGCACTTGCCTTCTTAGATATAACTCCCATTTTGGGGATACTATAATTTAAAGTTATTTTTACCTTTTAATTAGTAATATTGCTTGATTTTTGGAATTATTCTAATTATATTTTAGATTTTTTTAAATTTCATTTTCTATATAAACTTTTATCCATCAAAATGAATATTATGAAATAGAGTCTCTTTCCAAAAAAAATATGAAATTAGTAAGATGTTTTGTAAAAGAAAATATAAATTTTAGAATCATCTGTCATTCATAAAATTGAGACTTCTAAACAATACCTTAGTTTTTTATTTGAGGGCATAGGAGCACGTTACAATATTTTTTTTTAAATTACTTCATGATTTATTCATTTTTGTTCTTTAATGTAATATAATGTATGTTTATATAATGGGTGAGGTTTGTATGAAGTTGCCTCCTTATACTGTAGAAGTCAGGTGCACCTATAATATTTACTTTGAGAAGTCGGTTCCGTATTGAAAATCTTATGATGGCTTCACAATCTCTTTTTATCTTCAGTTAGAAAATTTAAAATTTAAAAAATAGTACAGATCAAGCAAATCATTAAACACTTGAAAAACTTAAAAACAGACGGTCCATATGACTTTTTACAAGATGTACTATTTTTTGAACTTGAAATTCTTTTTTTCTTCATTCATCTCATGGTCAAGATGATCAGTTGGAGGGTTCTCCTATGTGGAAACACTCTCCACTGTAGAATTTTTTAGATGCACCATTCCTCAACAGTATAAGGTTGCAACCTTATACAAACTTTTTCCTTATATAATATAGTTTATTAGTAATATATATATATATATATATATATATATATATATATATATATATATATATATATATATATATATATATATATATAGTCATTTTATTTCTTTTAAAACATTTTCAATTTTATAAGAAAATATTTGAAATGTTTTCAATGTGTGTGTATACACACACTGAAAACATTTCAAATATTTTAAGGGTCCTGATTATAGTATAAAATATAATATTATAATAATACAAGATTGTATTAAATAATATAAGGCTTTAAAAGAAAGAAAATTCTTTATCGCAAGTATACCTTAATTTTAGCTTAATTAGAAAAAAGAAACCCAAACTTTGTAAACCTTGTCTACACCTTTTTTCCTCATTTTCGGCTATTTTTGGACCAAAATACCCTTCACAGTAGACGTATTATAATGAAGAACATTACAGTACTTTAAGTACTGTAATAGTTAGTGCATTTTATAAGGTGACTGTAATCCTTAGCCATTTTATACGGTACTTTAAGTACCCGTAATACTTAGGGCATTTATATAGTACTTTAAGTACCGTAATACTTAGGGCATTTTATACGGTAGTTTATACACTGAAATTTCATAGGCATCTTATATGGCAATTTTAATACCGTAATATCTCGAATGTCTATTACGGTATTCGAACCACGGTAATTATCTCCCACCCTTTTTTAAGTCGATTTCTATCATAAAACCCTATTTTCACGATTTTTTTATTATAAACTTCTCTTTTCTCATCTTCCTTAACCTCCTCTCTCTCTCTCATCCATTGCTCATCGTCCTTAGCTTCCTCTCTCTCTCTCTCTCTCATCCATTGAGCTTGTAAGCAACAATAATAGGTAACAACAGAGTGAAAATCAATTTACACATTGGTGGTTTTTTCAATACGGAATCTAATGATGGATGTATTTTCTATGAAGTTGGGGATATGAAAGTTATATTTTTTAGGGGGATCCCATCATTTGACCAAGTAAAGGATCACTTGTTAAAAGTATCAAATTATCCCTCAAGTACTATGACTATTAGGTATATTGACCCAGGGTTATCAAGTAACAGTAATATGATGGAAGGGTCTTTTCCCATCGCTATGTATGTATCAAACAGACCTATTGAGTCCAAATCCACTGAATATCGACCACGAACACTGCCTGATAATGGTCCATCAAGATTGGCCATGTAAAAAGTTTGCAATAAAATTCATTATTTTTTTATTTATCAATATTTTATTATGGGTTAGGATAATTCTCAATTGTTCCTCAAATTTTATTTCGATAGCAGTTTCCGACCAAAGCATGTATCAAACAGACCTATTGAGTCCGACTCCACTGAATATCGACCACCAATAGTGCTCGATAATGGTCCATCAAAATTGGTCATGTAAGAAGTTTGCAATGGAATTTATTATTATTTTTTATGTATCAATATTTTGTTATGGGTTAAGATAATTTTCAGTTGTTCTTCAATGTTTAGTTTGGTAGCAGTTCCTGACCACAACACGTATCAAACTAACATATAGAGTCCGACTCCACTGAATATCAACCACAAACAGTGCCTGATAATGGTCCATCAAGATTGGCCATGTAAAAAGTTTGTAATGGAATTCATTGTTTTTTTTATTTATCAATATTTTGTTATTAGGATGATTCTCACTTGTTCTTCAATTTTTTTTCTGACAGTAGCTCCCGATCAGAGCAATTAGTTCACTGTGAAGGTGCTGCTGACATAGGCGTAGAATATGAGCATGATTCAGAAATCAAGTTGCATATCGATGACATCGATCCGATAGAAAGCCCTTTTTGGATTAATTGTTACGAAGTTATACTTCGACAAGGTCGGGATTTTGATGATGTACATACATGTCGTAATCATCTTATTAATTATGCCATATATATGAAGTTTATAAAAAGCGAGGAGAGACATGTATGGGTAAGGTGTGCTACAGATGAGTGTTCATGGCAAGTGCACTATTGGAGGGTTAATACAACAAACTTCTACACGGTGAAGTAGTTTGTAAACATGCACTCATGTACAGGCGGATAGGTAGGGTTCATCAGCTGCTTGCTTGAAGCCATTGGGCGGCAAACAAGATCAAAGATAGTTTGAATGATATGCCCAATATAGCACCTGGAGATGTGGTTAATGATATATAACGTCATCACGATGTTATACTATCTTACCAATAAGCATGGCGGGGCAAATAGGTTGCATAAGAGATAAATGAGGGTTCCCATGTGAAGGCATACGAGGATCTGGCTAAGTACCTTCATAACATCAGAATCACTAACCTTGGATCCATAACGATTATTCAAATAGATGATCATGATATGTTTGAGCGTGTATTTATAGGCAATCATCCATGTTTGTATGGTTTTATGTATGGTTGCGAGCCACTGCCGGGACTAGATGGGACATTTTTGAAGGGAAGATACAAGAGGATACTTTGACTGCAGTTGAGGTCGATGCGAATGAAAATATATTTCCTATAACATATGCAATGGTTGAGAGTGAAAGTACACCAAGTTGAACTTGGTTTCTAGAGCTTCTCAATGAGCAATTTGACGAGAGGCTTAATTTGCTAACATAGATTATTATCTCAAATCATCAGAAAGGGTTACAAACTGCAATTAAAAAAGTATTCCCAACCAGTGAACAAGGTTATTATATGAATCACCTTACATATAACTTCAAAAAGGCCTCTAGAACTTCGGCGCTCACAATGCTTTATTGGAAAGTTGCACGTGCAATGTCTATATCAGACTTCGATGAGTGCATGACAAAGATTATGAATGCAAATGCTGAAGCCTATGGCAAGATCACGTTACAACATCTAAAGTATTAGGCAAACATATATTTTCGGGAGTGTAGATACTATCATATGACATCGAACATCTCTGAATCATATAATCGATGAATATTAAATGCTTGGAAGAAGTCCCTTACTAAACTCCTTAAATGCTTAAGGGTTAAGCTCATGGGAAAATTTTCAAAGAAGATGACTATGTATCGAGAATGGAGCGGTGTGCTTACACTGAAAGCCCAAGAGATAATAGACAAGAGGAGGGATAAGTCCAGATTCCTTCATACAGTCATATGGGCACATGATAGTATGTATGAAATCAATGAAGATAAGAAATATGTTGTTAATCTGGCTACACATACATGCAGTTGTCGGGTGTGGCAGGTTAGTGCGTTGCCGTGAAGTCATACGATTCCCACTATAGATCATAGGCATGAAGATGTTATAAAGTTTTGTGGTGTTTATTTCACAGTTCAAATGTACCATAGAGCATATTCCCTTCCCTTCAAACCAATGCCTGATGTACTAGAGTTGATAGATATTGTCTATACAACAGTAATGCTGTCACCTGCAAGGTGAACCTCCATTGCATTTTAAGGCCACTACAAAGTCCTCATGGATCATCATTAACAGTTCCAAAACACCAAATTTTTTTTACTAAATAGTGCACTTATACTACAGGTCACTGACTGGAGTAGGTGGGTACCAGAAAACCAACCAAATGATCCAGAACAAAAACAAAGATTGACTTAGTGTAGACTAGGAAAACAAGTTTCTCACTCAATAATTTTCCAAAACAAAGTAATAAAAAAAAAGAATCAATTTACCACTTCAGGTGAACACACACACACACACACACACACACACACACACACACACATATATATATATATATATATATATATATATATATATATATATATATATATATATATATATATATAGAGAGAGAGAGAGAGAGAGAGAGAGCCAAATCCCATAACAAACCATGTAAGGAAGATAAATAAACCTAAAATTGGCAATATATGATATATTTACCCTAAATTGGTTGATTTCCTACAAAGTACTCCAAAAACTAAAATTGGGGAAATATTTCTTACCTCAAAGATCTAATGAGGTGACAGAAATGAGGGAGAGAGAGACCCCGTGATTGACAGCCAGAAATATTGAGGTGGGAAAGGAGAATAGAGCCATAAAACGGTAGAAACATAACCGTAAAGGTAAAAATGATGTTTGTTTAGGGTTAATAAGAGTCAATAGTATTACATCATTTCGAGTGCCGTAATACAAAGTGTATTTTTTACAGTAACAAAAATATCGTATAATGTGGCCAAGTTTTACGGTACTTAAAGTACCATAATAGTACTTCAAGTTACTATGGTATTTTAAATACCGCATAAAATGCGATATGTATTACGGTTGTACGACTATGGTGAAGGTCATTTTGGTCCAAAAAAACCAGAAAATGAAGAAAAATGATGTAGACGAGGTTTACAAAAGTTTGGGTTTTTTTTTTTTTTTTTTCCAATTAAGCTAAAATTAGGTATATTTGCGATGATTACCCTATAATGTAAGAATATATATAATATAAGACTATACAATATAATATATATAATATAATACAAAATAAATTGGTTTAATATATATCATAATATAGTAGAATATAATATATAGAAAGCCTCCACATGACCTGTTTTATCTTTCTAACAATATGTAATATATTATGTTATAATATTGATAAAATAAATTATATTCCATATTATAAAATTGCTTACCACTAAAAATTTTTCTCGACAGGAGAGGCGGTGTCCCGTGGTTAGTGGCACGTTCAAGGAAAACTTCAGGAGTGTATCATGTGTGTTGTCTCTCACCTTATACACTTATAAAGAAGACCTACAAATAAATTTTTTTTTTTTTCTAAATTAGTAAAGAAATTAAATATTATTTATATATTAAAATATTTTAGATATATATATATATATATATATATATATATATATATATATATATCACCAGGACTACCACAAAAAAGTTTGTACGAAATTTATTTAACCAGAGAAGTTCTCGAGCCTGATGTCGAGCCTCCAAACACCGATTCATTTGACATGTATGTTCCGAATGAAACTCGCACTTTACATATATGTAGATGTATTCTTTTTTCTTTTCTGTTTGTTTAGTAATAATTTGAAAGTGTAGTTCTTGAATGGTTTTGGTTCGGAAACTATGGGATTGGAATTTTGGTATTCAAAATTTTACACTAAAAGATTTTATGATTATGTTGGAGAATTTTTTTTATTTAACTCAATAATCTAAAACTCAATATATAGCCAACCCCAAACAGTTGGAAAAAGAGTTCCGATGATGATGAATGTAAAATTCATTATAGGATATGTTTTAGGACCTCAATTTTTGGGAACGTATGCTCTTCAATCTAGTGACCAACAACAATTTCAAATGCACTTTCTAAAACTGAACATTCACCTTCCAGTCCTTGTACAACTAATGTAAGTTTTATAGAAGGGAAAATATCTTCGTACCCCCTAGTTTTTACTTTCATTTCCCAAGAGACCCAAGAATTGAAACTATTTCTTGCAGTATAATGTCTCTACCTTTCCAATCTTCCTACCCTCTAGACCCCTTTGACTATACATTATTGACCTAAACATTTTCTAAAATGACTCCATCTCTATCTCTCAAAACTCCAGATCTCTCCCCTCTCTCTCTCTCTCTCTCTCTCTCTCTCTCTCTCTCTCTCTCTCTCTCTCTCTTTCTAAAAACTGCATGCTTTTATTTGGGCTTTGTGATGAGAATTCAGAGAAAAAAAAGGAAGCGCTCGAAGTTCTCCCACCATTGACGACCTCACTCTTATCCAATCCTTGCTTTCCCACCTCTCTTGATCGAAACCTTTGCAACTTGTTAGGGTTTTGATCCTCTGCTTTGCTTCTAAAGCTCTGTGACTTTTTAGGGTGTCAATTGTCTGTCCTTCATCAAAGTCACTGCAACTTGTTAGGATTTTGTTTCTTTCATTTTCGCCAAAACCATTGCAACTTGTTAGGGTTTCAGTCCATTGCTTTTGGTCGAGGCCTTGGCATTTTAATCATTTGATTTGGGTTGTGAATGACATAATCATGCTTAAGGTCTCCCGAAAAATCAAAATTTGATGATTCGCTAAAGACAGTCCTTGGCGAAAAAAGGGTTTGGTTGGAGGATGCAGACACAAAAGGGCTGGTGAAGCAACTGAGAAGCCGTCAACCTTTGTGATGGCTCTCGCCTGAAACACTTCTCAAGAAAATCAAGGCCGGAATCTGAAATTTCGATGAATTTTACTTGTAATTATGGCACCTTCCCTATAGCCATCTCCACGACTGTACAACCAAGAGACCATAATATCAGAGGCTGTGACATGTTCCCTCTTTCTAAAAATTTCAGGCCCAATCCACTTTAAAGTGGGCTTATGGATGTTGTAGAAAAAGAGATAGAAAAACCAATATATCAGAGGGAGGCCGTGATATGTTCCCTCTTTTTAAAACTTTCAAGATCCATTCACCTCAAAGTGGGCTTATAGATGCTGCAGCATGACATGTTCCCTCTTTTTAAAAGTTTCAGGCCCAATCCACTTTAAAGTGGGCTTATGGATGTTGTAGAGAAAGAGAGAAAAAAAACCATATATCAGAGGGAGCGCGTGACATGTTCCCTCTTTTTAAAAATTTCAGGAGACATCCACCTCAAAGTGGGCTTATAGATGTTGCAGAGAAAGAGAGAAAAAAAGTAAAAATTTCAACAGCCATCCACCTCAAAGTGGGCTTATGGATGTTATAGAGAAAGAAAGAGAAAAAAAAGTAGTCGGTCAAGAGAGAGAGAATGGATTGAATTGGAAGGAAGTTTTGGTGATGGTTAGTTTTATATTAAAGAAGATTACTTGTTCCTATTGCCCAAATATCAGAGAGAACAGGAGGATGAGGGAGGTGAGAGAGGGGAAGATATGGAGTTTTGAGAGAGATAGAGATGGAGTCATTTTACAAAATATTTAGGTCAATAATGTATGGTCAAAGGTTCTAGGGGTAGAACGATAGAAAAGATAGAGACTTTATGCCGTAAGAAATAATTTAAATTCTAGGGTCTCTTGAGAAATGGAAGCAAAAAATAGGGGTTATAAAGATATTTTCCCGTAATAGAATGTAACATCCATTTTATTTATTTATTTATTTATTAAAAATACTGGTGATTCTTGAGTGTATCTACCAAAATTTAAAATCCGAAAACTTTACTCAAGTACCGGAATGAATGTTTATCAAAGAATATGGCATAATACTAGATAAAATCAAATAATTCACTGAATACCATTTTTCACCCCTATGCCTCCCTTAGGAAGCTACTCATATCTCATATCACAAATATTTGTTATATATTCCACCCACCCCTGACACTGACATGGCCAACAAAAAGAGGGGAAAAAAATAATCTTCTTATTTATAAAGGCTTGCCCCTTGCTCTAACCAAAACTAGCGAAGTAACAGGTCTTCAATTTCCTCTTCTATAATTACGAATCCACTTGTGCAGAAGCATTGTTTATTCTTTCGGCATGGAATCAATCCCATGGAGAATTGATGCACTCATTGGGAAGTTTAGGGTACCTATCAGTGTCATGACAATAGTCGTAAATTATGAGGTTCCGACCAACCCAACTGAAATCCTCCCTTTGGGAGGTGGAGAGGGTCCACGCCTCACTCTGATCCCACCAGTTTTGTGTGGTGGTGGAAACACAGTCAGGGTAAGGGTCCTTCCACTGGCATGCATCCACTTGGAAATCCTTGTACGTCGATACGAATGGAGCATTCTTCCAATCTGTCTTCTCGAGGCCCCCACGTGTTGCCCAATCATCAGCATTCCATATGCTTGAGAAGACGTACATTGGCTTCTCATTCGGGAATGCATCGTTGGATGCCTCTGTATTCCTGTAGATTCTAATGGCCACCCTATCCACAAAGAACCTGTTGCAAGGGGAGAGCCAAATTAAGGGGAAGAGAAGAACCAATATGGTGCTTTAACTTGGTGAGGAAGTCCCCAAAATATAAAGATAATTAAGAATATTAAAGAAACAAACAAAAAAAAGTGAACACTTGCTCTTCTAGCAGTTTAGAAAGATTATTTTAGGATATTAGGATTTGGAAAATGCATTAGATCATTAGATACCTAATTTAACATAAGGCGAAAGTTGACTTTAAGTTTAGAAGTGCCAAATTCTTGGGCGGTTTGTGTCCACTCTTGAGATTGAATCTTCCTCATGCACTTTTATCATCCAAATTTGAACTTTTTGGTTATGCTTACTTCTTTCTTCTTTTTTTCTTTTTTTTTTCTTTTTGTTTACTAAGTTTTTCGCTTGGATGAGTATTGATGTCGGAGCAAGTAAGAAATACACATACAAAAAAAAAAAAGAAATTCAGATAAGAAGCAAATAGGAGTGGCTTGCTCAGGCTCAATGGCCTCTCGTTCTACATATGATACAATTGTTAAAACTCTGAGAGCAGGAAAAAAAGAAGATTCTTTGATGCCAGCATATGATTAATAGATTTGAGTTCTTTAGATTTTAATTGTTAGGATTAAGGGGTGTGTTTTTGGGATTTTAGGAGTCAGATGAGAAATTTGAGAAGAGTTGGATTGCTATTTTTTTGGAGTAATTTTTTCATCAAAGAGCTAAAAAGAATGGCATGTAAGCTTCCAACATTATTTTTAATCAAAATTGTAGTTCTTTGATATCTATTTGTAAATTCATTTCACATCGTGAAAGCGTCCTTTTTTTTTTGCATTAGTTAGTACTACAGCAGGCTTGTTCCCAAAGCGCTTGAGATGTTGCAAGTTTGTGCAATGACTGATAGAGGAGGTCAGGAGGCCAAGCTGCTGTGGTGGCGACAAAATTACATGAGAAAAATTCAATGAGATGGTTAAAATCCGTCAAGAAGAGCTTTAGGTCCATTTATGAGATGATTGCAAGGATTAGGCGAGTAGAGGCAGATCCTACCAGTGAAGGAAATGTCACATCATAGTCCACTCTTTCTATTGAGTGAAACATTGCCACTAATTCAGCATTATATTTATCTAAAATCCAATCAACTTTTAATCTTTAGGACCCACTTCTTTCCAACAGATCTCTTTTTAGGCGACAAGTTGGCAAGTTCTCATGCTTGGTTTTGCTCCACAGGGCTAAGCTTATCTTTCATAGTAGATATCCATTAATCTCAAGTAGAGGAATTCATGGCCTCTCGGAATAAGGTACGACGATCAATATCAAGTGAATGTAGGCCTGGCAATGGGTTGCTTGGCCCAGTCCAGCACAGTTGGTCCATTCCAAAAAGACTAGTTCCTTGGCTAGATAATGTAGACCAAGATCAAGGCTAGCGCTGAGCCACCACGGCATAAGGGGCGTGCTGAGCTTGGGCTACGGCCACAACAATGCCAGCCCAACCCGACCCGACGCCTTTTTTCCTTTTTGTTTTCGATTTGTTTTCTTTGGGTTATTTAGCGCGGCCTAGGCTAGGGGTCAGGGCTACTTTAGCCAGGGTCTAGCCAAACCTAAAGGAACCCAAGCCAGGTTTGGCCAAGGCTAGCTGGGCCTGGCCCAACCCTTTGCCAGCCCATCATTATCTCAAAATGCCGGCGAATAATCTTGAGAAGGCCATAGATACCCTCCTAAATTAGACTTTTTATGCTTTTCTCCGCCCATTACTTTTGATACCACACTACGAACCCCGAAACTGTTTGTTTGTTATTCAACACCCCCATTCCAAATAAAAATAGTTGACTTTTTTGGTACTAAATATCTTCATTTTAACCCACATTTTTTCCTTTCTCTCTTGCACATTTTGTGCTGGACTAGCACAATCTCAATATAAGCCGCAAGAGGGGGGGGGTGGATGCCTAGAAAGTACCAATTCGGGGTATTTATAATTTTCCCATATTTACTCCTTTAATGTTCTTGCACAACCGGGACTCACCCTTTGTAGGTGCCCCGGTCTCAGTCAATGGATCTGCCTTGGGTTGTGGCTTAGCTTTACTTGCTGGCTCACTCCTACTAAGTTCGAATACCATGGATCTACATTTTCCTATGATACATAGGAAAAACTCCCTCAACTTCTCTCCTTTAGGTAGGTGGTTTTTTGAGGCCATCCTTGCTCAAAAGAATAAAAGGCAAGAGTTACTTGGTTGTTGGATGATCTGTTAATGATGTTTGAGACTTAAGTACTACCTAGGTATTTGTAAAAATCAATTTATGTTAAAATCAGATGTTAGAAATACCATTTTGATATTGGGCTCAAAATCTAGGCTAGAGTCAAGCTTCTAGAACTTGAGAAGATATAAATGAACCTGCACGCCCATGCTTGAGGCAATTTCAGTAATAAGTGGCTCATAGGGAAAGGTGTTTGGGCATTAGTGGTTCGAGGGGCAGATGTCTTAGCATAACATCCGACCATCTATTCCCACCATTTATATTTAATAAATAAATAAATGATCCATAATATTGGTCTCACATATGTGAATGTGCATCTAGTCGTGGTCGCATATTGTAATCTAGGGGTCCATCCCTACACATGTGCACATGCAGATCGGGCCCCCACAACATCCTAGTGCTATAAGAGATTGGGGCTAAGTTTATATGGCTTGAGGCCTCGCACCTAGCAAGCCATATGTAGTGCGCGAGGCCGACACAGCCTGTGTGGCCCATGAGGCCTCAAAGTGCATGGCCTAGTGTAGCAAACTGCACAAAGCACTAGTGTGCGGCCTAGCATGTGACTAGTTTTTGTGTCATGCATAAGCTTGGTCGACATGGCCCTGCCATCATAGCCAGCATATGGAGCTAGACATGGCTTGTTTGTAGCAGATCAACAAGCTGCAGGCATGTAAAACTGAATAAAAACCCTAATTTTGGAAGAAAGAAGGCGAAGAATAAAACCAATGAAAAGCTAGGATTTTTCTCGAGGAATAATAAGAACTAGGTTTCATATTGGCTCTAATACCAATATTAGATAACAGATCCAACGAGCATAATGGAAATTAAATATGCAACTGAGAATAGAGCATCATGCCTTATCATTCTCAATTCCTCTTTTTTTTTTTTTGGGTGAGTCAGTGGGGAGAAGGCCCCTACCCTTGGTAGAATTGAGCCAAGGACCTAGCGTTGCAAATTGTCAAGTGCTAACCAATTAAGCTCAAGCACTTTTTCTAATTCCTCTCTTTCTCCCAATATAAATATCGCTATATTTTTTGCTCTTATACAAGTAAATCGGAAAAGTATTATCCTCTTGAGTAAGGGAGCAAGATAACCATGAGAATTATCCGAATAGTTTTGCTCAGTAAGTCCTAAGCAAGGTGGAAGTTTTTGAATCCTCTAGTGAATGCAATCACAAACATTGAGGATGAGAGAAAAGAAGCAACATCTTATTTGAACTGCTTTTTCTCAATTTCCTTCTCTCCTTAAAGTCAGTTCTCTCTGTATAGAGTGGAATGTGGTTCTCTCTATCTCTGTTTTAACAAGCATGCTCCTGTTTCTTTACCTCCTTCCTTTTTTTATCTTTTTACACATTTTGAACTCCCTCTCTTCCTTGAACCTCACACAAGGAGGATCACTCACTTTAAGGTAGGTATACCCCATGTATTGAAAGTTGCTACATTCTATGTTGACTGTCATAATGCCCTCATGTTGACTGTTATAACACCAATTTTTAAAACCCGGTGATTCCGTATAACTGATATGGATGGGAATTGATTGGGATAGAACCAGTTTTGGGATTATGTGGACCCTAGCTTGTTTCCCTCCTAAAATTCCATCTTCCTTTTTTTTTTTTTTTTTTTTTTTTTTTTTTTTTCACTTATCTAATTTTTGTAGGTCCTTGAAAATATCCCCCTCCAAAAATCCTATTTCAATTTTTAATTCACTTTATTTTTTTTAAATATGTTTTTAGATCACCAATTTGGACCCACTCCGAATCGCTGATCTAATGGTCTGACACTAATCTGTAAGTGAACGATCTACCAATCCGAGAATTTTAAAACACTGCATGGCACCAAGAACACATTTCATGGAATTGGCCTTTATGATTGTAACCCCCCATGAATGGTGTGATGCGATACTACTGAAGAGCCAAATAGTAGCAATAACCATAAATCTAGTTCTGTAACATATTCAATATAAATACATGCTATCTTTTTTATTTTTTTAACATTAGCAGAAGGGAAAAACACAATAAGAGAGTTCCACCCTCCAATGCTATTGTCAAAGCCACACAATCTAGCCTACTCAGCTCTTCCAACTAAGTAATACGGAATAATAACCTTTTTTCGTTTTGTTTTCTTTGGCCAGATCGCCCTATCTAGACCGAGATCGTAATGTGGGCGATCCACCCACCGATAAATATTTTAAAATACTAATTAAAATTAAAAGGAATGAACTTACACAATGTGATGGTTGTTCCATAAAATGGAGTAGGTGTGGAAGTCCTCAGTGGGGTCGAACCAAAGGGAGTGCCTCATTTCTCTACCTCCAACCCCTCCTTTGTAAATGTTGCTTTGTATGATGTATGACTCACCACTCCTATTGCCCAAGAACTCAAAGTCTAGCTCGTCTCTCTCTAGCCCAGCCCCCATGTCTGAGCACATCTGTATGTCCACCAACTTAGTGTTAGAAACTATACCCAATTTAATTAAGGGAAGTGTTTGATTAGGGCAAGGCATGGCCTTTGGGCCTGGGAGGTCTAGGTGGTCAGCTTCGGTATTATGATGTCTAGAGTTTCATTCAAAATTTAAAAAGTAAATATCATTTTAGAGGCTCAAGTTATCTTACAAAATTATTGACGGGCTCATAGAAATCTCACTCACCACTGTTGTGTTTACATTTAAGTTTCATTTTATAAAGGTAATTGTAAAAATAATATTTAAAAATTCTCAATCTACTCCTATTTGAGGTTGGGTACTTTGAACAAATTGGGATAATTTGATAATTTTAGCCTACTTAAATGGTTCGAGCTAAAATACAAAGATATCCTTAGTTGTCTAAGGTTGAAAATATGGAAGTGCAAAGTAACAAAAATACCCTAGTTGACTGGGTCAGCAATACAAAACCGATAGTATTTTAATTATCTAGTAGTTTTGTTTTCTCAACTTTGAACAACCAAAAGTATTTTCATAGTTTTGCTATAGAAAATTTAGGAGGTTACTCAATTTTGAGTAGGGGTAAGTATTTCGGAAATTTTTAACAAATTTTTATGGAGATACTTTTGCCAAATGATACTTGAAAAGTAAACTTTGTAGTGGCAGTTGACATCTTTTCAGCCCTTCAATGATTTTGTAAGATATTTGAGCCCTTTAGGAAAATTCTCCTAAAAAAAAATGCAAAAGAATTTGATAAGGATATTCTTGCGCATTTTGAATCATGAAACTTGGTATTTTGGGAATAAATTTCTAGGGTTTTTTAAGAAAAAAGCCATATTAGATTTTTTGATTTTCAAGACAATAGACTCATTGAGAATTTACTTTTGACATTGGCTCCCCTATTTTTTTATAAATGGATAGATGGACCACTTTGCCCCACTTTTTGAAATGGTCTCATTTTTTTTCTCGTCATGTACATTTTTTTTCTTATGTTTCTTCCCTCCCTTTGTCTCTCTCTAAAATCCAATGTGGATTTTTTAAGCTCTTTCCTCTATCACACACTTTTCTAAAAACCCCACATGTTATTCTTTTCTTCTCACATTCTCTCTCTAACACCTAACATATTTTTATTCTCTATCATATTCTCTTTAGAAACCTAATCCCATACTTGCCTCCTTCTTATTCTCTCTATAGAAATCTGATTTTTGACTCCATTCATATTCTCTTTAGAAACCCCAAACTAACTCTTGCCTCCTCTCACATTCTTCAGAAAGAGAATGTGAGACAATAGAAGAATATATTGGGTTTTCAACTAGAGGATGTGAGAGGAGGGTAGAGATCATGGGAAAAAAAAGGAGAAAGAGATGAGAGATGAGAAGATTTAATATTTTGTTTTAGAAGAGGGGCAAACGAGTGTATTTATCCCTCTATAAAAAGTGGGAGGGCCAAAGTTAAAGAATAAAATAGGGAAAATATCCTCGTACACTTTATATTTAGGTTTTATTTCTTTATAGACCTAATATTTTAAAACCTATCTTATAATATAGAGATTCTATTGATTATATCTTCTAATTTTTTAGACCAACTTTATTTTTTTACTCCTCTTTTGTTCTTAAAAAGCCCTAAATTTCATAAAGACTGAGAAATGATAAGTGTCTCACATGTTAGGAGTTGACGTGGTCAAGAATAGACATTTTTTTTATTGCAGCATTAAAATGAGGGTATTATCCTCAGAGGTGAGTCGATAGATTTTTATTGTAGGGATTAATTACTTCATAACTTTGGAAATTGCACCAATTTATACGATTTTTGGAGCTATTGCCTATATATTTAGGTACTTTTTGTTTTTTTTCAAATGTCTGCATTTAATTTCATTTTATCAAACACTTCCCAAAAGCTTTAAATAACATCTTTTGTTACCTTAGGATGAGGTCATTATTCCAAGAATTCCACGGCAGTTCAAGGATATTTAAATTATTGTTAGCAAGTCGGGAAATAATAATATATTGGCAAACTAAAGAAGGAAATCAATTTTAATTCAAATAATGGGAGGCAAAAAGTTGGGGAAAAATATGGATGGCCAAAAATTAAGCATGCTAAAATATTTTGAATATAACTCAAGAAAAAATGAGTGAGAAAATTAGATATGTGTAGGTGGCTTAAATAAAATCAAAATTTGTAGTTATTGTGGGGATGCAATAAAGTCATTGAGCAATACTTTTATATCTGGTAGAGCATTTTGGGTCTTAATTAACTTACTTTTTGTCGAAATTTTCATTAAACACAACATGGTATACGTAGTCCACTGTCATCATACAAAATATACAATGATTTTATTTCAAGCATATATATAGAAAAGGAAACAAAAGGCTTAATTGTACAAAGCAATAAGTGGAAAGAAAAATCTAAATATTTGATCCTCACTCATAATTTCCAATTACCTAAATTTTCTTCTATGCAATGATGTTGTTGTTTCAAAAAAAAAAAAAAAAAAACGAAAAAGGATTATTCATCAGGTTACATTTTCTTTAACTTTGTATTTTTTTTTATGAAATACAATTCTTTGGTAAAGATCTTTGTAATATAGCATTCTTAGGGGAATATGTTTTCTTGGGATAATTTGGTGGACTTTTTGTTGGAATTTTTTGATCAATCAAGAATATTAATTTAATCCCAATTCTAGTAAGCTCGTCAAAACCAAAATTCAAAAGTTTCAAATGAACAAAGGCAGTGAAGAATTCAATTTGAAAAATGAGGCTATTAATATTAGAAGAATTTTTATAATAGGTAAAATGCACATTTATATCAGTTTTGTTAAAAAAACATGATTCTTTGAAGATCTTTTGAAAAATTTGGAGTTTCTAATGAATTTTAAACAAAAAAAACAATTATGTTTTTGAAAGTTATGTTTTAACAAGATATTTACTAAATAACGTTTAAATCACTTAGGATTGAATTTAGTTTCTCGTAACAAAAACCTCGTTTTGGTCCGATTTGGGAAAAGTCACGAGGACCTTTATGTTTTCCAAGGATTTGCACAATCTGTACTCCCCAGGGCAAAAAAGGCATTTAGGAGAATTCTTTAATCTAAAATTTAGCGATGCAATTTAGAAAGACAAGATAAGTATTTTCATAAAAAGATAAAATATGCTTAGAGTTCTTAAACAATTAAATCTACGAAAAATTTTTCATGCGGGTAGGACCGCATATCTATGTGGTCCAAAAAGTTTAAAGCATCGATCTTAAAGATGGATGCAAGTAGCTGTTCTATTTAAAAACAATAGAAACTATCGGTTCAAATGTTTTCAATTATTATCTCTAGCTTTTAAAATTTATTCATTTTTTAATATTCATGATCTCCATGTTAGAGATTACATGTCCTTAAAAATTAAGTCTTAAAATTCATTTCAAAAATAGATTTATTAAGAGGCCCTCATTGCTACATATGCCGACTTGGTAACATAGAAACCGAGGCTTTAAATCTAACATTCTAAATTTTGGAAAGTTTCAATTCAATCTTAAGATGCTACCTATTTTACTCACTTATAAAATACATTTACTTTTAGTTAGCGCATAAATAGGTTGGTAATGATACATCCCTAAAATTCAATGTCGTGGAAATACCCTAGCGGTTAATTGAGGGAGTGAATTGGGATAGCAATGGACCCTAATAGACCTGGGACCCGAAGGATATACTCGATTCGAGTCTGGGTATGGGTTCAAATTTTGGACCCAAATAACATTATGGTTTGGGTTTGGGCCAGACCAGGCCTGCTACCAAAGATAAATGTTCTCATTGTATACTTTTCCATAATTCCAATCGACTTACATAAAAAGCCGTAACGACGCCAGCAGAATCCCCTCCAACCAGCTTTAGTTTCATGCTAAACCACCCAAATCTATACCTTTGCTTTGTTTGGAACCCGCATCCTGATTTTAAACATAACATAAAAACAAAAATATAGTTTAATGAATCATACATAATTGGAATATATACTTCTACTACAAAACGGTAGAAATCCAATTTGGAGAGCGAATGCGGTTTACGTAATGAAGGTCCCCCGGAGTCATTTTCCTCAATTATCTATATTATTATATTATTATAAGAAAAATTGTTTCATGTGGGCTGGACCGCATTTCTACATATACGGTCAAGAAAGTATAAAGCATCCATCTTAAAGATGGATGCAAGTAGGTTTTCCATTTAAAAACAATGGACACTAACGGTCCAAATGTTTTTTTACTTTATTATTTATAGTCTTTAAAAATTATTTATTTTTTCATATTCATAATCTCCATGTTAGAGATTACATGTCCTTAAAAATTAAATCTTAAAATCCATCTCACAAATAGATTTATTAAGAGGCTCGCATTTCGACATATGCGGGCTTGTCTGTATAGAAACCGGGTCCTTACTATAATATTGAGTTAAAGTTAAGGGGTAGACATGAATCACAAGAATAAATGAGGACCCCATCCCTAAAAAAGTTATAGGGCAAGTGACCAGAAGCTGTAGTGCAAATGGATTCCATATTGAATAGGATCAAAGGTTTTATACCTTTCTATTTTTTCTATAAATACTGTCCAGTTCTTATATTTTTGTCCTCTCACCTTCTTAATTTTTCTCAACTTCCCATATTTATAAGAAATTTCATTCTTTCTTAAAATTAGTGCGTGAAAGTTTTCTTAAAATTAGTGCGTGAAAGTTTTCCCAAAATATCATAGGTCGAACCATCATCGTAAATTTCATAAATCCTTGAAAGTACCTCTATCTTTCTCTTATCTTTTAACCTAAACTACTTACAATTTGCTTGAAAGAGTAGGCCCATGTTTTTAATTTATTATTCTTAGTTCTATTTTTCTATATCGTATCACTTGTATCGTATACTATGATGTGGTTATACATTTCCTTAGTGAAAAAAAAGTAGGTTTAAATTTGTTTTGTTGGTTAAATTTTACTATTCTCTAATTTCTTTTATCTAGCACGTTGGTCCAATCCTGTGCTGTGATTTGCATTTTTTCTAAGGCTTTTTACTAAGAATTTCAGATTTTTTGAATAATAATATCTTTAGTATGAAACTCTTTATTACCAAAACTAAAATGCGGATAAAAAATAGATTATGATTTTTTTACACTCATAAATATCATGTATGAGCAATTTTTAAAAGAAATTTTAAAGTTTCACGACGATATTGTGCACTTTTTAACGATAGATAGTTTTATTCAAATATTTTTAAATACTAGTTTTACTTTTGGGAATTGATTAATTTTAATATTCTTCAAGAGTAAGTTTATTTGCTCAAGAGTAAGTTTATTTGCTCAATCTCATGACGTTAATTTTTGGGGATCATACACAATCTGTTTGGGAAAAAAAAAAACTCAATCCACTTGGTTCAATAGGTTACATCCCCAAGATTTTTGGGTCCTCAAAATACTTCTACCATGGTTTTACCCAAGGGAGCAAACAGACAGTATGCTCAATTAGAAGCAGGAAATCATTTGGGTTTAAGACTTACCCCCATCGGTTTCTCCTTTTCCAATATATTTAAACTTTCCTTTTTATTTGTAAATTAAATGGAACCCTAATCCTAAAATCTTCTTTATTTTTAGTTTCTATTTATTTATTCTTCTAAGTTTAATTGAGAACTCATTTTCCTACAGTTTAGAAGGTATTTAAGCTTTAAAAATTTCTGAAAATTATTAAAAAAAAGTTTAACAACTTTAAAATGCTTCTTAAAAGTTTTCAATATGAAAATTTAGAAACCACCAAAGAATCACTATATGATTATTCTCAGAAAAAAAACAAAAAACAAAATTGAAATTTGAGTTTTCTAGCACTTCGATCTCATCATCAAAAAATTGGATGGTCTCAATTCAATTTCGAGACATTATTTTTTTTCAACGGTATAAAGGGTGCAATTAAGAGATTTCTTTATTGAGGTTAATCTATGGGTTTAAAAGGTTGCATCCCCAAAATCTGAGGTCCTAAAATTAATTTTACCTGGAATTGTACCCGATGCAGTAAACGAACATTCTACTCCCACGGGAGTAGAATATCTTTTGGCTTCTTCCTTTTTTAATTATTTTTTTATCTATCTTCTTATATTTATATTAAAAATATATTTTTTTATTTCTTTTTCTTTACAAATTTTTATATTATTAGTCTGTCCCTCATTACATTTACATTCACAACACATGAAAATCCACTAGTAAAAAATCGTCGCAGTAGTTGGCTCAGGCATTTCCTTTTGAAATCTTACACTCTGTATAATCAAACATGCTTATATACGAGTCCCACTCGAGTCCTTACTCATTGTTTGAAATAGATAAATTTTGAATCCATTAATGAAAATGGACATCATGAGGCTCATGTGTACTACCACCACAACCCCAACCCATTGGTTATAGATCAAAATGACATCTACGCAGGGTGCTATTACCTTCCCCAAAATGCATTATTTTGCTCCAAATTTGTCACGCTCTTCCTCTTCTTTCAAGTGAAAAAATGGTGAAATAAATTTAAGAACAAGGACGAAAAACATGATTTACCTTTAAAATATGTTTTACCTTTTCTTTCAAGTGAAAAAATGGTGAAATAAATTTAAGAACAAGGACGACAAACATGATTTACCTTTAAAATATGTTTTACCTTTTAAATAAAAAAAATGTCTGAATAAGAGCAATGAATTTTAGGAAAGAAAAAGTTGTCCTAGATTAAGGACATAAGACAGTTTTGTTTAATTTTTAAATTTTCGAATTAAAACAAAATTGATTTTCATCCCCTCTTAAAATGGCTCTCAGCATGAAATGGATGTCGTGTGCTAATGTGCTAAAAAAAAAAACAATTTTATATATATATATATGACATTGATGTTAGCCCTCAGATTTGAGTATCCGGTTGAGATCACAATATAACAAGTTGGCTCTCGAACATTAGATCTTGATTTGAGAGTTGAGATTCTTTTATTTTTAATTTTTATTTTATAAATCATTTTGATGCGAAAATATTTCCTTTGACAAAAGTTTACCAGAATACCCTTTGAACTTTTGTAGGTACTTTGATCATTGAGAAATATTTATTTATATATATTTTTGTCATGGAAAAGTATATAATGAGACTATTTACCTTTGATACAAGGTGATTACAATTAATCTTGACCATTGGATGTGAAATTGGGTGTCTGCATTATTCATCTACCAACCTCAAAATTCAAAAGAAATTTTTTCGAACTTTGTGATACATCCAAACTATCAAATTTCGCATCGGATGATTGTAAGTAATTGTGACCTCCCTATACCAAAGCTAAATGATCTCATTGTATATAATCCCTTAGGCCAATTATGCCCCAATAAGAAGATAGGATGCCCCAAATTTCAATCAAAAATGTTTTGTAGAGAAAAAAAAAAAAAAGTCCAACAATGTTTTGCCGTGACATTGTGACATGAGCAGTCTTAACCGTCTATTTACATCGAACGGGTGAAAAGTGGGGATGGATATAATTTATATGTGGGTGAGATCAAATAGTAAGCATTCCCCTGTAATAATACCCTTTTGTAGTGTGCTGGGAATCCCCTCGGCCAGGGCACAATGGCTTACTTGGTTGAATCATCGGCTAAGTCCATCATGGGGCCAAAAGCCCTAAGAAAATAAAGTATTGAAAGTAATTTTGGACCTAAAATACCTTTAAAAATTAAAATTAAGGGCATAAAATATAGAGAAAATATGGATTTAAAAAAGGAAAATTGTTTCATGTGAGGCAAGACTGCATTTCTAAAATATGCGGTGCCAAGGTATAAAGCATCCATCTTAAAGATGGACGCAAATTTGTGGTCCATCTAAAAAAAATTGAAACTAACAGTCCAAATGTTTTCTTAATAGAATTATTATTTTAAATTTTCAAAATTTGTTTATTTATTCATATTCATGATCTCCATGTTAGAGATTACATGTCCTTAAAAATTAAATAAAAAAAATCATCTAAAAAATATATTATTATGAGGTTACTCATTTCTACATGGACTCATAAAAACCGTGTCCTTTTAAAAAAAATCTAATTTATAGTGAAACGCACCTTCAAATAGTATTGAGAAATGTAGTTTCAATACTGGAAATCTTTGTAATAGCCTTAAAATATGTTTTCATCTCTAGTTATAAAATTTAAATCTTAAAAAATAGTGTAGATCAAGCAGATCAATGAAAACTTGAAAATCTTGAAAATTGATGGCTCAAAAATGCATTACAAGATCCACTATTTTCAAAACTTGAAATCCATTTTTTTCTCATGTCCGTGCATCATGTGGTCGAGATGATAAATTTGAGGATATTTGAGCATCAAAACAACTTCTTCTAATAAAAATTTTGATGTGCGCTCTAATTTGATTGTTTAGAGCCTCCCACTTATATGTACCTTTTCCTTATTTTTTATATTCACACTTATATGTACTTTTTCCTGATTTTTTATATTTATATAATTTTTTTTTTTTGAATTTGTTTTTAACTGCCTGCCCTAAATTGTATACTGTACACAACTTTGGACTACTTGGCCGAGGTGTATTGGGACTTTGGTCAAAGCCGCGCCTAGTCCTAGTACACTACCCCTTCCATTATTTGATTGTTTTATTTCTCGGAGCCCGAAATTCTCAATAGATCACTGGAATGAGAGGCATTGCAATTTCATCACAATCACCCACCTTAATTTCTACAAAATTCCAGCTTCATAATCCAGAGGAAACAACAGATCTACATTCCTAACGCAATAATCTATGCGGAAAGAAGCACGCTATTTCGAATAAAATGAATGCAGAATTTCATCAGTTTCTATCTCATGGAAAAGGAAAATTAATCAATTCGGGGAAAAAGGAAATAAGGCTTACCCGTTTCTTTGTCGAGACTAAGATACCAGATCTGGCCATCAGCGGACGCTTTGAAATGGTCCTCTGCCCACATTATATCAAAATTATCTTCGAAAGAGAACAGGTCGGCAGCTTCGGCGGTGGCAGCCATGAAACCTGCAACTCCAAGGACAACACAGAGGTAAAATGCTGATCCCTTCCCCATTTTTGTTTGATTTTAGAAGAGGAATTTGGTTGTTGCAGAGGTGAGGGGTGAGATATATACAAGGATGGGGACTTTTTGCCTTCCTTGATTTTGACCTAAGAATTTTGATTGTTGATATATCTAAAGATAAACACACAAATAAGGGACAGAGGGACAAGAATTGTTGTGAGGAAAGCTGTTTCATGATAAGAGCATATGGGAAGGGAGAGGAGGTACGGAGAAGATTCCATGTGAAAACTTTTAGTTTTGTTTTTCTTTAACCTTAAAGACCATAACGGATGAGAGCGACTAATCACTTTAGCTGTAATATGCTGCTTTTTCATATATTTCCGAGCAGTGGTTTAAAAAACGAATCAGACTCGGATCAGGCATCTCAAAAACCGATTTGGATCGACGAATCGGCGATTCGGATCTGGATCGAGAATCAGGCCGAATCACTCTGATTAAGCTTTAAAAAAATTCAAAAAAATTATTAAATTTCATTATAAATGTTGTTTTTTATGAATCCAATAAGAAATGAGGGTACTGCATTATTAACTTTCATTGTTTTCATCAATTTATGAATATTGAAATGTTCTTTCCTTGTATGAACTTATGTTGACCATTAAATTTACATCACATAAAAAAAATCATAGAATTATCGTGGATTAAGTATATAATCATATATGGACTACAATAAAGAGTTGACTAAATCCATGAAAAATTGGCCACTAAAATCTCGAATTAGCGGAAAACCCTAATCCGCTAAAAAACCCAAATTATTACAACCTAACTAACTATAATATTATATACCAACAATATTTTATAATTATTTTATCATATAAATAATAAAAAATCCAAAATATTTTATAATATCATGTAATTTAAAATATATTATTGACAACTGTAAGAAAAATAGTACACTACATGATTTATAATACAAAAATTAATAAATAAAATAAAATATTTTATTGTCAACGTAGAAATTATTAGAATGCGTACCAATTTTTTTTTAATTTTTAGGCTTTTAGAATAAATTAGTGGAACAGATTGTTAGTAGAAAGCGAGAGATTTCACATGGCCTCATTGTATGAATCCTATCTTTAAATTAATATTACTAAATTTATATTAAAGACCATCATGTTATAAAATTAAAAATATAATTAGACTATTTATTCCTAAGTTGTATGAATAAATACATTTTATGTTTTTGACAAGAAATACTTATTATGTTATCTTTTATTTTTTTTTACAAGAAAAATATGATACTTGTTGATTATCTTTGTTTTTTTTTTTTGGACAAAAGAAGAAGATATTGTACTACATGTTTTTTTGCTTGTTGTATTACTTTTATTTTTTTTTACAAGAAAAATAAAAAAATGATGTTGCCAAAGTACATTTTATTTTTTTATGCCTTTTGTTTTATTTTTTTTGCAAGAAATACTTGTTATATTACCTTGTATTTTTTTTACAAGAAAAATAAAAAAATGTTGTATTATCTTTTTTATCTTTATCTTGAAAAGCCTTTTATTTTATATTTTTTCTATTTTTTTACAACAGTATTTTGTGACTTCGTTTATTTTTTTTTACACAAAATTTTTTTTGTATTTTTTTTGTTGTGCGTTAAGGGGTTCGAACTCAAAAAAAAAAAAAAATTTGTTGTACGCTAAGGGGTTTGAACTCAAAATATTTTTTGGTGCTTGCTATGGGGTTCAAACTCAAGACATACACCTAAAAATCGGTGTTGTCAACCAACACGGCCACATCAGCACATATGATTTTAGTAGCATCTATAATAATATATATTCAATCATCTTGCTTTAATGATTTTTTGTGAGAATTATCCAACATCGAAGGATGAATGTTGCTTGGTTATCTATAAAGTCATGTGTCATAGACACTTCATTGCGCGTGTAGAAACGCGAGTGAGGCAAACGTGAGGTGAGTTACCACGTGTGGCCACATGTCACTCTCGTAAGGTGGCCATGTGTGCCACGTGTAAACCTAAAAAATATAGGTTTTTTGGTTGAGACTCGCGATTCCCGATTTTTTCGTTGAGACTCGCGATTCCCGGTTTTTTCGTTGAGACTCGCAATTCCCAGTTTTTTCGTTGAGACCCGCGATTCCCGGTTTTTTCGTGGAACGGGCTCGGTAGCAGATGATTCCCGAGTCGAACCGATCGAGTCCGATTTTTTAGTGGAACTGGCTCGGTAGCAGATGATTCCCGAGTCGAACCGGGCGAGTACGGCTCGACTCTGCGAGTTTTCAAACACTGTTTCCAAGTTTCAACTTGCAAATTTTAAATCAGGTGACGAAAATATCCTTGGTCTTTTGTTAGAATTATTTGAATATTATTATTATTTTATTATTATTATTATTATTATTATTATTATTATGATTATTATATTTTTATATTTTTTCTGAAATGTCAAGACCCAGTTTAGCTTGGATTCATTCCTTTATAGGGGCATTTTTGTAAATAATGAAAATTTTAAATTTGAGTTTTATAAACCCTAGGATCTGACCCTCTAAAAAATTATGTGGTCTTCTATTGAATCTCGAGACATTACTTTTTGGAAAAAGTTTGTATAGAGCCGAGGTTCTAAACAATCAAATTAGAGCCCATCTCAAAAATTTGAGAATAGGTTGGTTTGATGCCCAAATATTCAAATTGATCATCTCTACATCAAGATGCATGAACCTGAGAAAAAAAAAGATTTCAAGTTTTGGAAACAGTGCATCTTGTAAAGCATTGTTGGACTGCCAATTTTCAAGTTTTCATAGATCTACTCGATCTACACTATTTTTGAAGATTTAAATTATATAATTAAAGATGAAAATATATTTTAAAGCTGTCATAAATATTAACGGTATTAAAACCACATTTCTCGATACTATTTTAAGGTAGGCTCTAATTTGATTGTTTAGAGCTTCGACTCTACGCAAACGACACTCTTACTTCTTTCAAGTACTTAGAGGTACAATTAGAAAAAAAATTTTATTGAAGTTAATCTGTGTGTTAAAGATGCTATATTCTTAAAAATTGAGCTTAACTAATCATAAGTGGTGTTTTAGCCGAGGGAGTAAATCGACAGTACACTCCCCGAGGGAGTTGAATATCTTTTGAAATCTTTGCTTGCCATTGGATTTAGAATCCCTTCATCGTCCAATGACTGCATCCAATGATCAAGTAATGTTTTTTTTTTTTTTTTGTACTGGAAGTTTGTGTGGCACCCCATGTGACATATCGAGCTAACATGTTCGTATTGAACCATTATTGCACATGAATGATTGTGACATTATTTGCATAGAAAATTACAAAACTTAGAGAAAAGAAAAAGGAAAAGAATGGCTTTACAAAAAGAAAACAATAAAGTGCCATCGGTATGATAGCTGGCTAGGAGTGAAAATCCACGTAAATAACTTGCTTTTTCCTTATTTTATTTACCAATTCAGAAAGATAGATTTTGAAATGAAGGCAGAAAGCACGCCCCTCATCTTGCGGGTCACACTGTAATCCTTGGGACCTTTAATTATAGGCTCTCTCTGCAAATTATCCCTCCATCCAACAACCTTGCATCACAAAGAGCGCGTGTAATAAAAAAAATCAATCAAAGACAATATATAATGGGATGTCAAAAGATTTCCTACTCCCTAGGGAGTAATATTATCCATTTATTCCTTGGGGAGTAACGCCTCAAGATTAAATAGAAACCGTCTAACTTTTGAAGGACTAGAACTGGGTGTAATAAAACTCGAAATTCATATTTTCTATTTTAGAAATAATCATCTAGTAATTCTTGTATGGTCTAAAAAAATCCTCCTAAATAGATCTTTTGCGTGAGCGAGTAGATTCATCGTATACTCCTGTGGGAGCATAGTATATGCACAATTCATGTAAAATATGAGATATAAGAGGTTTAGAGAAAATATAATGGAATTGATAGGAAACATGAGATATAAGAAGTTAAGGGGAAGTCAATAACGTGGGTGGCAATGGGCCAGGCCAGATGCCCCTTCCCGAATTGAGCAGAATAGGCCCAGGCTTAAGTCGAAACGTGGCCCAAAATGGGGCCGGTCCTATCTTGCATTTGGTCTTGGCCCTTCCCAGCCTTGTCCTTGGGCTGCAGTGATCCAGCCATGACCTAGCCCTTGGGCCCCAAAATGTGGCGTAGGTCCTATGTTTTTAGGGTGGGGCCGACCAGCCCGGTCTGGCCAAATGGCCCCTTGTCAACCCTAGTCAATGACTAGGATTTCTTCATCACTTGTGGAAGCACGAATAAGAAAGCCAAATGTTATTATTACAAGGTAGTGTTTTAAAACGAGGAGTAGTGGGTGGATCAATGACCTATCGGTCTTGATCTGGATCAACAATCTAACAAAAAGAAATGAGTGTCTGTTGGGGAGAGAGAGGGAGAGAGGGGCTTTGAGCATGAGCTTTTAAATAGCTATGTTGCTCTAGGTTGGCGTACTATATACAAAAAATGAATACTTGATGCATACAATTGTTTTAATTATTAAAAGATATCACAAAATAATCGACAATTGATAGAGTTCCTATAACATAATAGCTCATAAGTCTCCTCTATACTTTAATGTTAGGGAGTTCATGTCTCTCTCTCCACATCTCTCTTTCTACATGCATGCATTATTTTTGGAAGTCTTGCTCGTATATATATATATATATATATATATATGAGAAACCATTGTGTGCGACATCGCATATTGGGATCTTATACGTAACGATTCGAGATCTTGAATCTGACCGCCTTTTTTAGATGAACCAATCGTCTCAAATTTGAGACATTTCCCTCTCTCTCACCCAATAGCGCTAGTTTCCCTCCCTCTCTCTCTCTAAGCACTCCCTCTCTCTCTACTACGGATCATTAACCAGGCAACAAAGACTGTGAAATCTACTACGGAATATCTCCCTCCCTCTCTCTCTCTACTGTAGATCTCTAAGCATGGCCTCCCAGTTTCCCCTCCCTCCCTCTCTCTCTCTACTGTAGATCTCTAAGCATGGGCCTCCCAGTTTCCCCTCCCTCCCTCTCTACTGCATAATCATCTACCGGGCAACACAGATAGGGATTTGTACTGCAGATCATCTCCCTCCCTCTCTCTCTCTCTCTCTAAGCACTCCATCTCTCTCTCTGCCAAAACTTCATCTTAGGGCTTTTTTTTCCTTGCATTTTTTTACGGTGAATCCTGCCTACAAGCGGCCATTTTTCGAAGTACAAGTAAGCACATTCAACAATTTGTTTGATTTATTGTTGCAAGAATACAGTCTTTTTGTTTTGATTGTTTGATTTATTATTGATTAATGATATTTTAATCCAAATCCAATATGACAATGTGGGGCTTGTTTTTTGTGGTTTTTCATGTGAAAAAAATATGGGGTTGGGTTTGGGTTACATGCCTCTCTCTTGCTCTCTAAAACTCATTGTCATTTTTCCCAAGCAAGACCTTTCTGTTTTTTCTATTTTTAAATTTTTTTGGTAGTTGAATGAACCTTGAAGCTGATATGATCAGGGATATTTTGATTTATGGATAACTAGATGGGTCCTCTAATAATAGGGTATTTTTCTTACTGTTTATGCAATTCATTATGCTGGTTTCTTAAAATAGAGGAAAAAATCCGCCCTAAATATTTGCCACATTTGGGGGTTTTGGTTTTTCAGTCATTGAATGCGTTATACAGAGCAACAAAACTATGATTAAAGTTTTATGACTCGCCATACTTATAGGATTGTGTTTTTCACATACAATGAATTGCAGTTTCTAGATCAAATTGGATGCCTTCTTTATGGAAACGAGCTAAACTTATGTTAATGCATGGAATTATTAGTTATTGTTATGGAAAATTATAAATGGCCTCTGTTTCTTATCTGGTAGTCTGCCAACTAGGTTATGTTTTGGTGATTCAATTATATAAAAGTTCACCATTCAAACACTTGGGTATTCGAACGCTTCTACTGATTTATGCATGCTTTACTATCCACATGCTATTGAAAGAAAATTATGATATGTCAAATGTCAGTTGCCTTATTTTCCATGTGCCATTTTTAAGCACATTTTGATATGTTAAATGTTGTATGCCTTTTTTGTATATTGATGTTGATCATGTGAATATAACTATGTTGAGTTGCTTCAGGAATTAAGTTCATACACTACTACTTTAGGAGTTAAGTTCACAATAATAAGGGTTGTCTACAATTGGTTAGAAGCAATGGTTTACTAGGAGTGTTGTTATGTCTATATAACTGTTTGAATACATATATTTATATAGCTTGTCTTTTCGGTTGAAAAACTTAGATGGACCACACCATTCAAACTGTGTGTCATCCCCCGCTTGCGTAGTTGTTAACAACATGGGTGACACCAATGAGCCCATGGAGCAAGTTCCTTATCTTGCTACCCCTCCTAGAAATTTCACAGAAATGCAAGATGGAAAACCTGATTCCTCAACCAAATGCTTAGAAACAAATGTACCGCGTTTAGGAATGGAGTTTTCTTCAGAGGAACATGCAATTGACGACTATAAGTCTTATACATTGGCCAAAGGTTTTGGTATCCGTAAGGGCAGTACCCATAATAATAAAGGTGAAAGGATTCACAGGGAAATTATTTTCTCTAAGGAAGGATTTCGCAAAGTGAAAGATCAGGTCAGTGGAAAGGATCTTCCTGAATCAAGGTGTGGGTGTAAGGCTAAGTTGGGAGTCAATAGAAAAGCGGATAACAAGTGGGTTGTGACTGGGTTTATTGATGATCACAATCACGATCTAGTCAGTCCAAGGAAAGAACATTTAATTCGGAGCCACCGAACATTGTCTAATACCACAAAGTTGATAAATTCAATGAGTTCGACAATGGTTAAGGCAAGACATATTCATAGAGCAAGTTGGAGGGATCGAGAATGTCACATGTACACAAAATGATATCGAAAATGAAATTGCTAGTGCCAGAAGAAAACTAAGAGGAGAAGATGGTAGTCTAATTATGCAATGGCTTTATAAAATGAAAGAATCAAATCAATCTTTTTTCTATAGATTGAAATTAGATGAAGATGATCACATTCTCAACATCTTATGGATAAATTTAACATGTAAAGTTTCATATTAATGATTCTCTGATGTGATTACATTTAATACCACATACAAAACAAACTCTTTTAGCATGTCCTTTGCACCCATACTTGGTGTAAATCACCATTTCAATACAACCTTCTTTGTATTTGCACTCATATTTGATGAGAAGGTAGAATCATTTGTTTGGGTATTTGAAAATTGGTTAGAAGCAATGAGTAGACAACAACCGGGCGCTATTCTCACTGATCAAGTCTATGCAATTTCAATCGCAGTGAGACAAGTTTTTGACAAGAGTGAATAGCATTACTGTAAGTGGCATATACTTTCGAAAGTTAAAGAAAAACTATCTCATATCTTGCGCATGCATCCTTCTGTTTTAAATTCCTTCAAGAGTTGTATAGCTAGCCCAACAATAGAAGAAATTGAATTGGGATGGAAATTAATGATTGAGAAATATAAGTTGGAAAGTAATGAATGGCTAATTAAGCTTTTTATGATTGTCGCATGCAATAGGTGGATGCATACTTAACTGGCAGGTTCACAGCGAGTATGACTTCTACCCAAATAAGTGAAGGGATGAATAAGCATTTCAAGATATACTTGACATCCAAAACTAGCTTACGTACATTAATGGAAATATGTGCAAAGGTGCAAGATAAAAAGGTACGAAAAGAAAAGGAAAACGACTTAAAAGACATTAAAATTGCTCCAATCTTAAGAACAACTTCTTTATTTGAGTCACAAGCATAAAAAATATATACGCAAAAGATTTTGAAGATATTTGCGGAAGAAGTTGCCAACTGTATAAATTTTATGAGTGAATTAGTTCATGAAAATGGACAGCTTGCCACTTTTAAGGTGGTAGATATGGGAACTAGATCTAGATCATACTTGGTGGAATTCAATCCCCATGACAAGATGGCTTCTTGTAATTGTCACTTATATGAGAGGATGGGCCTTCTTTGCAGGAATGTGTTGGAAGATTTTTATGATGAAAAATATATTTGAAATACCTCCAGCATACATAATGAGGTGTTGGTCAAAGGTCGTAAAGAGGGGGTTTTTATTGATGAAAGTGGCAAACAACTTCATGATACATCTGCACTACCACGCTCCATTCGATATAACAATGTCTTGCATTCTATTCGATAATTCGCTAAGCGTGCGTCAAAACGTGTGGAGGTTCATGATTTTGTAATATCTTTAATACACGATGATATCATAGAGGTTGATGGTAAATTCGGTTGTAAGCAACGTCCACAGGTTGACACGATGACTCATGTCAATGATGAGAGGGAGCTTTTGGTTCTAGTGACACACCAAATAGAAGTTACAACTGCCAAAATGTCCCTGATCCTTCATAAGCACGGGCAAAGGGACGGCTGCCAAATGCCAGAAAAAAAGCGCGATCAGAGGGATGGAAGCCAATCGAAAAGTCTAAGAAATGTGCAGTTTGCCAGGGCAGTGGGCATGACAAAAGAAATTGTCCATCATTCGTTCATGAAAAGTAATAATCCATCCCTTGAGATTCAAAATAATTTTCATTGTATAAGCTTTTCAATCTAGATGTATTAGAATTTCCATATGATAGTACTCGTTGTGAATGCATTATGAAATGTAAATATAGCATTTTATTTTCTTACTACAGGGTTATTCAGAAAGTCTGGTATAAGATTCCATCTCATAATTAGCCTTATGAGAAGTGGGACAGGAGCATTGAGGGTAAGTAGCCTTATGTATTATGCATCTATGTATGAAATATTTTATGTACTCATGTATGCTTGCATGTTGTATATATGGATGCCTTTTTAAGCAAGGTTAGAGTATTTGTCATAACTTCTGTGGTTGAGCATTCTCTTAACAAATGTCTGATTGCGGTAGTTATTTGTTCATAAACTTCATATTTCTTGGTAGTTTCGAGGATGATTGGTATCTCTTATAATTCTTGATAGTTTTTTAGGATGATGGGTACAAGTCTCTTATGCTAGGTCATGTACTCCTTACCAAGTCACCCCATGTTCATTCTTCAGCCAAATATAGTCTTGTCTTTCTCTGTAACAGTAATATACTCTGCAATCTTTTGCCTCTCAATTATCACATCAGTGATATATGGGTACTCCAATGCATATTGCATTCTAGCTACATCAATATTGAGAGCATCTTGATAATTTGCATGTATTCATTAATCCTTTTGTGCTATTTTTTGAATGTGAATTGGTGACCTCCAATTTTGAAATTTTTAAACCTTTTAGAGGACAAGGTGTTGTGCTACTCGTGAAATAAGCTCAAGAACTTTAGCATATGTCAATTTAGTTCAAGAACTTCAGCATATGTCAATTTAGTTTCTTCACTATATGTCAACATGACACCTATAGTTCTTGACCTTACTTCAATCATTCTTTGTGCCTTTGGAATTTGAATTCAGACTTTCTTCTTTTGGTTTTGCAGCCCTCGTTCTTTGGTTTCAATGGATCAACATTTTGAGGTTGTCTGGTGAAATAGTGCATAAGCGTGTGGAGCTTTGTGTTTCCATTTTGTCAATTGGATTCTGTGAGGATGTTGTGTTGGATGAAATTGAAAAAGCAGAGGCATACTTGGTGTTGAGAAGAAATGATCCGGGATTGCTCTAGCTTGCAAAATCTTCTCTTGAACTCTGCATTGCCTAAGGCAGAGGTGGTCAAATGTATCTTATGTTTACTATGTGTCATAAATATTAATGGGTATGCGTCTCTTTGAATGTAATAGCAGTTCAAGTTTATTGTAAAGTGTTATCAATATGTATGTTGTTTCAGAATACTGTATTGTAGGGTCTACTCTCTTGTATAATTTGTGGAAGAATGAGAATGTAGTAGTGGGATATAATGTTCTATTTCTAAAGGATAAGTAGGATCCCGTACAGTTTTTTCAGATAGTTGTGACTGGCAGTAGAAGATGACCTTATTAACAAACACATCAATTAGATTTGATTGTGTTAAACAATTGTGTAACATTTTGACTCTACTCATTACAATTGTATGTTAGCTCTACTGGTATGTTAATTCTAAAAATGATGTGTCATGTGAAACAGTGACATGTTGCTTTTTTTTTCACTACTATAATCTGAGTTGTATTTCACATTTGATTTGTTTTTCCCCTTTTCCATCTCTTCTTTATTATTTTCCCCTTCTCCCTCTCTTCTATCCACAACTTCTTCCTGTTCTTCCTGGGTTCCTCTTATCTTTGTTCTCGTTTTCTCTTTGTTATCCTTCTCTCTGTCTTCTTCTCTCCTTGACTTTTGTACCTACTACTACATATTAGCTCCCCCCCTATCTGTCTCTAGAGAGAGAGAGAGAGAATCCAATTGCCCAAGAACTTTGCGGTTGCCAAGAAGTTCTTATGACATTTGATCCAGAGGTGTAAACACCTGGCTTGAATTATGTAAAAATGTATTTGAGATAGGATTTTGTTGAATTGATGTTATCTGTGGTAAGACCAAAATTTAAGGCCCTGTTTAAATGAGTTGACAAGCCTCCTGTGCAATATAGGCTTAAAGTGACAACATTGCTGGTTTCCTTTTGCACAAAGAATTTGGCAAAACACTCTATTTATGCCGCAAGCTATTACAATTTGCTGTGTACAATTTATTATCTAGTTATACAATTGGGATTGTATTCAATGAGACCATTTCACTTTGGCATACATCATCACATTGTCAACGCATGTTAACATGGCTGATTCAGTTTAATACATGAACACTATATGAATACCGTCAATGCCTGTCTCTTATATCAAACACTTTTCAACAAAAGTAATACAAACATAAACACATTTGCTACACACAAGAAAACTAATAATTATTGCATACGTACTAAAGTATCAATAATTTGTTGTTGTATGACCATCAGTTCAGGCTTGACCATAATACGCTCTTGCGATTCTTGTGACTGATTGTTTTGGTGTATATCACAATGCCTCAAGTTTATATTATAAATCATTCCTTCCATATATTCATCGTACCATTGGAAAAAAGTACAATTTGTACTCCAATAGTACATTCTTATAGGGGTTCGATCGGGAGCTTGATGTACTTAATTTGCATTGTAAGTTGCATTATGGACAGGTTCGCCAATGATATCCTTTGGCACTTCTGGAAACTGATGACATGATGTGTAGTTCAAAGGTCTAGATTGCATCCCAATTTCATAAAAATGAAACAAAGGACATGAATTTCTCTTGGAAATCACAAAATAACCATAAGAAAGCATCACTCATCCAAAAGTCCCAAAAATACAAATCTAAAAATAGTATACAATTAATCAAGGAACTCAGAAAGTAATTAAACACTACTGCAATATGCTTCAGATTAAAAAATAGCAATCCCTACTACAATATGGTTCATGTAAGAACAAAATCAGCCCTAAAAATTACAACTTTGCAAACCCCATACTATACATGATTCATCGAAAAAAAGCTTGATTTTTGACAGACTGATTCATTTGCTTTGTGACACATTCAATGACTGAAAAGCGAAAAACCCCTAAATGTGGCAAAAACAAAACCACAGATCACAAAGCCTAATTCATCTAATAACATGGTTTTGAGATCGTACAAATTTACAGAATCCGAACTAAGCATCAATCATCCAAAAGACCCAAAAAAACATAAGCAAACATCACTCATCCAAAAAACCCAAAAATACAGATCTATGCAACATGCTTCACGTTCAAAATGGCAAACCTTATTGCAAAATGCATATGCTTCATATTCAAAATGGATGAATCAACTTAAAAATAAAATAATAGGATGAATCTATACCTGAAATGGCCTCAAAGATAGTGTTGAAGATGAGACACAGACAGAAGGACATTGGGCTCGTTTAGGTTAGAGAAAAAGATGAGGGGCTCAGTTAGGTTGAAACTAGAGGGGAGGGGGGGATATCGGGCGGGAGAGAGAGAGGGAGATTCTGCCATGCGTTTTCTTCTTCGCTGAAAGAGTTTCGAGGAGAGAGAGTTTAGGGTGGGTTTTTTCTTCTATTTTCATAAACCAGCATAATGAATTTCATAAACAGTAAGGAAAATACCCCTATTATTAGAGGACCATCTCGTTATCCATAAATCAAAATATCCCTGATCATATTAGCTTCAAGGTTCATTCAACTATCCAAAAAAAATTAAAAATTAGAAAAAACAGAAAAGTCTCGCTTGGGAAAAATGGCAATGTGTTTTAGAGAGCAAGAGAGAGGCATGTAACCCAAACCCCACCCCATATTCTTTTCATATGAAAAACCAAAAAAAACCAGCCCCACATAATCATTTTGGATTTGGATTAAAATATCACTCACCAATAATAAATCAAACAATCAAAACAAAAAGACTGTATTCTTCCAACAATAAATCAAATCAAATTGTTTAATGTGCTTACTTGTGCTTCAAACAATGGCTGCTTGTAGGTCGGATTCACCGTAAAAAATTGTAAAGAAAAAAAAGCCCTAAGATGACGTTTTGGTAGAGAGAGAGAGAGAGGGGGGGGAGGGGAAACTAGGAGGTCCCTTCATCGTTGAAAGATGACGTATTTAGAGATCCGCACTAGAGAGAGAGAGAGGGAGGGAGATGATCCGCAGTAGAGATCCATGTCTCTGCTGCCCAGTAGATGATTATGCAGTAGAGAGAGAGAGAGGGAGAGAGGGAGTGCTTAGAGAGAGGGAGGGAGGGGAAACTGGGAAGCCTGTGCTTAGAGATCTGTAGTAGAGAGAGAAAGGGAGGGAGATGATCTGCAGTAGATTTCACAGTCTCTGCTGCCTGTTGATGATTTGCAGTAGAGAGAGAGGGAGTGCTTAGAGAGAGAGAGGGAGGGAAACTCACGCTATTGAGTGAGAGAGAGGGAAATGTATTAAATTTGAGAAGATTGGTTCATCTAGAAAAGGCCGTCAAATTCAAGATCTCGATTCGTCGCGTATACTATCCCAACACGCGATGTCGCGCACACAATGGTTTCCCTATATATATATATATATATATATATATATATATATATATATATATATATATATATATCCACATCTCCCAGTCTCGCTCTCTATCCCCAATGCATAGTCTCTCTCTCTAGTTTCTATCTCCCTATTTACATGACTGAGATTGAGGAAGTTCAAGCAACATGTATGAACTCATAGTCTACAAACCCTTAAAGACAAAAAAACAATATAGATTTTAAGCATTTCTCAGGTTTTTGCCACTCTCATTTGTTACATCCTTTCCCCAGTTCCAATTCTTTATTTGAGAGACTTATATTAACATCATCAAAAACCTGTATGAATACAAAATCCTTCCTATCATTATTGGATTTTGAAATATCTAAAAGGCCACAAAAATATATTAAAATATATGTATATTAAAGTTGTGAGTCCTATACTTCACAAAGCTCCCAAACTCTAAGAACATTTTGTTTTAGTGAATCAATGAGGATATAGAGCTCGTACCTGGTTATTAAGAATTAAGAAAATGAACAACTTTTATATAACCCTTGGCAAGGGGACACCAACAACATCAGACAAAATGAAAGTCGTTACAAAATCTACGAGGCGAGCATGCCAAAACGTTGTTTCATTCAAAGATACTGCTGCTTTTGCCAAAGAATCAACAACCATGTTCCCCTCTCTGAAGGCATATCGTATCTTCCCTTAATGATGAGAAAAAGTTGCAAACTTTGACATACATTTCTTTAAGATTATGCACATTCTTCATGGAGGCCTGCAGTGACAACTCATAGAATCCACAAGAATCTTGGAGTCACTTTTGATGACAAGAGGTACACAGTTCATCTCCCTAGTCAAGGAAGTCCCCTTATCAAGTGTATGAAATTCAGTTGTGTTATTAGAATTGTTACCCAATGGAGCTGCAAAGGTTGCAATTAATCCACCTGCATCATTTTTGATGATACTCCGATAGCCAGCATTACCCGAATTCTTCTTATAAGCTCCATTGATGTTAACTTTAAAAGAGCCTAATGGAGGAGGCAGCAACACTACACGAATTTGAATAGGGGTGGCATCATATTCCATTGTAGGTTAAGATTAACAGCTATATTAAATTCTGAGCAATGGAAGGCCCAATTTTTAGCTCTTGAAAAAAAATATGTCGTAGTAGTTGCTCCTTGGCATTATCAATCCACCATGTAACCAAGAATTCTTCTCCATCCAAAGGTGCCAAGTGGAAATGGTAAACAAAAATTTCCAAGCAAACTACATACCTGTGGATCAAAATCTAACTTTAACTCATTTGGCTATCAGGGACATTGTGGTTTTCTCAAAAGGGAAGAATTTCCTAAGTCTATTAAAGATGGATCTCTAGATGAACTTCGAATACGAGCATTAAACAATGATATAATCTGAAAGCTCCTCCTCCTAGAAGCAAAAGGGGTAAAAAGAGAACGAAGCAAGCCCCTCAATTATAGTATCGACAAAGTCGATAACGTAGAATGTAAGGCTAACCAGACGAACCATTTTTCCCTGGGAAGAGATGGTGTAGATGACAATACTTTGAAACAAGACTACACATGCGCATCCTTTCTTATGTATTCCCAAGCTCTCCTAACTGAAAAATGACCATCCTCCGCTTGAGTCCAAACAAGCTGATCCTCAAGTCGATGTATAAATAACACATAAGAAAGCACCTCATATGAAAGATAGTTAGGGAAGGAGGAAAGAAGATTCCCTATGAGAAGCGTACTATCCAGAAAGTCAGACACTTTCACTATTGATGATTAGTATCTAAGATATTGTTAGTGCCATAAAGCTTCAACAAAGAGTGTTTTGATAACCACCGATCATTCTAAAAATCAATTTATATTCCATTACCTACCAGCCACCTAACATTAAATAGCAGCTTACCAAAACTATATCTTTCTAGGCAAGCGAACAAATTCTTGACTGAGAATGCCAGCTTGCTGAAATGCCGAATGCCAACTTGCTGAAATGCCTATGTTTGAAGAATTTTGTCAGGAGACTAGATGGACTAGAGATGACTCATGTTTTGGATTTCAATATAGAATCCAACACATGATGAAGTCGTGACTCCCCTCCTCTCGTTTTAGGCATATCGTATTTAATTAACTAGATGTCACCTATTCTCAGTAGTCCCTGCCAAAGAACATTTTGCTACAACATCGACATAAGCAACTGCAATCTTCCTGCAAATGAAAGGGATAAAGCTTACCACAAGCCAATCTTATCAAAGATCTTCCCAATTAAGCTTTGACAATGCTGATGCCTCAAATAACCATGGAATAAAGACAATCCCAAATATTTGACAGGAAGTTCACCTATACCAAACTGGTTCAAACTAACAATCTGGGTTTTCACACGATCAAGAATATTAAAGAATATAACCTTGTATTTATTATCAACAAATTTCTGGTCAGATATCTTGTAGAAGTCATCCAAAATATGCCTTATAAAGGAGGCTTCTTGAAGAAAGGTGCCATAGAAACTAAGGGCATCATCAGCATAGAGAAGATGGTTGACCCGATAGTTGTAGCTAAATGGGAAAGAAAGAGGCAAGGAATTGCTTAAAAAGGATTCATCAAGCATTCGGCTAAGATAATCCATCATAAAAAGAAATAGGTATGGTGATAGTGGATCACCCTAATGAAGGCTACGCTTTCCTCTGAAATATCCTATAGGAGAACCATTGTGCATAATAGAGAAAGGAGTAGTAGTGATGAATAACTGTACTGAAGAGATGAAGATAGTTGGAAATCCCAATTTATAAAGTCTATCAAGAATGAAACTCCAAGACACCTGATCATATACACTAGTCAGATCCAGCTGCAGACATATTTTCAGTCGAGCTGAAGTTGTATGGCATAGTGATACCAGCTTATTAGCCATGAGGACGTTATCTGTTATCAATTTTTTTTAAAAAAAATTTGACTGACACGAGTGAATGAGATCGTCTAACATTTTCCTTAATCTGCATGCAATAATTTTGCCGATAATTTTGTAGAGTACATAGCACAATCCAATAGGTTGAAAATCCTTCAAAAATGAAGAGCATGAAATTTTAGGGATCAAACAGATGAATGTAGAGTTTAACTCTCTCAAGAACTTAGCCTTTCCAAAAAATCTTTAAGAGCAAAGAGAAGATCATTCTTAATGATATCACAACTGAATTTATAAAAACCAACACCAAAACCATCAAGTTCTGGTGCACTTTCCTCTTTTATGGTCCATATGCACTCCCTTACTTCTCCAAGAGAAATGTTTTTGGTAAGCTTCATGCATTGGACCGTGACACACCTAGGCATAAATGTTTTTTTGGCTCAAGGGTCCGTAGAGGAGATATGATCATCATTCCATAAAATGCTCTCAAAATAAGCAGCCATATGGAATTCAATATCCTCATGCTCTGATATGAGATTTCCATTGATGCCCTTTAAGTAGAGAATTTTGTTATTCCTTCTTCTAATAGTAGTGGACGTATGAAAGAATCTAGTGTTGGAGTCTCCTTCCTTTAACCATGTCTCTCGTGACTTTTTCCTCCATATACTCTCATCTTTAGCCAATAGAGACTGTAGTTAGCCAATAAAGACTGTAGTTAGGTTATAGCTCAAGCTTCTTCCAAGGTAATGTAAGAATCACTTGGGTTGATGTCAATAACATATTGCATATCAAAAGTTTTCCCCTTAAATCTCTTATTTATATGCTAATAATTCTAAAGGATGTTTTGTTCCATATAAAAATCTCACCACATAACCTCTTGAGTTTTAGCAACAAACATGTACATAGGAGAGTGACCAACCCTTCCCTGCCATGAATACTTGCCAAGATTCACAAAGCCTTGGGCCTCTTGCCGCATAGAAAAATACCGAAAAGGTTTAAGATTAGAAGGAGGAAGGAAAGAAGGTGAAACTAGTAGGGAAGAATGATCTAACGTTCCTTTAGGCAATAGTTGCATATTAGTATCAAGCATTGATAACATTCAATCTACATTAGCTAACACTCGATCAAGGTGCACACCTATACATTGGATTCCCACACTACTATTCAATCAAGAGAACCAGCCTCTAGCAGAACCCAAGTCTACAAGAGCACAATCCACTAACATCATTGCAAAGTTCACAACATCCACACTAAGGTCATTCCTAACCACCATACTTCTCTAATCCTTCCAAAATGGAATTAAAATCACCTAAAATCAACAATAGTTCTGAATATGTGTTCTTCAAGTATCGAAAATTATCTCATAAAATCGCTCTTTCTGACACTGAATTCCTCTCGTACAGGCCCATGGTAATAAAAGAAGCCCTCGTGTACTTCATGTATGTACCTCAAAAGCATTCAACATATATATTTGGGTTCTATGTCATCATTATTCCAGTTTTCCCTTTCATCTCATTAATCACAAATGAATTGTAAAAGTAAATCTTTCTAGATCACCTATCAGCCAATTGCGATTTCATCCTAGTTTCTAGTAGAAAGCATAGACCAACATTATGTTTAAGAGTAATATTTATGATATCAAATGATCTACTAACTGCACTTATACCTCTAACATTCCAAACAATGACAAACATAAAACAAATTATGAGGAAGTATCGATATCTGGGTGGGAAGTACCCCCCTCCTTGTGCACAACACTTAACATCGACCTTGAGACTCTTTGTCCTCTTGCTTTGCCTTTATATTTCTTATGTTGTTATACACTCCCTTCAATTTTCAATCCCAAATTCTCATCAATCTTCATAGTTGCATGGGGCCAAAGGCTCAACAAAAGGAACTTCACATGACATAACCTCAGCAGTAGGTATCAACGAAGTTTCCTCGGTCCCATCCTTAGCCATCCCTGACAATTCCCCTCAAATGCAACTTCGGCAGATCAGGTAACCAACCCATTCGCATGCCTGTCTCCAGTTTCAACTGTATAAAGTGGAATTGTATCCCTTGTAGAGTTCGAAGGTGTTTTATCAACTGCAACAATTAAGTTTTCAACTTCTTTCAAAATATCCAAAGTTTCTTCCACGAGAGCACCACCAAGTAAAGTTTTGTTCTCAATAGAAGCACCAATTAATGTTTCATTTGCAATTGGTCCACCTAAAATTTTGAAACTTCCAAGATCTATAACTGATATAGCATCTATATCTTTATTAGAAACTACCTACACCTTTTCCATATCAATAATATTTCCAATGGTTTGATGGTCCTCTAAGGAGTAAATGTGGCCTACCAAATTAAATAGACATCTTAGTATCAACAACATATACCACAAAATTAGGAGAAGATAAGACCACCATATCCAACCTATCGACCAATACCGTTATGAACCTTAGCCTCATCAAAAGCACCATCCAATCCTCCATCTAGTGGTCCTCCGTGCATGACAACAAGCTCTCCATCCACATCCCATCCAATAGAGAAGATCGACCTAGGCGAGAGGTCCAATTCTCTATCCACAGCTGGAGAATTAGGTTTCTCCACCATGTAAGCGATCGATCCAAGGGGCCCTGAAGGCCCTAGTCATTTGAGCATTCTTAAAAGTGTTGCAGACTGATATCTCCATCATCAAGCTCTACAAAAGCATCGTACATACCACCATTCACTGGGGAAAATTTATTCTGAAACAAAAATTCATGTCCACCTTTCTTTACTCTCCAAAGATCCTTGCCATTTAGCTTTTTTGCCTCCATTGGTTAAGAATTTCCTCCATGTTGTATTTGCGCCTTTATATTTTTCACATTGGACAATCCCGAGCGCCTCTTACAAATCTCACTTGTTTTTCCAAGCGATTTGTATTTCTTGCACACCACCGACATAAATTTATATAAGATATTTTGTTGCAGTAAGCAACTAACCAAGTTGATGAAAATCTCATCCCGTCAGTCAATATTGATTTTCATTTCAAAACAGACCCTCACCTCTGTCCTGGTTTTCAAATGCATTGGCCTATCCATGAAAATTGGCTTTTCAACCCATGCTAGAACTTAAAAAAGGATTTTGGGCTCCTAACAGAGAAGAGGGTTTGGGAAGCTTTTTGTTTTAAACGATGGTGCAAAGATCCTTCCTAAAAGGAACGATGTTAGAATTTAGAACAAGGCGCTTCTTATTGATAAACCATGGACCTTTGGTCATTTCAATCGCCATTTCTTTGCTCGATTTAAATTGAAAGAGCAGAAAATCATTATTGAGCGAAATGATTTCCAAATAAGATTGAAGGCACCACTTCTTAATCAACGTAGTTTCATGTACTTCCGTTCAGGCCTACTGCTAAGAAAGTAACCAAGCAATTAATAGCTCCATCTCGCTGCACATTTCTTGTAAGTATTTTCATCAATAACAGCACATTATGTACCTTCAATGATTGTGGGGATTTCAAAATTGTATCCTCAAAATACACAACCCCATTTTGCACACCATGCTTGCCAAAGAGGAAAATCGAAGATGATGAGGTATTCATTCACGCATTGCTATTATTGTTTGCAAAAGAGATATATATTGCTCATCAACTTCTAAGGAAGGCCCCACACCTTGGTTCACATAGGGGGGAAGACCACTATCGACATAAGAAAGAGAGGGAAAATTACTTAGAGACAAAGGAGAAAAGGGTCTAGCAACCGATTGCGTGAGATCACCATTGACAGGTGGCAATGGCTAAAGCACAACAATATTGCCACTCGTAGAAGTAGCCGTCGATCATGGCCTGCAAACGTCAATTAGAGAATGAAAAGGACTGCACAGGGCCTTCATGGGAGTAGTCCGGAGTTGAAGAAGAACGGTCAGGAGGTTTGGGGGTAACCATGGCAGGATTGTCATCATAGGCTAACCCCCATGAGAGAGGTCTAGTCTTTCGATATTGAAGCCATTGCCTACGTAAAAGCTCCAAGAGAAAAATTACTTAATTTCCTTACCTCACGCTACAAGGAGAAATTTACTAGTCATGATCAAGAAGAAAAGAGAAATTCAGTAATGGAGAAGTAGAAAGAGAAGAAAAAGTCCACTTATGTTATTAAGGATAATGAGGGAGTGCTTCTTAAATTGAAGCAATCGCAAAGCCATAATACAATGTTGCATAGCAAAAAATAGTTGGATTTGATCATGAATTGGAGGGGGCAACAACAACACCCAGAGACACATTAAGAGAAGAAGATTTGTTTCGTATGTACCTCTAATGAATCTCGAATGTTGTTTGATGATGTAGGTTATACTCTTTTACTAATATGAAACTTGAGTTTTTACATTCTTACCTCTACCTTTGGAGCGATATAGTCAGCCTAGGATGATGAATGCATATAAAAAGTGAGAACAAAATAAAAGTTAGGACCATTTTTTCAACACGAAAAAAAAACAGGTATAATGCTAAATTTTTTATGATCGTATGACACTAGATTGATAAGGGATACAAATACAATCTATTATCAATTTAGGATAATTCTATACGGGGACAATCCATTAGTAGTTTAAAATTATTAGGATCTTATGAAAAATCACAAACATTCTAAACGAACTGGATATTAGAATACTTAAAATATGGGATGTCTAGATAATTATCCTAAAATATCTACATGATAGACATACATCTTAAGTTAAATATAGAAATATTGAAACTTTTAAAGCTAAATTTATATTTCTTCTATTCTCACTATATATTCAAATACCATGATAGGCACAATTTTTTTTAGCATTATTTTAGGAACTCTCTCCCTCCACATCTCTCTATCTCTCTCTCTACTCATCTCCCTGCCCTTCACATAATTTCTATCTCTAGTTCTTATATCTCTCTTTATGTATTAAAGTTAAGGAGTTCCTCTCACTCTCTCTACATCTATCTATACATCTCTCTCTACATGTATTGTTTTAAGAAGTATTTCTCTCTAGATAAGGCTCTATTTCTATCGAAGTCTCTGTATCTCTCTCCCCCTATGCATTGCCTCTCTATCTTTCTAGTTTATATCTTCCTCTACCACTGCAATAAAAGAGTACCTACCCTAAAATTTATCTAGAGGTAGACTCTCTTTTTATTCTTGCGATACATGTCTACCCCTTAATTTTAACTTAATAATATAGATAAATAGATAGATAGATAGAATAGACTGGATAATCATCATTATTGTATAACAATAGTTTTGCTAGTTATGAAATAGATATGTTATTACATAATTTGTATTAAACTAATACAATCATGATTTTATATAATTTAATTTGGGTTTTGTTAAGTTAGTTCTACATATGAAGTGTTCACTTAACCTACTCAACATTAACTGAATAAACATTATCCTTACTTTGTAGTACAAAACTTTTTGGGCATGGCAATTTTTCATCGTAGACATTTCTATAAGAAAATAATGATTAGTTACAAAGCATTTAATGATCCATATAGGTGATATCACACCTCATATAGATAGTGTTAATCTCCACTAAAGTTAAAAAATATTTTTCTTTCTATCTAGAAATTTTAATTTACCCTCAATTAATTGCATAAAATACCCTTAGATAGAAAATCACTACAATGTGGGATAAGGGTGTTATATGTCATTTTTGCCGTACTTGTATCCTTGATACGAATAAGAAAAGAGCCAGTAGTAACCTGGCCCTCCCGGTACCGAAGACATTGTCAGACCATGGGAACACTACAACAATAAGCTTAAAACTTTTGCGACCTCTAAAGAAGTGTTAGAATGGCTTCAAAATGCATAAGATGGTATTTTGGGATACCCTAATGACACTTGTAAAGTTCGAGTTCTGATAAGTTTTGATATGATCAGGACGAAACTTAATTATCAAAATCCAGTTCCTATTATGCTAAAAATGGACCTTACAACTACAACCTTATTTTTTAAGTCTCAAAACATTACAAGACCACCTCCATTAGATCTGGAACATCGAGAAACCCTGAGGGACCAAATTTGGGCTAACCTGGACCCTTCGGGACCTTTTTGGGCCCAACTTACCATAAAAGGGTATGTTTTACAATATTGCAGTTTAGCCTCAACGAACCAGGTTCCACTTATGGGAACTGTCTTCTCAGTTTGGGTGATTTTCAAATGATCATATCATGCTCATTTTATGTCCAACTAAGCTCAAATTTGGACACGAGTTAGACCTTGATGACCCGATCATTTTGATATAAGGCATGCATCTTGACATAACCTGAGATGAGAGAATTTCTAGAGAGAAGATGTGCTCAAAAACATGAAAATTTAGAATTTATAAAAAAGAACATCCAATTCTTGGAAGGCCGTAGCTCAAGATCTTGGTGTCGGATCGTCACGAATATGGGTCCGTTGTGACCGTGTTACAAAGAGCTACATTTTGGAACATGTTTTGTGCATGATCGGAACTCAGATGACACAAATTTAGTGGTTGAAGAAAGGCATACTTTTCAATCATTAGGATTCCATTTTTCAACGACCTCCCAAATTTGGAATTTGTTCAATTCAAGATCAAAACGGACGAAATTTACCTCAAAATGATTGTGACAATGTCCTCTTCAATTTGCGCTAAAAATGAAGACTTGAAACATCACAAATCAACTTACATTGATGGATGAAGAATTGTAAAGTTTATGGACTTGGCCGGATTTTAGGTTCTTCCTAAAAAATCAATTTCAAGATGATCGAATGGTATAAAAACATTCACAAGAATGCAAGCATCGATTCTATGATGATTGATCGTCGGAATTTCCATTATGGGTATCCAAAAAATCTCCCATAGACCAGCAATGGTAAGAGGCCCCTCATGGAGGGATGATTTTAGAATTTGTTGAAAAGTGCTTAGCGGTATTTTGGCTATTAGATCCAAATACATGATGATTATTTTAATTGAATGATTGTGCATTTTTTAACAATTTTGGGTACTTTGCATTCCACCCCTGTTTAGTGGTTGCTCTATATAAGAAAACCCATGTCACTTGTATTGAGGGGCTGAAAAATTGAAGGAACATTTGGTCTTGAAATTTTGGCCTTTGAATTCTCTTTAGCTTTTGAGTATTCATTTGCATGAGCATTTTGGAGTGAGTTTCAGTTAATTTTCTTTACTTTTCTCACACGTTCAAGACCAAATGGAGAGGAGAGAGAATTATTTGTTAGAGAGAGAAATACCCCTAGCCCACCATACACGACAACCCACTCCATACACCCTAGTCCATCTCATACACCATACACTATCCCTTAGACCACCATACCCTACATCTTATCCCATACATCACCCTTAAGTCCTAACCTTAGCCTAAACCCAAGGACCAAGGCCCAAGGCCCCAGGATGCGCACTTAGGCTCAAGCCCATCTTAAGTCCACTCTCTCTCCTCTACCCTCCTTACTCCCTCTTCTTTCTCTCTCTCATCTTCAACTCTTTCTCTCTCCTCATCTCTCTTTCCCTCTCTTCCCACATGAGTTCAGGGTGGGCCCACATGAGTTCAGGGTGGGCCCACATGAGTTCAGGGTGGTCCCCTACACCTCTTATCTTTCTTCCTTCTCTTTTTTTCTCTCTCATTCTTTCTCTAGTCTGAAATCACGGACCTGTGCCTAGGGAGGGCCTAGCTCCTTTCTTTGCTTCTGTCATCTAGTCTACCCCCGCTATGCAATGCACTCATCTCCCTATGTTTTGTAGCGCACTCACCTACCCATGCTCTGCAGCGCACTCGCCTACCCCGCGCTCTGCGGCGCACTCGTCTACCCACGCTCAGTTGTGCACTCGCCTACTCGCGTTCTGCAACACACTTGTACCCTCACTCTCTATAGCACACTTGCATCTCCACCCGTGCCTACATCATCACTCATTCACTTCCATCTCTCTACTCGCTCCTACACCAATACTTACCCACGTCCCCGCATTTACATCATCGCCCACTCACGTCCTTCTCTCACACCTATACCTTCGCTCCCTACAACGCACTCACATCTCCACCCGCACCTAGCCATTCATACATGTCATTCTTTCTTCCTTAAACTAAACCCCTTTTTCTTTACCCTTTCATTTTGTCACCTTCTTATACCAATCTTTCTTCCTTAAACTATACCCTTTTCAATCCATTCATTTCATCACCTTCCTATCTCGCCTTTGTCGTTGATTACTTCTCTTATGACTCGAAACATTTAACAAGGAGACGTTATTGTTATACGGTATTTTTCGACACTTGTATCTCCGGTGTGAATAAGGAGGAAGTTAATTGCGACATAAGCCTGCAGGTACCAAAATGGATGCGAAATATAGAAGCACTATTAAAATAAATTTTGAAGGGCGTTGGAGTGGTCCCAGAAAGCATATCGGGGTAGCACTTGACTCCCTAAGAACACCCGTCAAGTTTCGTCGCGATCCAATGAAATTAAGGTGGATCAGACATAAAACCAATTTTCAAATTTGGCCCCTAACGTGCTGGAAAAGCACATTATAACCATATCCCTTTCTCTGGGGCCTCATATGAACACTAGACCACTTTCGTTGGATTCAGAAGGCCTGAAAACCTCCACATATCAAATTTCAGCTCATTTGGACGAATCTAGACCATTCTTCGGAAGACTTACTCAAAACGGGTAGGTTACACACTATTCTGGTGCACGCTCGGTGAACTAATTTCCATTTATGAAATTGTGTCTTATGATTTCTGGATAACCTTCAAAAGGCCATAACTTCTCCATCTTAAGTCGGATTGAGCGAAAATTTTAGGAGGTTCTTCGTCTCGTCGAGCGTACATTTTGATATCAAGCACGGCCCATGACACGGCCTGAGACGAAAGAAATGCTAGAGAGAATTTGTTCAAGAAAACTCATGTGTTACATATTTTTTCAAGAAGGAGATCCCTTCAATCAAATGGTCATATCACGAACCCCGGACCTCGGATCAACTTGAAAATGAGTTCGTTGCGACCGTGATGTTGTGGGCTTCAATCCGAAGTAAACATCATACGTGATAAAATGACTGAAAAGGCTGTATTTTGAGGTTGCAAGAAGAGATATTTTTCGGCAGATGGAATCCATATTCCGGTACGCCAATTTGAAAAGTGATGATCCGGTCACCAAATGGAGCAATTCTTGCCACAAAGCGATCATGGCGGCTTCCCCGTCATTCTACGGTAGAAGTATCGAACCAAAACGTCAAGAAATGAACAAGATCTAAGATATAAGAATGTAAGTCTCCCACCTTTTATCGGCTTCTGTTAGGAGCTCAAAACATCGATTCAATAATCAAGTAATATGCTAAATGATCGCCTCACCGAGACCATCACTTTCGCGGTATTATTTTCGTCGGAAGGTTGTCGGAAGGACCTGAAATGAGCCACGAATGATCGCCATAGCCCATAACCACTTTTTGGAGACCATCTCGCCATTTCTAAGATTGTGCGTAGGGGCAAAATGGTTATTTTTTTCAAAAACGGGATTTAATTTTAAATCATGAAAAATGCAATGTTCAACAATTTAGGTAAGTTTTGGGCATCTAGCCTTGTTTAAAGGGGATGTTATATAAGCATGGCATGATCATTTGTAACCATAAGTTCAAGAGGCTAATGTAAGTAAAAAAAATTTAATGCAATAGCTTGAACTTCCCTTAGTTTATGATATTTTTATCTCTACCCCTTTTCCCCAAAGTGAGGAGAGAGAAAACTTTCCCCACAAGAGACTACCCTTAGAATTTCTCACTTCCTACCAAGAACCCCTTGCTTCGTACTGGGAACTCTTCACCCCGAACCTAGCCACCGGTCCGGTTCACTAAGCTTCTTGCCACGATGGGGTCTTGCAAGGGGAGCAGAATGAGGCTCACTCCCTATCAGTGCATTTAGGTCTTTGACAAGAAGACCCTCATGACCTGGAATAGCATGACCCTTTGCTCAGTCAAAGATAGAGCAGAGGTCATCAAAAAGGGATCTTGAGTAGCAGCAAGGTCCACTGCTATGGAGCAAGGTTCGTCAATTTTCTTCCAGCGCAGAGGGTAATCCAATTCATAGACCTTTGAGATAGCTGAATGTGTGAAGTACTTCCTGTGCCAGGGCTCACACATGGTACTATTGATGGCTTTCCATGAGTGGTTCGCCTTTCAATACGAGCAATTGGTGACATTCCACCACTGCCAATAGCCTTCAGTAGCATGGCCTACACGGCCATAATGAGGAACAATGAATTTGCTCAGGCCCGTGCGATTAAGGCAAGTCTCCTAGGCCATCCTCATATTCTTGTTTGTCCAAGCTTCCATGTTGGTTCCTAGAAGATCATGGTCCTGCTGGGCACCTTTCTTCCCATATTTCTTTTCAAAGAGCACCGTGAAGGAGCACCCCTAATCTAGGCCATGTTGGCAAGCAAATCCATGGGGGAAATAACCCTCGAATTTCTTGTCTCAACACCTCGGAATGGAAATATGCATCCCTTGACGCTCAGGAGATACATTATTTCTTTGGTTTCAGTGGTACGCCCATCAAAAACCTCACCGAAAGAATCAGTATATACAAGGTCGTTGAGACCCTCTACTGAGAATGGGCTACCACAAGAAAGGAAGGAGGGGTTAGTCAAGAACTTGAGCGCTTCACCTGGCCCCCTATAAATGGCCTTCATACCCGTAATTTTTAACATCTGGGGGCATCCAAACCCTGAAAGACCTTCATTGATCTGGTATGATTTTGGAAAATATGCGAGCCAAAAGCACCTAAAGCGACCTAAAAGCACCTCCCCTCCAAAAGATTCACTTTTACTATTCTTCATAGCAGCTTTACCATGTGTTATTGCTCTTTAGCCGTGGTATATGCTGCACATATACAGGTTGAGATAAGGCATATTCATGCCCCTGTGCAAGCCAGCAAGCCACATATAAGCAATCAGGACGAATCACGTTGCCATTCGACCTTGAAAGTGCGAACTTGCACATAAAAAGGGTCAAGTAAGTAGCCAAGTGCACCTGGTCTTTCACATGCCTTCTTGGAGGACGTACAGGTGCCTTGGTGTCCCCTTCTTCTCCCAACCCTTGTTCGTCATCGTCCAGGGTGCCACCAGGACTGGGTTCCCATCTGTCACGATGGTCCCCATGAAGAAGTCTCTCCATGTTGTAAAGGATACAACCTTAGACTTCGTTTTCACTTCGGAATATAGGAGTTGATAAATTTCAAACAACTCCCTGAGACCCGGAGGAGCGGGCTCGCCATTAATTGGCTTGTCTCCAAAAATCACTTCATTATCAAGAATAAATTCCTCGTACATGAAGCCCAACATTGGCAGCCCGCCAGAAATACATATCGAGGAGAGTGATGCCCCCTCACTAAGATCTAGGTGCCAACTATTAGTTTTGTGACACCAGGTCTCTAACAAAGCCCTCATGCTGTTTGAGCACCTATCATAATAGCCAGTTGAACACTGGCATGCTACTGCTAAACCGCATGCCTCCAAGTTCGAGCATGTGATTCAAGGACATCATTTGTCCAGGTGCTGTATCCCCTCATATATTGGTGCTCCGCTTCAAAACGGAGTCCACCAGAGGCCCAGTGCAATCCTTTCTTTGCCAGCATCCTATTGCTCAAAGTAGAATCTGAATCAAATTCCTATGGAAAGCATGGTATATTGGTATACCATCTCCTTGGAACACAAGCTCGCCATTCTCATCTTCATTAAGATAAAAACAACGTATCTTCTCCTACATAGGTAATACTTAGAGGCCACTCCATTTTCGAGTTGGTTCAAATACATATCAAGAGGTGGACCTCACAAAAAAAAGCACCTTTATATTTACCTATGTCTAATTCCCCAAGACATGGTAATTAGGGTACATCAAGAATTTTGCCTGCAAGGGAAGCACATGAGAAAACGATGAACAAGTGACATATACACATATGAGCATGAGAAATTTTGTAATAATTTCTGTAGCATTTCCCCTATATGCTAAGGGTTAGCAAAGAAGGTGTTTGGCTAGTCCAAATTACCCAGGAGATTTTAAGAAGTCACGAGTCCTAGGGTCAAATTCCCGTCACCACAAAGTGACCCTCAATTTCTCCCTTTTTCCTATTACAAGAACTGCCCAAGCATGCTTGCCTAAACAATGCTTAATCACAATGATGAGCACAACCAAGATGGTTGTAACAAAATGTAATTAAAGCAACCTTTCTCGAGAGATATGTCTAGGAATATAATGACAGACACGTTGGGAATTGTTATCAACTTTGATAAATAGAAGGCCACCTGTCACTATATTGTTATATTGTTCAAGATAAGGCCACCTGTCACTCTACTGTTCAAGATAAGCCCACCTGTCACTCTACTGTTCACTACTGTTCAAGATAAGGATGACTCTATTGTTCATGATGGCCTCTTGTCACTGTTCATGTCGACCACCTGTCCACTGTGCATGCCACTTATCCACTGTTCATGACACCTGTCACTGTTCATGTCGCCACCTGTCCACTGTTCATGCCACCTGTCCATCTAATTGGAAAAATGACAAAAACCTCAAACATCGAAGAAAAAATACAAGAGATTTAAATATCTCAAAAGATCAAGGTTCCAAAATTTTAAACACAAGAAAGGAGATAGATGCTATGTCTGTCGTCAAAAGGGACATTTTGCGAAAAACTGCCCTAATCAGAAAAAGAAGAAAAAGATTATCCACCTCCTTTCACAAGTTCTGAATGAAGAAATTGATGATGATTTAGAATCTGTGTTCTCTCTTGGTGATGAACAAACTTCAGAAACCCTATTGTTTATTGCATATTCAGACGACAATGAGGTAAATGAAATAAGCAGCACTCATATCTCAGAGATATTGTCTCCACATGAAAGTCATGCAAAAATAGCTAGTTTACCCTTTTAGCCAACCCCAATAGCCTTGGTCTAGATACTTCCTGAAAATTATGCCAAACCTTTGTCCATAACAGCCTTTTTTTATACATGAGCATCAGTTAGTATCTTAAAACCAGATTTGCTACCAAAACAGTTTTGAGAAACATGAAACCAAACTTTTCGAGCTGTTAATGGTGAAAAATTTACCATAAACCAGATTAGCAAACCCATTTTGATAAAACTTTTTCTCAAACTAGTTATCCAGCACAAACTGTTATGATCCCATTTGCCCAACAAAGAACTATTACTTGGATTTGATGTCCTACACCAAGTAAAACTTCAATGGACCTCCAAAGGATTATATTATAGGAACCTAACCTTACCCTGGATTGCTTCATTAGACCAACCTCACAGTTTAGAAGCCATTCAGCAAAAAATTTTGACAGACTGCTATGCAAATTCCCATACTGAGTTTCACAAAAAATGCAAAAACCCTCTTTGGAGAAATAAGAACTTTTACGTCAAACTACCTTTCAAGAAGAACTAAAGCACACCAAAGCAGTAAATCTAGAATGAGAGGCTCTAAGCAGCTCTCTGAACTATACAAACAACCTACAAGGCCTTTTATAGGCACCAGACTTGAAATCCGGATTTCAAAACAAAATAAAAAGCAGCAGGTGGCCGACATATACAGTGGACAGGTGTCATAAACAGTGGACAGGTGGCCGGCATGAACAGTGACAGGTGTCATGAACAGTGGACATGTAGCTGACATGAACAGTGACAGGAGGCCATCATGAACAGTAGAGTCATCCTTATCTTGAACAGTAGTAAACAGTAGAGTGACAGGTGGGCTTATCTTGAACAGTAGAGTGATAGGTGGCCTTATCTTGAACAGTATAGTGACGGGTGGCCTTATCTTGAACAGTATAGTGACAGGTGGCCTTCTAATCTGTGTCATAATCTAGGGGCAATCCATCCGAATCATAACTTAGTGATGAATAGTTGGATGGACTATGTGAGGGGCCAATATAAGAATCATCACTGGAGCCATCAGTTGGTCCTTCAGGCGGCGGAGGATGGTCAGCAAGCCATATATGTAATTGGTGTAGAAGGGCAGCACTTCGGGGAGTCTCATCATTCTATACTGTTGTGCGTGCATAGACATCGAAAGGTATTCATTCTGGCTGGATTCTGTTAATGTAGCACATGAGGATTTTTAGCTCTTTCCATAGCTCAGTTTGAAATAACCAAAAGTTAAGGAGATTAGAATCATACCATCCAATGGTTTGGATATGGGGGTGTTGGGTGATGAAAGTATGTTCAGAATAAATATGGGATTGAAGGTCTAAGAGAAAGGCCATAATAACATAAGGTCTGTGATAATAATCAAAGGATTCAGTCCATTGATTATAATGGTAATGTTTTAATAAAAACTTGTAAAAGTTGAAAGCTCTGGGGTTGGGATGGACATAATTATTCCATTGTAGGAAATGACAATGTCTGAGACAGAATAATAATTTTCTCACATGAAAATTAAAACAGATATGGTGGTTTTGGGTAAGATACCATAGAAAACAAAGGGCTTCTTTAGGCATATTATAATAGTATCTGGTTTGGAATAAGGATAAAAAAGGATATGTAGGATGACATCGAATTCCTTGAAAACATTCTCCATGATTTCTGATTAATATTTCATGCATTTTTTGTTGCATAGTCTCATTTCGTGCTTCCATTGTCTTGGTGAGTATGATGTCATAAATTTCATCAGGAACATCTCTTGGTTCATTCTCATCCATTCTTATTATGGCTCCGCAGAAGGGGACGATTTGAAGCATAGTATCTTCAGAAGATTTCTTTCGAGAAAACATATCAGCTAAGATATTGTTCTTTCCAGAAATATGTTTATATTTAAAATTCCATTGTGAAAACCAACTTGCCCATCTGAGTAACTGTGGATTTGGAAGTATCTTGTTTTTTAACCTGAGCATATTTGGAAAAGTTGAAAGATCCATTTCTACCACGAAAAAATTGTCCTATAAGATGAAATTGGAATTTCTCAATTCCTCTTTTCACTGTAAGGATTTCTTTAAATGTAGAGTGGTAATGAAGTTCAGATTCTTTGAATTTTTCACTTTTATATCCACAAATCATTTGTTCTTTATCTCCTTCTGAAGAAAAAAGCACCACCTTGGACAAAAAACCAGACTGAGTGTGTTCTTGAGCTCAAAAGACTTTCTCATAATCTTCCTTCTTTAAAAATCCCATCTACAGGAAAAAGGATTTTACAAACTGATGCTTCTGGTGCCCAAACACGGCAGCATACAAGGCAATGCCCTAAGAAAAAAGAGAAATATGCAGAAGGTTCCACAGTGCAGCAAAAGTGTGGCTGAGTCAGGCCTGACCGAGATGGCCATGACTTGAACGCAGGAGGCATATGCAAAATTCATTCAAAAGAGTGCATAAAAATGAGGAGAAAATGGAGAGTTGCAGCGAAATCATGCACAAAAAGAGGCTAAGGAACCCATGGTGTACCAGAGGAGACGTTCAAACATAGCATCGAACGCATGGTTCACAGGGTAAAAATGACAGAGCAAAAACAGTAAAAATAAATCCCCACTCTTCCAATGTCCCATACCCATGCCCAACCATAGGTCCGTCAAAGTTTTCACCCTTCTCTCTCTCTCTCACTTGTCAAAATAAATTCTAACCTCATGCCTAGGTGCGGGTTCGCCAATTTTGCTATACCACTCTTGTTAAAGGCTCCCAGCCTATGTCACAGTCACTCTTCTCTCATTTCTCACACAAGCCCATGCTTCAACCATGAGCTCAGCACACACTCGTGCACACTTTACTCAAGGTGAACAAAAGAGCTATGCTCCTGGTCCTACCTACGCACACTGGCCCCTCAGTGGGTAATCCAAGGCTAGGTGAATCCCAAAACTCTGAGCTCAATAGGCTTTTTTTTCAAAAACCTATTTACCACAGTGTTTGCAAAATCGAAGCGGAACAGTTAAATGAACATGGGGCTGGGAGTGGTTAGAACCGGAACCGGACTAACTGCGGTGGTTAACCGGACTAACCGGTGAGGTAGATTTTTTTTTTTTTTTTTTTTCAACGGGTCAAAAGCCCCCAAAAAAATAAAATAAAAATTAAAAAAAATTTAGATTACGTGTATAATATCTTATTACATACATTTATCTTACAAAAAAATTAAAACAACCTTTTATATAAATTAATATTTGAATACTATGATCCTGTACATGATCCCAAGCAGATCGAATAAATCTTTTTGTTTCTTAGAACGAAGTTTGATAATAAGTTTACAAAACCTTACCACAAATGTATTTTTTCAATGTAAATATGCACTCTAGATATTCAAGTGCTACAGAAACATTGCATTAGTCTATGTTGATTACTAAAAAATATGAGCACATATATATGTTGACACACTCCAGTTTCAAGTTTTACAATACTTCAAGGATACTGCTGATCACAATTAGAAACAACAGAAAAGCAATTGATCCACCAACTTTTCGGACCAAAACTCACCCCCAATATTTTGTTTTTTGAACAAATTGAAAGAGGTATATGGTAGATGATTCGATTAGGATTCAAAACCCTCAAATATCAGCGAAAATCATTTACTATTGAAGATGATAATGATAAAATGGAGGAAATTTTAAAAAGCGTGACAATCCGCCATTTCAATCCACAAAATCTCTTGATTTTTCAATTTTGGATTTGAATTTGCTTGTTTTATAGAGAATAAATAGTGTTTTACAGCTATAAAGCATGAAAAATTCCAAAAGCTGGCAAGAAAAAGAATGAAAAAAAGCTTGAAAAAAATCATCATGTGAATTCCTGCATCAAATAATGGCTTCAATTGAAAATAACGGGCGTTACTTTAACTGTACCGTTATTTGTTCATAAAACCCGTTATATTCTCTAACCGGTCTAGTTAGCAAAAAAACCAACCAGTTTGATCAAAATACGGCCGGTTTGACCCTAACTTCTCGGTTTTGGGCCTGAAATGTTATGGAGTTGTACCCTAGGCTAGGAGATCACCAAAATTGTCACTAACCAGACTCGAAACCCTAGCTATTCCGAGCTAACCGGCTGGTTCCGGCTCTAACCAGCTGGTTTTCTAATAATGCTTTCACTTCACCAAGTGAATCTCTTTTTTTAGCAATACTTGCCAAAAGGAAATTCTGTTGCGGCATTTCTACTATATGACATGTGCACTTAGGAACAACAAAAAATAAAAGCAAAAAGATTTTCCAAGAGCTAAGAACATACTTCAATAACTGAAGACAACCTGCATAGTTAGGATATTGTTTGCCAAGTCCCAATCTTACCAATGAATTAACCCACCAGGGAATGATAATGACGGTGTTTCAAGCCACCATGAAAAAGAGACAACTTCAAATAACGTACAAGAAGAGATCCTTCATAGGTACCCAGATCCCTTAGAATCAAATGCTTAGAACCTGGTAATGCCCAAAAAAATAAAACCTTTCTTTTTGCCACATTGAGTTTGTGCCCTATAGATTTCCCAAAGGATTCACTTAATTATAGAAGTCGATTTAGAAGATGCTTCACAAAAAATTATTGCATGATTTGTATAGAAGATATATACCATTTTTGGAACACCATGCTTGTGAAAATAACAAACCTAAAAAGGATAGATTAGAGAAATTTATCAATCCTAACCCAGGAATCCACTATTTAACAGTTTACCCATTCATTTATCCTCTTTTTAAAATGCAAGGTATACGACATAAGGAGTCACATATTGCTGGAGAAGCAATATTTGCCTATGTATCAAAACCAGAGTAGCTTTAGATAAAACCATCTGTGAGAGAAATTGGTATTTTAAATATCAACATGTTATTTCTAAGCACATTTTGAGAGAAAGCCATCGGTGAGAGATTGATATTTTGAATATCAACATGTTATTCCTAAGTACATTATGAGAGACAAGAATTCATAAATACCAATATTCCAAGGATGAAATACTATATGCGAATAGAACAATACAACTCAGGTGACTTATTTGGTGAGATATTGATGTTTAGAAGATAACATCAGACGCGACCTTTAGTATGAAACATTGGTGATCGAACAATATCTTGTAAAAACTCAAGACCCATGAGATACTAGTATTAGAAAACATTAATATTTCACATGGTGACCTAATGAGATATTTGTATTAGAAAATATAAATGCTATGGTATGATACTTATTGAGTTATTATTATTTAAAGAAAATGAATATCCCATAGTGTATTTAGAGTGAGATATTGGTATTCCTGCCTAGGTAATTTTCTTAAAAAATATTTTTCATTTGATGAAGGGACAAATTCTTAATTACCCCTCTAACAAATTCTAATCCATTATTGACCCGCAATAACATGTCCTTCAAGAGATTAGGTAAACAAATGAATGAAATGTTAAATAGAGTACCTCTATGGTAGGGTTTGATAAATTTCCTGGATTATTAAAAGAGATATTCTAACTCGGTCTAACTTAAAAGCATAATTGCCAAACCAAGCCCTTTAAAACTAAAGCTATCTTTTTAATTTTCATTATAATTTACATAATTTGTGTTTTGAAATTATAACTTTTCATTTCCCTTGTAAACAAAAGGAAGAAGATTGATGGTGAACTCCCTAAAATTCCAGATTTTGATGTCACTGGACTGTACACCACAGAAACCCTGTATGTACCAGAACATTCAAGGAAGCTTTAGAAATCTCATCAGATTATTTTGAAATGAGGTGAAACTTTCAGATGCCAATACTTGGCTTTATAAGCCTTTAGTAAAAAGATCATTAAAGTTGGACACTGTTTGATAATATGTCCTTATCCACCATTGGTCAAAGAGATGCCTTAACTAAGGCACCCACTCCTGATATGTAGGAGACAACTTGGAGTCTCTAGGAAAGACACGATTGAGGTGTGGCAACCGTTTTCTCAAGATTTCCATTCATTAGGAGATGATTTGACTGACCCCTCTTTCGTACACACCGACAGTTAAGACTCACATTTATCGTGTGTCAGGCACACTTGCAATAGCCAGGATGACCTCCGATCATTAAAATTTAGATGTTTTCCAATCTATAAGGAGTTTCTCATAAGATTAAAATAATTGCATTCCTAACTTAGAGTAGAGTCTTATAAACTACAACAGAGCAACACTCTTAAGGATTCCCCATGTGAAAGTCATTGAGGTCATAACAGTAAGCCTCAAACTATCTCAAATCTTGACCGACGAACCCTCATTTCTCTCAAAATACGGAGTGTTGTCACCAAATTTGGTGAAGATATTCCTCATGACCTCCCATACATCATATCCAAGCTCTACGGTCAATTCTGTTGTGAAAGCTATTCGACTTGCGATTGACTGATTGGCTGCTCAGATCTGTAGCAAAAAACCATCAACTTTGACGAGTTATATCTCTCTCAATAATGACCCAAGTGAGATAAAATTTAGACCATTGGATTCCTCTTTGAATCCCCTATCTGGATGCCAAATTTCATGGCTAAAGGACTTCTCAATAGAGAGAGGCAGCCATTGAAGCAAGACATGTCTAAACATGCTAACACCTTTAACCTACATTGGAATAACCAATTCTGTAGATTTTCTCATGCTTAGACCTGGAAAAAAACATATTTTTTTTTTTAATTTAATTTCAAAAGTGATTCAAATATAGTCAAAATATATCTATTTTAGCAGTTTGAAGGAGATTTAACCATATTCTTGCAACAACTACGTGAGAGAAAGGATTCAACCACTTGGTTTTTGGATAAGTATGACCATATTTATGCTTATTATTCTGGAGCGCTACCATTGCAGGCTTAAGAGATGAGTGAAGACAAACATTTTATTACAGTCCACCATGAATGAAATTTTTTTGAGAGACTGACGAATGTTTCAGTGATGAAGTCATCTATAAAAAAGGATGTAGCCAGCTGAATGTGAGAGCAACTGCGAAGGCCACCAGTTGGATCTCAGTTTGAGTCCAAGTGGCTTGAGTTTTCTTATTGACCAACAATGAGGATGTTGCGCAAAGATGGGGCATCCCTAACAGTGAAGCTCTCAAGGCTGGTAGATAAGGGTATGAATGAACTTGAACCTACGTCGAGGGTTGGCCCAACCAAGTTAAGCAGCAAATCACCTACCAAGATAGGGTCATCAGTTAGGCGTCTTGACGAACTTAACCAGAGACCCAAACCTTGCCCCTTAAGACTGGTTGTCAAGTCCTGTGGTTCTACCAGGAATTTATGGGCATCTCTAGACTAGATTGGCCAGTAATATTCAGAAGCATGGGACCATGCCAATTGCATGTTGATCTTGCAAATTCGGGTATATGAGCACATTTTATGACTCATCCTTCCTCAATGGCCAACGCTGTATGTGGGTAATTGTAACCATCCTTGCTATCTCGATGAGTATTGCAATCTAAATGACATAAGAGAATTCAAATGGGTGATCAAAGTCCTAGAAATCTCTTCTATGATTCTGCTCCATTTGTCATTCTCTTATATCTATTTTCTCAATTGTATCTTATGATGGGATTTGGAAAGATTTTCAATCATTTGTGACTAGTAAAAGTAGATATTAGCATATTATATCCTATTACAACTTCCATTGGCCTTCTGCATGTCGCTATATTCTCTTGGGTGCACATGACATCGTCCCTCTAGATGAAGCATTTTGAGGATCCTAAACTGACATATACCTAAAGCTCATATCATAGTGGGATCTTGTGAAGACACTTATAAGTTGGTATCCACAAATATTTATCAATGAAGTCATAAACGATATAGTTGAAAATGTGTCACATCCTTCAGAAGATATCTTTAATCAAAACAACTCCCATAAGGGAAAACATAATGAAAAGATGCACAGTAACCTTACCAATGAGGACATGATCAATACATTCTGAGACACCTTTGGATCAAGTATTGAAATGACTATGCTGAAATATTTGCTTTCTGAGGCCTGTGTCCTTTCCCTTTAGTCATTCCAGAGGAGGACAAAAGGATTTCATTATTAATAACAAACAACTAGCTTATAGGTTCGTTAGATAACTACCACTATCTCACGACTCCTGGCACAGTCTACAACCACTTCATAGTATCAAAATGTTGCCTTAGAAGTAAGGCAGCTGAGCAAGAAACTACAAACAGGGCCAAAGAAACAACAAGAAGCGAACAAAGTAAGAAGCGTTTAAGACAAAGCGAAATATAACCAAGGATTTGGAGCCCTTTAGGAGAGGAGAAATGGCTCCCTTATACTAGGGTCTATATTAGAGCAAGGCATTATATATATATATATATATATATATATATATATATATATATATATATACACACACATACACACACGCACACACACACATGAGCAAGACAATGATGACATGCACATAATAATTATGCCACTAATTATTATGATTCAAGGGCCTCGAAGACAAGTTCCTTGGTGACAATTATATAGTTATAAAACCCGCGATTGCTATTATGGTGGGGGCAAACTGTAAGGTCACATATACCAAACTACTCTCTATCAATGGGACATTTTCCTCCCCATAGAACAGAGACTAGCTGGGGATTTACCTTGTTAGCCTAGAAAGAATCCCGCTTGCCAGGACCACTAATGTGAGTTTCAGTGTTCCTCATCCCCTCTAAGAGTTCTGGCCTGTTGGCCTCAATCCTCATCTTAAGGAAGCTAGGCGCAAGGATTCAACGACCTTGGTGATAGAAGGTCCCCATGGGGTCCAATCTATGGACAGAGCCTAAACTACCTTATTAGAATGGGCAGACCACCTTCATGAATGAGGCCGAGGAGAGAAGAGTTCAGCTGGAGCCGTAAGCCATCCCAACCACATACCCTCTTTGTGGGCATTCTTATTGTCCTTACAATGGTTGCACATTGTAGGCAACTAAAACCACCCCACACCAGAAAAAATAGGGGGTTAAAGGAATTTGGACAATACTTGGGCTCACCAAGGCCGTTGTCATCCACTTATGGAAACACTAGCCCCAAAATCCTGAGGTCACCAATCACTACATTGGTTCATGATCCACAAGTGGAATGTAATATGATTCATACACTCAAGCTTTAAAAATAGTTAGTGCGAACCCTATCCACTTGAGATCGTAAAGGAAGACTGTGGATCTCAAACAGAATAAAGATCAGTGTGATGCTATGCTTACCCAATTTATGTAGCTAGAAGATGGGGGTTCTCGGAATGGTCTAATCACGACATGGAACAACTAGAAGCTTCCATCAATTGTTGACCATTGCATTGTCAAAAAACGCCATAGTTACTGATCTCAAAAAGATTCCAACCCGCCTCAATGTTTATGATGCTCTTATGCTATAACGAAAAATGAGCTATGCATTAATCAAAGCTCTGAAAGACCCTTAGATATATCAGGACCAAATAAAGATAGAAAGACCGCTCCCCCTCTTGTATACTCATCATTTTCACTAGTAGGCTTGCAGTTAATAATCCAGTTCCATAATTGCCCCATACATCACTGGTAGTCTCAACAGCTTACAAACTACCAAGGAAATATTGGACTGTGGCTCTACAGTCAACCTTCTTCATTTGCAAATTTTGCAACTACTATGATTGATATCTCATGATCTTAAGCCATTCAACTTAGTGATGTAAGATTCAACGAGATCACAAAGAGGCCTCAGGCACAATTCACCTTAGATTTGTAGTTGATGATCTAAAAACAAACTGCTCCTTTTTACACCATAGATGCCAACACTTCTTACAACATATTATTAGGAAGGATTTGGCTCCATGATATTGTAATAATACTTTCCACGCTCCAATAATGTTTTACGTATGTGTACGATGAGAGAAAAAGAGCTTTGTTCTCAGATAAAAAGCCTTTCACCTAGAATTCTTCGACCAAAGCGGGATCTAAAGTAGAAAATACCACTTTGGATGAAACCTAAGTCATTTTCGTAACTAAAAAGAATATCCATCTAGTTAAAGGAATCTAGTAGCAAGGGATAACACTGTCGTGGACTCGCCAACAACATAAAGCAAATGGCTACATGGTAAGCACCAATTATCTCAAGGATGAAGAGGACTACTATGATCCTCCTACTGAGGTCATGGATATTATATTGTCACCTTGAAATCTTGAGGTTGGGTGTACATGCCATAGTCGACGAGTTGATTGAAACCAACTTGCCTGAAGAACACAACCCATGGTAAATCTTCACTAGCACAACAAGAAGAGAGGGAAAATTGTGAGACCTATGAGCATTGATCTTGGCAGTATCTTCTTTTATCCACCTTTGTTCCTTCCGGGAGCTCCTAATATCTAGGGAGTTGAAGAAGTATGTATTCTATAAGTTTGAAAACCTGGCCAAAATATCTATCTTCAAAAGGGTGTTTTTCTAAGAATCGTTCCTTCAAAATTGGCCTATTTCCATGCCTCTTGTGGAGGTGGGGCATTTTGTAAGTTGTACCTTATGCACTTGTTCTTTCCTTTTTATCATGCTATGGCTCTTTGTAACGTCCAAAATCTTCGGTTGGCTTTTAGGCTGAGGCTTTGTGGAACCATTAGACCTGCTCTTGTTGAACCCTCAAATGTCAGTTGTCACCATAGTTAATTTTTATGGGGTGGCTTTGTAGCCCTATGCTTTACTGTTGTCTAGATTTATAACATGAGACTTGCTAGTAAGATTTTTCTATTCAATATACCTTCAATCACGATTGTTCATTCTAGCAACTATCGGAAAGTAGTACGATTTTCGATGGCTAAGTTCAAGGTATTCTTCGCATTCATCTTGCTTAGGCAGATTTGGAGTGCGCATAATTGTCTCCATCGAGTACAAAAGTTTCTTCCATTTGTTCCCAAGAAGCCATTGAGTTCAATTGAAGCCTTGCATACCAAGAAAGCCACAATAAGGGACCTAACAAATTTTCTCATCAAAAGCGGTATTAGTACAAACAGTAACAAAAACTGTGATATGCTCTTTATGGGGAATATGTTTATTGGATTTTTCAAAAGCATGAGGTTGATATCCTTATGGCTAAGATACCTCATCGATCTAAGCCAGATAGGAATTATGCTAAATCTCAGGAGATCATGCCTAAGTATATGAAGATTCGTGAGTCTTTTCATTATCATGGCTTACATCTCATCAGGTGTACAACTAGTATGATTTGTGTCATGCACAACCTGCACTAAAAGTGGTGGAGGCTTCATGCTAGCCAACTTATGGTTTAGGAGTTAGGACATTTAATTGGATGGCGGATGTTGTGAGCTTGATAGCCTAGGAATTTATTTTTGCCCGCATTGCCACTATATTAGCATCACTTTTAGCTGTGAGTGTATATGTTTCTGCATCCTATATAGTGATAAAGAAAATTGAAAGAATGATGCCTAATTTTCTATAGGGGTCTTTTGGGAAGTATCACTTACTTAGGTGGGATCGTGTTTATGTCCCTAAGAGTGAAGGTGGTTTCTTTGTAAGTGGTAGTGGAGAAGTTTTCAATATACAGATCAGCTTTGGTTTCAGGTTTTTTCTTCGAAATATGGTTTGGATAGGCAGGGAATGTGGTTAGGATGGAGTAGAAATAGAGAGATGTCTTCTCTGTGGACGGCTATTTACAGATGTAGGCCAATGCTTGCTAGTTATTTTCATTGGAATGTTGGTTGTGGTGACAACATCTCTTTTTTGTATCATAAGTGGATAGGTGATGCCCCTTTGAAGCTTACTTATCCGGAACTTTTTGCTAAAGTTTCACAACCTAATGCTAAGGTTTCTGATATGGTTGAAGTGAGAGGTAATCGTGCTGCTTGGAGTATTAATTTCCCATATAATAAGCTAAGTGAAAATATTTATCTTCAATGGAACGATTTGATGGGTATCTTGGATTCGGTTTATATTTCTCAAGGGGCAATAGATGAAGTGATTTGGGAAGTTGAATGCGATGGGGTATTTCGGTCAAGTCTTGTTATATGCTTTTTTTTACATTAGATGGAGATGGTCTTTACCTGCCACAGCCAAAGTGTGGAAATGGCCTATTCCCCATAAGGTGCTGGTGTTTTTGTGGTTAGCTATCCAAAATAAGATTCTGACGGTGGAAAATTTGATTAAGAGGGGTAAAATTTTACCTAACATATGTTTGATGTGTAAAGCGGATGAGGAATCTAGAGAGCATCTTCTCATCCATTGCCATATTGCCTCAAGAATTTGGTATTGGTTATTTGGGTTACTTGGGGTTCATGCTTCACTGCCCCAATCTGTGATGGGTTTAGTGTCACAGTTAGCCTTTAATCATTTACCTTCCGGAGGTATCTTCGTGTGGCAGATAGCAAGAGAGGCTACTCAATGGGAACTATGGAAAGAAAGAAATAGACGGACTTTTGAAGGAGAGAGTTTATCTTTTGATAGACTGCTGAGTAAAGTCAAACTATCTATTTGGTCTTGGCTCTCAATTACTAAGGAGGGTTGGGGGATTTCACAACCAGATGTTCTGTTGAATTTGTCAAATTTGTTTTTTGATGGGTAGAGTAAAGATAAGACCAAAGAGTATTTGGGTGGCACCAGAGAGTGGGGGATTTAAGTTAAATTTTGATGGGAGCTCTTTGGGCAATCCAAGTTTAGCAGGAATTGGAGGTATAGTGCGAGACTGTTTTGGAGAGGTCATCTTCTCATATATTGACCCTATTGGTATAACTATGGCTAATCGATCTGAATTATTGGCTTTGTTGCAAAGGGTTAAAAATTTTATCTCTAAAAACATCGGGAATAACTGCATTATTGAAGGAGATTCAATGAACGCAATTAATTAGTGTAAGAAGGAGCAGCGTATTCCATGGGAACTAAGGTCTAACTGGTTGCAGATTATGGATCTGGTGGCTCCACTTTCAATTTCTTTTTGCCATGTCTTTCGCGAGGCAAATTCTTTGGCTAACTTTCAGGCTGAAAGGGGGGCCTCTTTGTCTTCTCTAACTCTCTCCTCTGATGTAATTTCTTTTGAGTAAATTTTATAAATAAAGAAAAGAATATTTGTAAAAAAAAAAGGATATTCATCGTCATGCCCTTGTGAAAATGAATCCCCTATCCCTAGGGAAGCACTTTCCTTGGAGCATTCTATTACTAAATGCCTTTATCTAAGTGTATAGTTCACAAAGAGGAAGTCCCATTGTTTTTTAATTGGTTATTGCTTGATGATTTGCAACGCTACGTCCTAGGCTCAATTCTTACAAAGGTTAGACCTCTCCCCACTGACTCACAAAAAAAAAAAATGTCCATCAGCGGAAAAGTGAATTCAGATAGATGTTTCTTAGTGTTTACACAATGGGATTGGGCTCAGTGAGACCCTTGCGAGTCCTCTTGAGCTATATAGGCTTCTATTTCTCCATCTATCAAGGGAATGGATGAAAGTTGGAGCTCTTCCTCTGGGGTAACCTTCTAGTGGTTGTACCACTCTTGTGGAACATATTGCAGGTAACTGCATTCAGGCTCAAGCCTTAGAGGTCTGAAAGAAGCAGTTCACTAGCCATTCTGAGCATTACCTGAACTTCATAGAGGAGAGATTTGATGCTTTTGACCCCATTTATTTGGGATGTTTTGATTTTGTATAGAGTCATGAACAGTTGAATGATTTTTTATGTTGGCAACCAAAGATATCTCGATTGCCCCTTGTTGACAAATTGGGTTAACACAAATTCGTGTTGATGTGGTGAGCACCCACCCCACAACAATGAATCCAACAACCTCAATAAAATCTCCCAAGAACAATAATGTACTTACAATATATTCGAGAAAATTATAGAATCAAGAAACAAGTAATATGAGAAATCACGATAACCACAACACAAGTACAAAATTGAAGACACATGGATTAACGTGGTTCACCCAAAATGGTCTACGTCCACCGACAAGAGGGCAAGGATGCATTCACTATTAAGGAAGAAATTTACCAGATTAGGGTTTGTAGAGATTACCTCATGCATGGAAAGAAAGCTCAATAGAAATTTCCTACCATAAAACCACCATCAATCAAATCCTTGCTGGGTCTCCATCGACTAACATTTTCTGTGACAAAAATGTAAGGGTTTACATAAGAAGCCCCCAATCTCTACCTTCCAAAGCTTCTCTATACTTTTTTTCTCTTTTCTCTTCTTTCCTTATGCTCTTTGTCTAAAAATGTCTTTTATAGGTCTCCATAAAAGGCCCATTTTCTAGGAAAAAAACACCCTTTTAACAAAAGAGAAATACTATAGGAGGTGCTATTTGCATCACATCCCAACAATGAGCCCAATCTCTATCTTGGAGATCCCTTCCCAAGAACCCCTATCTTGTAGAATCGAGAATCCCAATTACCGAAATCCCACCTAAGATCGTGTGCACAATTGGCTAAATATAAAGTTGACAAATACAATTATAAATCGAGTGCAAGAAATAAAGCAAACATAAAAATCACACCACAACAACATACAATTTATTTGGTTCACCTCATAAGGCTACATCCACGGCCTCGGCAAGTCGAAATCCACTATCACAATGAAGAGTACAATTTTGGGTTATAAGAGATATACCTCTCTTTAAACATTGGTAAAAAAAAAAGCTTCACCGATCTTCCCTTCTAAACCTGCTCTCCCAATCGAACAACATTATCGATCAATACTTTCATTCCCACTGCAATACTGCAACCAGAAAGATAATCTCAAGAACAATCGAGAGATTTAATGTAAGGACTACAAATTTTCTCAGCCATGAGATGCGCACGACAAGAGAATCTTGTGTAGAAGGGAGGAGGGGGGCGGGGGGTGGGGGGCTAGCGCCGTCTATGTAAAAAGGGGCCTAGCGCCGTCAGTGGAAAGAAAGAGAAGGAGAACCAACACGGTGGGTGAACTTGAGTAGCGCCGTTTACACACCACCGCGCATGCAAGAGGCAACGCCGTGTGTAAAAGACCATCACCTCACGCGTAAGGAGTAACGTTGTGCGTGAAATGGAGGTATCACCATGTGCATAAGGAGTAACACCACATGTGAAATGAAGGTATCGCCGCACACGTAAAGAGTAACGTCGTGCGCGTAAGGAGTAACGCCGCGCGTGTAAGGAGTAACGCCACGCGTGAAATGGACGTATCGTCGCTTGTGAATTTGAGGGGTAACGTTGTGCGTGAAGGTGAAGAATGGGTAGCACCGCGCGTATCACTGCCGCGAGTGCAAGGAGAAGATGTGACTACTGCTAGCACCGCACTTGTTGGTATCGTACAAGTCAACGCCGCCCACTGTCAGCCACAGTGACTTTCACTACCCATTAGCCACAATGAATCTTACCATCCGTGGGTACTTAAGGCTCTCCCTTTATCCTTTCAACGTTATTTCCCTCACTTGTCTCATACTCTCTCTCTCTGGCTAAGAAGCAAAGTGAGAGTGGACTGCTGCCCTTGAAGAAGCCCCTACTTGGAGCTTGAAGAGGCCCATGAGTGGGACGTTTGAAGACATCGTGAGCATCAGGTAAGTGGATTTGGTGTTCATGCATCATTTGCAATTGGTAGCCATAGATTTTAAGAAATCAAAATGAGTAGAATGATATGATGGAAAGTATGGATGTAATGGAATTAGAATGAGATTGAATGATTGATTGAGTATCATAAATGAAACTGTTAGTTGTAGAAGCTAATGAAGTAGCTCACTTATAAAAAAACTTGACATGAGTGAGGTTTTGCACTGCAATTTACTTGGATGTGTGAAGTGAGGAGTTTTATTTGAAATCATTTTAAAACTTGAAAAAGGGGAAATTTTCAAGCACTGTGAGGTCTTTTGTATCGAACTTATTTGGTCAAATAGAGTCCAAATGGGCTCAAATAAGTCTTAAATGAAAGATATGTGTGTCTACTCTAAGTTTTCTATTTACACCATGTTAAAATTTTGTATGGATGAAGAGGTATGTCCCAAAATGTTCGGGTATATCGCTGTTCACAGTTGCTGTAATTTCCAGCAACTGTTACACGTTTATGTCGAGCCTTTGGCCAATCAAATGATGCCTAAACTTCTTCAAACCACCTCCCTTTGGAAGATCCATGAATGAGTTTAAAGTTGTATGTTTGAAGCATTTTGAAATTCCCCATAGGTTGAGAGATATGCCCCAAAATATGAGGGTATGTCATTGTTGGCAGTTGCAGGGAATTCCAACAACTGTCACTCACTTGCTGCAAAGCTTTTGGCCTATCAAACGTCGTCAAAATATCTTCAAACCACCGCCATTTTAAATATCCATGTGTAATCTTGAAGTTGCATGTTTGAACTATTTTGAAATTCTCCCTAGATTAGGAGTTACGCCTCCAAGAAAAAGGATACATTACTGTTACACGTCACTAAAATTTAGTTCTATGTCTGTATCATGTTACCTTTTTTGGATCACTCACTGAGCAACTCAAGTGGTGAAGTGTGATCTTTGTGAAGTGATAGTTTTCACGTGATGAATTCTAAATGCTATAATATTAGGTGAATGATGCTATGCAATTATACATTCTGTGCGATTTGGTAAGTGCAATACTAATGTAATAGTTTTATGACAAATATTACATGATAAGTGCCGTAATATTAATGTGGATTATTAAGCGTAAATACCATGTGATAGCTCTCATATAATGGATGTGTTATGCCTAGTAACATCGTGTTATGTGACTGCTGGATAGCTCTAAGTAAGACTCAAACTTTGCATGATGAAAATTGAATTCTCTATCATAAGGCACTAATTTAGCATAATGAACTTAATGCTTGAGCATGTTACGACGTTGTGATAATGACCACTACGTAATGGGGCACCCATTGGTAGTGGGGTACTGTTTTGTTCTGATACTGTGATACTGGCCACTACGCGATGGACACCTATCGGTAGTGGATACTGTTTTACTGATATTGCCCGCTACACGATGGGACACCCATCAGTAGTGCGGAGCGTTATATTGAGAAAAGTGATGCCGGCCATGTTCCCCAACTTGCTGAATGATAGAATGCAGTTAGAGTAAAGTGAAATGGGAGGGTTGTACCCCCCAAAATTCATGAGATGAGACTAGTGACTGATGCCTTGCAAGGTAAGTACCTATCGAAAACCCCAATGCATATTGGGGATTATATGTGTGAGTATGAGGGCATTATGAAGTGTATTCACCCACTTGTCATTGCCCTCCCTCCTGAGAGATGGTAGAGGTCCTAAGAAATGGGATTAGCTTAGCCCACTGGATAGGGCTTCTACTTTAAGAGTAGGTTAGTGAGTGGGTAATATTTGAAAAGTGAATGTGAATGCTAATGATTGTAATGATTTAATGATAATTGTCATTTGAATATGTTGCCTGTAATTGATGCATTTATCTGATCTCTGATTTCCATGACTGTTGCCTCATGACTTTTTATTATTGGAAGAACTGCTTATGATGCATGAATAGACTCATTAACGATGCTTAGCACTTAGACCTACTTACTGGGCTTTATATCTCATCCCTCTGTATCTCCCCTATTGATAGTGCCAGGTCGAGGACCAGAAGCTCATGTTTTGCAGTTAGGAGTTGGAGTCTCATTCACTTGAGAAGGAACTCAGATCTTGTATGTAGCTGGGCAGTGTAGTCCGAATTTTTGTTGAAATTTTGGGGGATGTAATATTGGGCCCTAATGCCCCAGACTCAGATGTAATAGTTTTAGAAAAATTTTATGTAGTGCCCTTTTATTGATGTATGGATTCTTCAAATGTTAAATATTTTTATGTACTTAGAATTACTGCTTTAGTTCTTTTCATGGTTTGCTTTGATCACCGATAGTAAAGCGTTGAGTTCACTCCGACCTGAGTGGTATATGCTACCTTGGGATCATGAACCCACGCTCGGTGACCTCTGTCGAGTACGGAATAAGGGGGGCGGGGTTGTGACAGTTATGGTATCAGAGCAGTCAAGATAGAATTCTTGGCCTAGTGAGTTTTAGAAGAACCCTTAGAATAGTTTTAAGATAGATTAGTGGCTAAGTTCTCCTGTGCTAGGTTGAAGATGTCGAGGGCTCGTACCAACAATACGAGTTCCAGCAATGAGAACACCAAGATGCTCGGTGAATTTTATAGGATTCTAAGGGCAATGACCCAAATGATGAAGAAGTTGATGCCAGCCAAGCCTATCCCTACCCCAGAGCAAAATGACAATGGCCTAATAGAAAGATTTAGACGACTAGTGCCCCCAACCTTTTTCGGGCAAAGAGGAGTAAAAAAGGCCGAAAGCTGGAAGAGATAGATAGAAAAGATCTTAGAAGTGTTGTACTGCTCGGATGAGCAGAAAGTCATATTAGGAGCCTTCATGTTGGAAGGAGAAGCTGAACATTGGTGGACCTTGGGTAAGCAATCTTGGAGGGAGTCAAGAACCGAGACCACATGGGAAAACTTTCTGATGGCGTTTGACAAGAAGTACTTCCCAGACTCCGTCAAGGAGAGGAAGGAAGTGGATTTTATTGAACTCTATCAAGGAAGTATGACAGTTGAGCAATCTGCTGCTAAATTTGCGGAATTGCCTAGGTACACACCCTACATTATAAACACCGAGGCGCGAAAGGCGGCTAAATTTGATAGGGGCCTTTGACCGGATATCAGAGGAAGAGTACTGTCGGCCAATCTGAAGAAGGCGTACGCCCCATTGATAGACCTCGCCCTAAAGATTGAAAGAGACTGCGAGGACCACAGATCAAGAAAGGAAGGATGAAGACCGTTCCATCAGGAAACTTTGGGAAGAAGCCCCGACAATTTCCAAGGAGGGATGTTAGAAGAAGGCCTTACCAGCGTAACCAGAGGGTCCAGAAGAATTTCCTGGACAACATGGAGAATGATCGATGCCCAATCTACTCTCATTACGGGAAGGACAACCACACTACTGCCGAATGCTATAGGAAGTGGAACGTGTGCCTCAGGTGCGGCAAGCCCCGCCACTGGGTTAAGGATTTCCCTATGATGAAGACAGAGGACCCATGAAAGATGCAAGGACGAGTATTTGCCCTCACCAAGCAAGAAGCTAAGGCGTCTACCTCGGTGATCAGAGGTACACTTTCTATTTGTGGCGTTAAAGCTAAAGCTTTTGATTGACCCTGGTTCCTCTCACTCTTTTGTTGCACCCCATTTTGCTTGCTATCTAAATGTTGAGCTCGCATGTCTTGATTTTACTCTAGTACTATGCACACATATGGGGGATTCTATGGAAACTGATAGAGTGTATAAGTAGTGTGGGATTACAATTGATGGGTGTGACCTACTTGTGTACTTGATCATCCTAGGTATTCAGGATCTTGATGTTATTTTGGGCATGGATTGGTTGTATACACACCATGCCACCGTCTACTGCCATGAAATGATGGTAACTTTTAGACGTCATGACCAAACTGATCTACACTTTGAGGGAACTAGGGATACTTCCCCTTTGCACCTTATCTCTGCCCTCTGGACCTCTCGCATCCTGACTAAGAAGTGTGAAGGGTATTTAGCCTATGTAGTAGAGAATCGGGAAGTTCAGTCCCAGCTTCAAGGGACACCATTAGTAAGAGAGTACCCCGAGGTGTTCCCAGAAGAGTTTCCATCCCTGCCTTCAGTAAGGGAAATTGAATTTGAGATAGATGTAGTCTCCGACACTGCTTCCATTTCTAAAGCTCCGTATAGAATGGCTCCAGGAGAGTTGAGGGAGTTGAAAGAACAATTGCAAGAATTATTGGATAAGGGATTCATCTGACCTAATGTGTCACCCTGGGGTGCACCAGCCCTGTTTGTGAAGAAGAAGAATGGATGTCTGAGGTTGTGTATTGACTATAGGCAGTTGAACCAAGTAACAGTGAAGAATAAGTATCCCCTGCCTAGAATCGATGACCTTTTTGACCAACTCCAAGGGGCCCAGGTGTTTTCAAAGATTGACCTCCGATCAAGTTATCACGAACTGCGGGTCAAGGAGGAAGACATCCCAAAGTCTGCTTTCAGAACTCGATACGGCCATTATGAGTTCCTTGTGATGCCATTCGGGTTAACCAATGCCCCTGCTGTGTTCATGGATTTGATGAATAGAGTATTCAGACATGATTTTGTTGTAGTCTTTATTGATGATATTTTAGTGTATTCGAAAAGTTGGAAGCTACATGAGTAGCATCTGAGAATTGTCTTGCAAACTTTGAAGTCGAAGAGATTGTATGCTAAATTAAGCAAGAGTGAATTTTGGCTCACTAGCGTAGCCTTCCTGGGTCACATCATTTCTAAGGACTTGTTTACGGTCGACCCCTCTAAGATTGAAGCTATACTTAAATAGGAAAGACCAACATATGTAACCGAAATTGGTAGTTTTCTAGGGTTACTCAGATACTACCAGCGCTTTGTAGAGGGATTCTCAAGGATAAAGCTTCCCCTTACTCGGCTGACCCAAAAGAATGTGAGATTGGTGTGGTTAGAGGACTGTGAGAGAGGCTTTCAATAACTTAAAAAGAGACTAACCACAACCCCAATACTGACCTTGCCCGAAGGAAATGAGGACTTTGTGGTTTATACCGATGCATCCCAAAAAGAGCTTGGATATGTACTCATGCAGAGAGGTAAGGTCATTGCTTATGCCTCCAGACAGTTGAAGCCGTATGAGAAAAAATATCCAACTCTTGACTTAGAGCTTGCGGTCGTAGTGTTTGCATTGAAGATCTGGAGACATTACCTCTATGGGGCTCAATTAAAGTGTTCATTGATCACAAGAGCCTCAAGTACCTATTTTCCCAAAAGGAGTTGAATATGAGGCACAGAAGATGGATGGACTTATTGAATGATTACGTTTGTACAATTGATTACCATCCAGGCAAGACTAACGTAGTAGCCGATGCCCTAAGCCGAAAAGCTGTGGTCTCAGTAGCATGCCTAATGGTTCGAGAGATGCGATTGCTTGAAGATGCGGTGAAATGACACCCAACTCTACCCTTAATGATGGGGTCAGAATGATTTCGTGTATGAGGGTAGAACCCCAACTCTTTCAACAGATCAGAGTGGCGCAAAAAGAAGATCCTCAACTTATGAAGGTCCTGGTTAGGTGCCTCGCTCTCGCCCTCCGGGTCGGGTTGACTTGATGGCTTGGTTTTCTGGTTCGAGATGGACCCGGGACCTGGATCGCTCTCTCAGGAACCACGTAAAGAAGACGTGGGTAAGAGTACTAACCAATTAGAGAGGAATTGGGGTCGTGAGGCGGGACATACCTCTCATGGGTCCGTGACACACTCGGGCTGGCTCGCGTAGGTGCCCTCTTAGATCATGTTGGAAAGCCCCCTTGGCCTGTGGCCGGTTTGAAATCGCCTCCCTTGACCTGTTTCTCCTTTCCTGCAAACACACACACAATTAAAAGTACAGACAAGTGGGCCATAGGTCCCCACCTTGTTACAGGGTGAATTGATCAAACGGCTAAACTGATACAGTTGCTAGATCAGAAAGTGATTGACCCGACAGGGTAGCAAGACGGGCACGGTAACTTAAACCGGCATAACGACATTACTATTAGACGACAGAACCAACATCGACAAGCCTGACACAATGGCTAGCCTGTTATGGCAGTAAGACGGGCACGGTAACTCAGACCGACACAACGGCATTACGGCTAGATGACATAACCAACATGACAGTACAAGGCTCAGCCTGCCCTCTGGTCAAACAAGCGATGGAGAGAAAGAGAGGAAGTGAAACTAGCTCAACTCTGACTAAGTCTTCCAAGAGAGACGAAAGTGAAATAAAAGCGACGATGAAAAAATGATGATGAAATATGAGTTGAAATGACAATGAGATAAATGAATTAAAAATAAAATAAAATTGGAAAATGGAAAAATAAAATAAGTAAAGGAATGTAGTAAAGGAAAATAAAATAAAATAAACTGGGGTAAATAAAATAAAAGAGGTAAATGAAATAAAGTAAAATAAATAATTAAAATGGAAAAAGATAAGATAAGATAATCAATAAAGTAAATAAAATAAAATAAGATTGGGAAGAATAGGATGAAATGAATGGAGTAAAAGAAATCAGGTGAAGATAGGCTAAGATAATATAATTGGATGAGGTTAATTAGAATAAAATTATAATAAAAAAAAAGGTTTTAATTGATCAAGGGAGAAGGAGGTTTTTATTACTGGGCTATTGGGCATTATATGAGTAAAAGAGTATAAAGTTTTGATAAAATAAAAGGGTAGATTAGTTTAGAGAGAGAGAACTTGTGTTGGTTTGATGAGTTGAACGAAATGGAGTGAAGAAAGCAAGTGAAACGAAACTACCGAAAAAGCTAAACGAAAAGAAAAAAAAAATGAAAAATGGAAAATGGGTTTCGTTTGTGGGTTTCCATCTTGTGGGTTTTTAGAAAGAGAGTGTAGGCAGTTGCAGAGAGCAGAGCGGAGAGTGGGAAGTTGCAGAGAGGAGGACGGAAGAGTAGAGCGAGAGGGGATGGAAATGGTGACAGAGGGCTAGTTTCCGGCAGCAAAGTGTGAAGATGGATTGAAAGGCAGCAGCAGAGTGGTGGAGAGAGAACAGAAATGGCAGGAGAGGTGGATGAACCAGGTCGTGGAGAGGGCAGCAGGTAGTGAAAGGGGCATCAACGAGATGGCGGAGGTCGCTATGAGGTGGTGGAAATGGTGGTGCAACAGAGAGAAAGGGGCGGTGACAGGGCAGAGAGGGGAAGATTGCTAAGAGCAGGGCGACATTGGAGGAAGAGGAAGAAAGTGCACGAGTGGTTGACGGTTGAAGCTGCAAGGTGGCTGAGCTAGGTTGCAAAGAAGAGGGATGGTGCGGGAGAAGATAGGCGGAGGTGGTTTGCAGGTGATGGTAGAAATGGCGGAAGTGGCTGCAGTGGTGATTGACGAAAGAAGAGGACAAGGTGATGGCTGCTGTAGTGGTTGCATTAGGTTGGAGGTCGTGGCTGCGATTTGAGAGGCAGAGTATGAGGTGGAAGAGAAGGGGCAGCGAGGGAAGAGAGGGAGGTCGGCTGCTGGGCAGAGGACAGGGAGAAGGTAGTGTGGCAGCTGCTGTTGAGAGGTGAAAGATGGTGGCTGCAACTAACTGCTGCAGTTGAGAGAGAGAGAGGCGGAGGTGTTGAAAGAGAGAGGTGGTGCTACAGCAGGCTGGGACGTTTGTGGATAGCCTGTGATTGGGAAGAGAGGATAAGAGAGCAACAAAGAACAGAGGAAGAAAAAGTTGTTAGTTTTTTCTAGGGAGAGAAAGTGGGAGATAGCAGGGAGAAGAGCAGATGGAAAGGCTACGTGAATAGCAGGTGGGTGGTTATGGTGGTGAAAGATGGTTGAGGGCATAGAGTGAATGCAGTGGCAGAAGGGGCTGAGGCGCAGCTGAGCGAGAAGGAAATGGTGTAGCAGGGAGTTCGGCTGCAGTTGTGGTGTGGAGTTCACGCGGGTGGTGGCTTGCACACACGGCGCTGGGTGAGGGCTTTGCACACTCTGCGATAGGGGAAGGATGGGTTGCCCACGGCGTAGGGGAAGGATGGGTTGAACACGGCGATAGGGGGAGGATAGATCACACACGGGGTTCGGGTTTGTTGCGCGTACGGCGATAGGTATGGGTTTGTTGCGCACACGGCGATAGGTATGAAAAAGGTTAGGGAATGCTGGTCATGCCAGACCACGGACGTGAATGAAAAAATGAGAATGTGAGGATCCACCAAAAAGGGTGATATGAGGGAATTCAAAAAAAAAAAGCAGGAGAAACGGACGTGAGGGACTACGGGTAAAAAGAAGGGCAGGTAAACCCTCGCACAATAAGAAAATGGTCATACACGAGATAAAAAAATAAATAACTGGGGGAAATAGTGATCATGCTGGACCGCAAGAAAGGAAAGAGGAAGGTTGTGGTCATGAGGGACTACATAGAGGATAAAAGAAAGATCGTAGTCAAGGGAGATCACAAGAAGAAATGAGAAAAAGTGAAACACATAAGGTGATGGGTTCCCCTTCTATGGAAGGGAAGAGAGAAAGAGAGAGAGGATAGAAGAGACAGAACGAGAAGAGATAAGATCTAAGCCCGTAGGAACCGACCCAAAAGTTTCTCTTCTCTTCCTCTCTTTCAAGACGTGCCCCAATAATTTAAAAAGATGAAAATTTTATTATGCCAAGTAGGGTCTTTTGTACAATGATATATATATATATATATATATATATATATATATATATATATATATATATATATATATATATATATATATATATATATCTTTTGTTCAAACATGAATGGATTGATCAAAATTAAACTTAATTATTTAAAATTAAGATTTAAATTAATTAAAAAAATTTTAAAAATGAGTGCAAAATGACTGTTTTACCCCATCCTAACAATACATAGAATTCTAAAATAGTCCCAACTGCTGCCTTAGGATGTACGTGTTCTTATATGGTCGATCCGGGGTTGCTCTGATGTCCGTTTGTCAAAAAATTGATTGTTTTCTTGTAAGGCCCGGCGTGGCAATCGATTTGATACCAACTTCGAGACATGGATCGTGTTTTTAAGCCACGATCATGCATCTTGAAATTTGGATAAATCTTAAAAACTTCGGATCGATTGTGTGCTCATTTCATCATGATTTCTTGGTTGGATCACAGTAAGCATGCCGTCACGATTGCGTGACAACAAACGGAGCTCGATTTCATGCCCAGATGAAGATTTCGCAACTTTTGAGTTTTTGCCGGAATCTGAAAATCTGGTGTTGAAATTTACAGTCATTTTATTGGCTTCGTGTACGAAATCCGACAGTTCATCATGTACGGGGTTCGGACCAGAGATATCCCTGAACCTTATGCACGCAATGGAACTGGTCTCGTGTCAATCAGATGCGCGAGCACCGTGATTTGGCCGCTCGAGCGATGCGTGCCGCTGACGATTTTCCTACAAATTTCTTCACGGATCATAAACTTCTCTCTAGCTTTTCTTCCTGCTCAGGCATCGTCACAGGGCATGCCCCATATCAAAACACTCGTCTTTACGAGACAAACATGCTCACAAACTTTGAGCATGATCCGACTTGGGACGAATGAGATATGGCCCCCGAAAATCATTGCCCGAGACTGTAAAAACATCCACCTTTAATGGTGATTTGGTACAGAGACGCCACACGGGAATAGTATACGCCCTACCCCTTTTCGGTATTTTACCCATAACTTTGTTCTGGACTGCCCGATTAAGCCGAAACTTGACTCATAGGGATTTTTGATCATGGCAAATCCAATGGTAGTGGTTTCACAGCAATTTGACACACCGAAAATAGAGCTCTAGTTATAGGGTCCGTTTTAGGGTAGAAGAGGTTCTTTGTTTTTCGAAATTGTTTCTTCGTCTGCACTGCCTTAGACAAGTCAAAATGAGACAAAACTTGGCATGAGGTTTTTAGGAGTCCTTATGAAGATCATTTTCAGTTTTGGGGCCATTCTGAGACTATTGAAATTTCCATTGTTTTTCAAGCTTTATTGACCGACTTCTCCCTTTTATTCTGCATCGGGGACCCATGGTGCTGAAAAATGTCTTCCAACAGGTCCTTGAAGAAATGAAGATGGAAGAAAAAGAGGATTTCATTATGGGAGACGATGAGTTATTAAGGTTCAAGGGCTAAGTATGTGTTCTTAATGACGGAAGTGTAAAAAGGGATGTTCTAGAAGAAGCACACCACTCCCACTACACGGTACACCCAGGGAGTACAAAGATGTACCAAGATCTGAAAAATATCTTCTGGTGGAACAACGTGAAGAGGGAGGTGGCATAGTTTGTCGCTAAGTGCTTGACATGTCAACAAGTGAAGGCGGAACATCAGAAACTCGTTGGACTGTTACAGCCACTGCCCATACAGGAATGGAAATGAGAACACATCACGATGGACTTTGTTTCTGGATTGCCAAGGTCAGGTGCGAGGCACGATAATATTTGGGTTGTGGTGGGCCAACTAACTAATGCTGCTCATTTCTTACCGATCTGCACAACCGATACCCTGGATAAGCTGGCTCAGTTATACATCAGAGAAATTGTGAGATTGCACGGTGTGCCTATTGGCATTGTATCAGACAGGGACACGAGATTCACCTGTAATTTTGGGCAAGTTTACAGTCAGCTTTGGGGACCAAATTTACCCTTAGCACCGCCTTTCACCCCCAAGCGAATAGACAATCAGAGAGAAGCTTATAGACATTGGAAGACATGCTAAGGAAGTGCATCACTGATTTTAAAGGAAGCTGGGAGAATCATCTGCCCCTAATAGAGTTTGCCTACAGCAATAGCTTCCAAGCCAGTATTCATATGGCGCCTTTTGAGGCTCTGTACATAAGGAAGTGTAGGTTGCCCATCTACTTGTATCAAGTGGGCGAAAGGAAATTACTGGGGCCTGAAATCGTTCGAATAACTTCGGGGAAGATCACCTTGATTCGAGAGTGGATCAAGGCAACCCAAAGTCGGCAAAAGAGTTATACCGACAATTGTAAGAGAGACCTCAAGTTCGAAGTAGGTGATCAGGTCTTCCTGAAAGTATCGCCAACTAAGGGCATAATGAGATTTGACAGAAAAGGAAAATTGAGCCCGCGATTTATTAGGCCTTTTGAGATTCTGGGAAGAGTTAAGAACGTGGCCTACCGGCCCTACTGCCTGAATTGGCCAGCATTCACAATGTTTTTCATGTATCGCTGTTAAGAAAGTATCACCCCGACCCGTCCCATGTTTTGGAGTACGAACCAATTTCGCTCAAGGAAGACTTAACCTATATTGAATGACTAATTGGGATAATAGATAGGAGAGTATAGGTCTTGCGCAATAAGGAAATCCCCCTGGTCCGGATGCAATGGCAATATCATTCAAGAGAAGAATCAATATGGGAATGGGAGGATGAAATTCGGGAGAAGTACACCCACCTTTTTTATTAACATCAATATGATTTTGAGAACAAAATAAATTTTAAGGGGGGGATGATATAAGGACCACAAATTTTCTTAGCCATGAGACGTGCACGACAAGAGAATCTGTGTAGGGGGGGCAGCGCCCTAGCGCCGTCTGCGTAAAGAGAGAGAAGGAGAACCAACGCCGCGCGTGAACTTGAGTAGCACTGTTTACACACCGCCGCACATGCACGAGGAAACACAGTGTGTAAAGGACCATCGCAGCGTGCGTAAGGAGTAACGTCGCATGTGAAATGGAGGTATCGCCACACGCGCAAGGAGTAACGCCACACGTGAAATGGAGGTATCGCCGTGCGCGTAAGGAGTAACGCCTCGTGTGAAATGAAAGTATCGTCGCATGTGAATTTGAGGGGCTGCGCGTGAAGGTGAAAAATGGGTAGCGCCGCACGTATCACTACCGCAGGTGTTATGTGATTGCTGAATTGCTCTGAGTAAGACTCAAACTCTGCATGATGAAAATTAATTCTCTATCATAAAGCACTAATTTAGCATGAATGAACTTAATGCTTGAGCATGTTACGACGACGTGATAATGACCACTACGCAATGGGGCAACCATTGGTAGTGGGTAATGTTTTGTTCTGATACTGTGATACGGGCCACTACGCGATGGGGCACCCATCAGTAGTGGATACCATTTTACTGATACTGCCCGCTACGCGATGGGACACCCATCGGTAGTGGGGACAACTATATTGAGAAAAGTGATGTCGGCCATATTCCCTAACTTGCTAAAAGATAGGATGCAATTAGAGGAAAGTGAAATGGGAGGGTCGCACCCCCAAAAATTCATGAAAGGAGACTAGTGACTGATGCCTTGCAAGGTAAGTGTCTATTGAAAATCCCAATTCGCGCTGGGGATTGTGTGTGTGAGTATGAGTGCATTACGAAGTGGATTCACCCACTTATCATTGCCCTCCCTCCTGAGAGATGGTAGAGGCCCTAACGCCGTCTACGTAAAGAGAGAGAAGGAGAACCAACACCGTACATGAACTTGAGTAGCACCATTTGCGTACTACCGCACGTGCAAGAGGCAACGCTGCTTGCGTAAGGGGTAACCTCGCGGGTGAAATGGAGGTATCACCACACGCACAAGGAGTAACGCTGCGCGTGAAATGAAGGTATCGCCGTGCACATAAGGAGTAACGCCTTGCGTGAAATGGAAGTATCGCCCCATGTGAATTTGAGTGGTAACGTCGCGCGTGAAGGTGAAGAAGGGTAGTGTCGCGCATATCACTATCGTGGGTGTTATGTCACAGCTGGATAGCTCTGTGTAAGACTCAAACTCTGCATGATGAAAATTAAATTCTCTATCATAAAGCACTAATTTAACATGAATGAACTTACTGCTTAAGCATGTTACGACACTGTGATAATGACCACTACGCAATGGGGCACCCATTGGTAGTGGATACTGTTTTGTTTTGATACTGTGATACTGGCCACTATACGATGGGGTACCCATCGATAGTGGATATTGTTTTACTGATACTGCTCGCTACGCGATGGGACACCCATCGGTAGTGGGAAGTGCTATATTGAGAAAAGTGATGCCGGTCATGTTCCCTAACTTGCTGGATGATAGGATGTAGTTAGGGGAAAGTGAAATGGGAGGGTCGCACCCTCCAGAATTCATGAGAGGAGACTAGTGACTGATGCCTTGCAAGGTAAGTGCCTATCGAAAACTCTAATGCGTGCTGAGGACAGTGTGTGTGAGTATGGGGGCATTACGAAGTGGATTCACTCACTTATCATTGCCCTCCGTTCTGAGAGATGGTAGATGTCTTAAGCAATGGTATTGGTTTAGCCCACTGGATACGGCTTCTACTTTAGGAGTAGATGAACTAAGGAGTGAATGGGTAATATTTGAAAAGTGAATGTGAATGTTGATGATTGTAATGATTGAATGATTTGAATATGATGCATGTAATTGATGCATTTATCATATCTCTGATTTACATTATTACTGCCTCATGACTTTTTACAATTTAAGAACTGCTTATGAAGCATGAATAGACTCATTAACGATGCTTAGCACCTAGATCTACTTACTGGGCTTTGTAGCTCATTCCCCTGTATCTTCCCTATTGTAGATTGATAGCTCTAGGTCGAGGACCAGAAGCTCGTGTTTTGTAGTTGGGAGTTGGAGTCTCATTCACTCGAGAAGGAACTCAGATCTTGTATGTACCTAGGCAGTGTAGTCCGATTTTTTGTTGAAATTTTGGGGGATGTAATATTGGGCCCTAATGCCCCAAACTCAGATGTCATATTTTTAGAAAAATTTTATGCGGTGCCCTTTTATTGATGCATGGATTCTTCAAATGTTAAATATTTTTCTATACTTAGAATTACTGCTTTAGTTCTTTTTATGATTTGCTTTGATCACCGATAGTAAAGCATTGAGTCTACTCTGACCTGACATATGCTACCTTGGGATCATGAACCCGTACTCGGTCACCTCTGTAGAGTACGAAATAGGGTTCAGGGGCGGGGTCGTAACATTTTATCTCTCTAGAACTAGAAAGCTTACCGACCCAAAACTCATGGGAATACCGTCTCTCTCTCGAAGGTCATGTCTTTGTTTCTTAGAGACCAATCTCCATCTTTGGAGATCCATTCCCACAACTCCTAAAAGGGTGACCCTCAAAAGGATGGGTATTATGTCTTCCTTCATTCCCTTATGTAGATATCACTTTCTTGCTTCCCAATAAAAGTCATTTATTTTTTACGACAATACCCTTGGGCGCTGTTTGGATACTTGAAAATACATTTCATAAATGTATTTTAATGGAAATGGCACATTTCTAGTGTTTGGATAGAAATGTATTTCCACCCGTAATTGTTTTCTTTATTTCAAGCCAAAAATAAAGAAATCTGTATCAGTGTTTAGAATGAGTAAGTACTTGAAAAATTTTAGAGAGAGAAAACATCTCAAAATTTTAGAAAGAGAAACTATGTCAAAAATTTTAAAGAGAGAAGCTATCTCAAATTTTAAGTTTTAGAGAGAGAAAGTATTTGAAATTTTTAGAGAGAGAAATAATCACTAATTTTTAGAGAGAGAAACTATATCAAAATTTAAGTTTTATAGAGAGAGTATCTTAAAATTTTGAGAGAGAAACTATATCAAATTTTTTAGAGAGATAAACTAACTCATATTTAAAGTTTTCAAAAGAAAAGTATCTTAAAATGTTAGAGAGATAAACTATATAAAATTTTAGAGAGAGAAAGTACTTAATATATTTGGAGAGAGAAATTATTTTTAATTTTAAGTTTTAGAGAGAGAAAATACTTAAATATTTTTAGTAAGCGAAACTATCTTAAAAATTTTAGAGAGCTAGACTATCTCAAATTTTAGGCTTTAGGGAGAGAAAAAATCTTAAAATTTTAGAGAGAAACTTTCTCAAATTTTAAGTTTTAGGGAGAGAAAAAATCTTAAAATTTTAGAGAGAGAAACTACTTCAAAGTTTTTAGAGAAAAATTATCTCAAAATATTTAGAAAGAGATACTATCTCAAATTTAATAAAAAAAAACATTATGATGAATAATACAATAAAAATATTTAACATTTGAAAAAAAAATGTAAATGTTATGTATCCATGTAGTATCCAAACAACTGAAATCTATTTTATAGGAAATATTTTTCTTGAAATATATTTCAATAGAAATAGATTTTTCTAGGTAATCCATTTCTATGGATTCAAACAGCCCCTTAAAAATCCACAGCCTTGGCAAGTCGAAATCCACTATCACAATAAAGAGTATAAATTTGGCAAGTCGAAATCCACTCTCTCTAAACATCGGTAAAAATCTTTCACCGATCTTTCTTTCTAAACCCTCTCCCCCAATCGAGCAACACTGACGATCAGTACTGTCTTTCCCACCGCAATACAGCTACCGGAAAGATATCATCGAGAGCAACCGAGAGATTTTTTCTCCCTAGAAGTACAAACCTTACAAACCCAAAACTCATGGGAATACCACCTCTCTCTCGGAGGTCATGTCTCTCTCTCTTGGAGATCAATTTCCATCTTTAGAGTTCTATTCTCATAATCCCCAAAGGGGTGACCCTCAAAAGAATAGGTATTATGTCTTTTTTCATTCCCTTATGTACATATCACTTGTTTGTTTCCAAAAAAAATTCATTTTTTTTTACGATAATACCATTAATATTTAGAAGAAAATATGGATACGGTGATTTGGCTATCACCAAACCTAACATTATCCCCCATATGGTAAACTCAAACAAATGTCTAGAATCATAAGAAAAAACCTAGAGCAACAACGAGAGGAGGAAGAAAACACCTTTTCAACTAAGATTCGTACTTACGAAAACGACTTTGAAATTATCTAGAGCTTTAATCTGGGCATAAGATTTGCAGCAGAATATATGATGCCAATAATATTAAAATCAATATTGAAAAAATCGACTCGGCCAAAGTACTTGGAGCCTGGCCAAGGTAAGTCGCTCAGCCGAGTCCGAGTTACTCTGACGAGTCATGCTCACGTTTTTTTTTATGAAAATGAACATAGATATATATATATATATATAGAAAATGAATAGTGATTTTGCCTACACTCATCACCGTCCAAATTTCATCGTGTGGTCACGATTGTCTGGTAGTGTTTTATTTTTTATTTTTTTTCTACAAATCAGAATGACCTAAAATTTGGAGAGTGTGTACATATTATTGAGGAACATCTAATAAAAATATAAAAATAAATATTCGTAAAACATAAATTGACCAAAATACCCCCGAATTTTGGGGGTATTTTGGTCAATTGTTTTCTTGTAAAATATTGTTTTTATAATTTTCAAAGATTCCCTATTTTTAAAGAATATATGCTCCAAATTTCAGGTTATTCCGATTTGTAAAAAAAATAAAAAATGAAACACTACTGGGCATTCGTGACAGTACGATGAACTTTGGACAGTGATGATAATAAGCAAAATCACTATTCATTTTCACCTATAGGCGTTTTATAGTATCTTCCTTTATACAGTTTAGATCGGCTCCTAAATCAATAAGAGCAGTAGTTTGAAAAATGAACTCTTTTTGTACCACTATTTTTATGATTATGATGGTAAACGATCATTGAGTTAATACTTTATCTCGGAGGTTGACATATTTATAATATTGTATTTTTCTCAACATATTACAGTTATTGGAAGTTTGTGGATCATCTATCACTTTTGGAAGTGTATCTTCCATTTCGGGTGGTAACAGATTTTGATTATAATCATGCATCAGATTATTAAATTCTTCTTTAGGACTTTCTTCCTCATTTTCACTTTCATTTTTAGTGTCTGCTATTTCAAAAATTTGTACTCTAGTTTTTAGAGTTATCAACTCATTTCGAACCTCATTTATTTCATTTTTTAGATCACGAATTGTAGGTTCTTTTTAGTTTTGAGTTCTATTTTGAACTCTTTTCAAAATATCACTAAAGCTGTAATCTTTATTAGTAGGAACAAGAGTCAGTTTAGGTGCAAGAGAACTTGAAGGTCCTTTGGCCATGTTGATATAATGATTTAAGGCTTCTCTGTTAGCCTCAAGGTCACTTATTTTATCAATTAGGTCAATTATGAGATTTTCTTCCTTGTCAGAGTATTTAAGTTTAGGCCTTTCAAAAAATTACACTAACAATTAATATCTTCATAATCTGTTTCAGAATCTGAATTGGAGAAAATCAATTCTTCATCATTTATCTCTCTGATGAGCATTTCTTCATCAGAGTTAGAAGATTCTTCAGAATCATCTCTTTTAATTAAGAGGATATCAAATAATTGCTTTTTTATTTCAAGGTCTATTTCTAAATAATTTATTTTCTTTTTCATACCACATTTATTTTTATAGTGTCATACTTTCCCACAGTTATAACAAACTGGTATTTTCCTTTTTCCCTTTTGTTTAAAGGAGTGATCTTGTAAAATTTTTTAGGAAAAGTATTTTTCTTTCCTTTTGAATATCTAGACTTTGTCTTTCTAGAATCTCTAGAGTCTTAAATTTCTGTTTGTGAGAGGGCTTGGAAGTAGGTATTGTGTTAAAGCCGAATTGCTCCCAAAAATGTCTCAATTCCTTTTTTCCCGTTATTCTTTGTTTCTCCAATTGTTTTTTCAATTTTAAGTCTGTGCATAAAGCAAAACCTTCAGCACAAATTTCTGCTGATAATTCTCCAAGAGTATACAAAGAATAAGGAATAATTCTTCCATGCTTATTTTTCAATCTTATCTTAACTTTTTCCTCAAATAAATGAGAAAGTCCAGCAATGAATTTTTCTTTTCAATGGTCAGCTTTACTATCTTCTCTAGATAGCAGTCTGGAATAAAATACATCTTTATACCATTTGAAATGTGAAAGAGTTGGACAATGGAAATTTGAAAGTAGATCCTCAGATCTAGCTAATAAAAGGGTTGTTCTCCCCACAAAGTGAAGTGTAATGGTATATATTAGAGTATTTACTGCATCTCCATCAGTGACTATATTATCAAGGACCTGTCTAGGTCCTACCTCACTTTTAACAGCCCATTGTTTAGTAACATTTAAGATTTGATTTTTTGCTTCTTCGTTCATTTGAAAATCCCACCATCCGCTAAGTCATTCAGTAAAACCACATATAATGGCTTTAGCAATTTCGTGGTCTTGGTTTCCACTTGCTTTACATGCGGTGGCATACATAGTCATATGTTTCATGAGGTCGAGAATTTGATTCCCTGACATCCCATCTATATTCCAATTTACTAAAGATCATCTTGAATAGAAGACTGAAGTAGTAATGAGGTCATCTTCTATTTGTAGATCTATAGGAATGGGCTTCGAATAATACATTCTTGTTGGGGCTACAGGCCTAGTTTTTCTCCTATAGTCAATCCTATTAAGCTCTAAGCTTTCTTGTTTAAAAGCTTCTTCTGTTTTAGATATTTCAATATCAGAAAAACTTTGTACTTGGACATTACCTGATTTTCCTTTAATATCTAATTTTTCAAATCTTTTCATCAATTTATCTATCAATTCTTTATTGTCTTCTTTCTTTTTAATTTTTCTGCGGCAATACTTGGAGGTGGTTTGAATAAAATTGCCCTCTTTTTTCTTATCATCTTTCTTCTCTTGAGGTTTTATTTTATTTAAGACGTTTTCTATTCTATTTATCTGTTTCCCTATAGTCTGTAGGAATAAATTTGTATAATTCTATTATATGGGATATGGCTTCAATTTTAGCCATTTGATTATCAAAATCTTTTGGACCAAATTTGAAAGGTGAAGCTTTTATGTCTTGTTTTTCTCCTTTTAGGTTTAGACTAGTTTCAGGAGGATGGATAGCTTCAATGCTTTCTCCTTTTACTGTATGAAAGGTTTGAAATGTGTATTGGACAATATTAATATTCGAGATAGTATTATCCTGAAATTTTGGGTATTTTATTCATTTCTTTTTAAGGATATACCTAAGCCATTTGAAAAAATTTATATTTGTTTCCCTGTGTTCATAATAATTTTCATGTAAGCCTATCTTTTTAATTTAACCTAAGCATTATTCGTTGATGCTTTAATAGTCCAAACCCTGATAGAACTCCATTTCTTGATACAACTTATATCCCGCTGATCATAATAGAAAATGAACACAGGGAAAAAGATAGGCACTTACATGAAAGCTTAGGAAAATTTAACTTAAGCATTATTTGTAAGATAGGCACTTACATAAAAATTTTATACATTATCCTGAAAGATAGGCACTTACATGAAACTCGAAGCAGAGGTGAGAGGCAGAAAACAGACTTGAAGTACTTACAGTAATCACTCAAACTTACAACAATAACTCAAAAAGAACTTACTTACAAAGTATTAAAACCCTAGCTATGATATTCAGAAGGAAATTCCCAAGTTCTTACTTCTGAGGCCTGGTCCTCCTTTTATAGAAGAGGGGAGGGGGGACTCCAAACGTTCTTAAGTCCGCACCGACAAGGTAAGATGCATTTTCTTTCACGTTAAAGTAAAAGGTAGGGTAAAAGCAATGGTAAAGAGAAGATTCTTGTCTGTTTTTTATAATAGAAACAATGTTTTTGTCGACAATAGTGCTTCTTTTACTGTAGCAATTGTGATTGGTGTGTTGACAGTCTTCTTCTACTGTCATCTTTGGGACACGTGTCCTGAATGGTGATGGAGTCATACCGTCCCTGATATTTTGTCTAATTTATTTGGGAAAATATTCCCATATAATCATCTTCATTTGGAGGATCTAAATCTTCGGTTTCTGCATTATTTAAGGAAGTTGTTATTTTAACTTCTACTTCTTCTTCTAGAGAAAAGAGTAATTTTTTCCTGAGCTCAGCTTTTGATAGAGCGGGGTTTTTCTGTTGCATCAGAGCAATGTGATCGAAAAATCCCATATCTGATTTTGGTGAGGAATACAGAATTGCCTTCATATAGATTATATCGGAATCTAGAGAATCATTCTTATAATTGTCCCGCTATTTAGTTGAAATTTGTCTTTGTAGTTTTGGAATATAATCCCATTGGTCTAAATCATCTTCAGAAATTTGGTAGGATCATTTTAAAATCCAGGGAATCTGATATAAAGCCATGAAATATATGTGATAGTCTCGTTTTAGACTAGCTTTATTATATTCAGATAATTTTCTTTGTGATATTTAAAATTTTTCTAGAAGTATATGGCTTAATGATCCCCATAACAGGAACCAACTTTAAAACCAGTTTGAAAATTTTGTTGGCTTAGTTCCTTTAAACTGCACATACGAGCTGTGTGTATTTTTTGTATTCTGGTAGGCAAAGCCTTCGTCCCATGCCTTAATATATTCAAAATAATTATAGGATTTGATTTTAAATCCTTTGGTAATTAATGCCCTTGGTTTTAAGGGATTCATGCCCTTGTCATTCTAAGAGATAATTTTATGTATTTGAAATTTTGAATATGCTATTTTCGAGTCATTGTTTCTATAGTGATGTATTATCGACACCGACTTGGTTTCCATTAAAATAGCTTCATACCATTCTCTACATATTTCTCCCATATTAAAAGGTAGATGATGTCACAGATATAAGGCGGCTAATTCAGCAGGGTCTTTTTCCCTATGTTCATTTTCTATTATGATCAGCGAGATATAAGCTTGTCACACCCTAGCGAGATTACATGCTGCTCATGTTCCTTCTGATTCTTGGAATAAATTAAAATATCATCGATGAATACCGCAATAAATTTATCCAAAAAGGGCTTCATCAAATCCATAAATGCAGCCGGTGCATTGATTACTCCAAAAGGCATGACTAAAAATTCATCATGGCCATACCTTGTTCTGAAAGCTGTCTTGAGTACATCTTCACTTTTAATCTTAAGCAGATGGTATCCAGATCTAAGATCAATTTTTGAAAACACTTGTGATCCTTGTAACTGATCAAATAAATCATCAATTCTAAGTAATGGATACTTATTTTTCACTGTCACTTGGTTCAACTGTCTATAATCAATACACAATCTCATAGTCCCATCTTTCTTTTTGACAAACAGTACTGAAGCACCCCAAGGTGACACACTGGGCTTGATAAAACCTTTATCTAATAATTCTTCCAATTGTTGTTTCAGTTCCTTAAGTTCTGCAGGAGTCATTCTGTAAGGTGCCTTAGAAATTGGAGCTACCCCTGGCAATAATTCAATGGAGAATTCAATTTCCCTATCAAGCGGTAATCCTAGCAATTCTTCTGAAAAAACGTCGGGAAATTCTCGGATAACCGGAGTGGTATCCAAATTTATTTCTTCCTTCCTATCTTCTTTGATATAGGCAAGAAAGCCTTGACACCCTTTTCGAAGGAGGCGATTAGCTTGAATACAAGAGATTAAATATGATGGGAGTCTTCTCTGACACCATTGAAGTAAAATACTGGTTGATTCGGAATACTAAAGGTAACAATTTTCTTATAACAATCAATACTTGCATGGTATGAAAAAAGCTAATCCATGCCTAAGATTACGTCAAAATCTTGAATTTCCAGGAGTATTAAATCAACCAACAGTTCCTTTTCTTCTATCTTTATTATACATGATTTGTACACTATATTGGTATTAATTGAATTTCCCATCTGTGTGGCTACCTCTATAATGTATTCTAATTGTTTTGGTTCTACCGTTAAGTGGCATGTAAAGTGTTGTGACACAAATGAATGAGTAGATCCAGGATCAATCAAAACATGAGCTACTTTTTGGAAGATAGTAAGAGTACCTTGGATCACTGATTTTGAGGCCTGAGCGTCTTGCTCGGTAATCACAGATACTCTTCTCTTCATCAGAGGCTGTGGAGATATCTCTCCCTGCTTTGGAAGTTGTTGTGTCTGTAAGCTAGGACGTTGTCTAATTTGGTGTCCCAATTTTCCACATTTAAAACAGGCTCCGGTATTATAATAACAAGGGCTTGATCCATGGTTTTTCTTACATTTTCTACATAGTTCTATTGGGCTTTGAAATGGCGAGGGCCTTGGCTTCTTGTTTGGCGAGGGCCTTGGCTTCTTGTTTGGCCTTTCAAACTGTTGTCGATTAGATGATGTAGGTCTAACATGACTTTTCAGATTTTTCGTCTTTTGGTAATCTTCAAAATCTTTTTCGACAATTTGGGCTCGATCCACTATTTCAGCATAAGTTCTTAATTTCAAGACTGATATTCTGCTTCTAATAGCTGGCCTAAGACCCCTTTCAAATTTCTTGACCTTTCTTGCCTCATTGTTAATCATATGTGGTGCAAACCTGGCCAATTCAGTAAACTTGGCCTCGTACTATGCTACTGCCCGATTTCCTTGAATTAATTCCAAAAATTCCATTTCTTTTTGGTCTCGAATAAAATCTGGAAAATATTTTTCATTAAATGCCTCTAGAAATACTTCCCAGGTCAAGGGTTTATTTTCTTTGACCAATACTCCTTTTGCCATTCGCCACCAGTGTTGTGCTTCACCTTCTAACATAAAGGCTGTCAGGGCCACTTTCCTGTCATCAGGACATTCCATTACCTCGAATATTTTCTCCAATTGCATAATCCATCCCTCGGCTTGCAGTGGGTTTACAACACCCTTAAAAGAAGGTGGGTTTAATTTCTTAAATTGTTCGATATTACTCCCACCATTTCCTGTAACTGACTGCCTGGGTGGATTATTGTTTTCCATCTGATGTTGCATTAGAGCAACCATATTTTCCAAGGCTTTGTGAATTCCTTCCATATTGGCCTCAGCTATTCTGAATCATGACTTTATCCCAGTCTGTACACACAATAAATGTGATTTTAAGTACAGTCTTTTTAAATTTCCATTCCTAAGAATCTTAAACCTATTGCTCTGATACCATACTTGTCACACCCCAAGAATTTACAATACTGTTATTCTTGAGATGTGACAGACAAAACATATATACATCTATTGATAGAACAAATTTACAGTGGCGAGGTCTTACAAAGTAAATAAAGAAAGCTAGCACAACAACAGTATCTTCCAAGGTTGATCTTGACTAACACTCCAAATGAATCCGCAGTTATCCTGAAAAAATGTTTACCATAGTTTGATGAGTTTGGCTACTCAGTAAGTGATCATCATAATCCTAAAAAATAATCATGGTTTAAAGATATCAATATTTTCAAAAAGAAGATCTATTAACAGAAATGCATCAACAGTTTCACTTTCAATAAATGCATAATTAAGTATAATCCAAATAATTGAAATGCACATAACACTTTAACGCGTCAATGCATAATTCAAAGGATTTTACAAAAGACCCTACTGGCGTCTCAAGTAGGTCACCTATATACCCCATCAGCGTCCTGATAGGTCCACTTAATCCCTATCAGCGTCCCAGATAGGTCCACTTAATCCCTGCAGGTCCACTTATACCTCACCGACGTACCGGATGAGTCCACTTAATCCCTACCGGCGTCCCGGATAGGTCCATTTATACCTCACCGGCGAACCGGATCAGTCCACTTGCATACTTAAATTATTTCAAAATCTCTTTAAACATTCGAAAGCAGCAAATATCATGTACTCAACATATCACTGAAATCACTAATATGAATTTCACTGACACCATTAATAACAGTCACTTTCAATAACATTTCAACCAATCAAATATTTTGGGCTCAAATTTAGAAAGGTAGCAATTCGTAAAGACATTCTAGCATAATTGCCAATCTAATATGTATAGAAAAACTCTTATAGAAATTCAAGAATATGGAATTATCATAATTTATGAGATGTTAATTTGTAAATAAACATTTCACAACAATGCTATAATCAAATGCAAAAATATCAATTTTCAGATAATAAGGCAGTCATTCGCATATGAAATTTATAATGTCTAAATATTTAAAAAACAGTAGAAAGAAATCTCACAATTTTACTAAAAGCAGAAATATCACATTTATTTCTAATAATTTGATAGTATCTAAAATTTTCTGACAATTGAAAAATAAATAAATTTATTTTTCTAAGAATTTACAGCATTTAAAATTTCTAACATAGATAAAATATCACAATTTTTATTAAAAAGATTATTTTTCAAGATAATGAGGTCGTGTGCGCATAAAATTTATCGCACCTAAAATTCATGATAATAAGCAGAAATAATTATTTCATTTTATTTTTAAAAAGAATAGATTATTTTTTGAGACAATGAGGTCACTTACACACAAAACTGATAAAATAAAGATCCTAGACGAAAATATCACTATTTATTAAAAATAGACTATTTTTCAAGAAGACGATGTCACTTACATAAAATATTTAAAAAGGAACTTCAATAAAATTCGGCTAGAGAGAAGAGCGGTGAGAGCACCATGGGTAAAGTCCTTAGAGGAAGTAAAGCCGAAAGGCTTTTCAGTGACACTATTTAGAGAAGGACAACTTCTTTTATAAAACATACATGGCTTAACACGCATGATGCAAAACGTCACACATCATTTAAGTGTGTCAATAGAGGGTTAACTGCAATTTATGGCATTGCCACCACACAATATTACAATTAAGCAGCATCTTATGGAGGCACGTCAGCTTTACTTACGCTGGCAAGAAGAAAAGTTTTGGACGCTTGCATACAATTATGATAAAAGAGCTGATGGACCAAAGGTCCACCTTAAAGGAATGGACTAGCAAAAAAAAAAACTATTTGAAAAATAGTAACGATGAATTATTAATCAAATATCCAAGAAGCCTGGGTCCATATTTAAATTGAGGGGTAATTTTTTTGCGTAAGAGAAAGATGGTCCCCGTTGTGCATTTTGCCACCATGAATTATCGTTCTAAATATTTCACTATGTATTTTATTTTATTTGATTTATTTATTTATTTTTATTGTATTTATTCTATTAAAACTATTATTATTATTATTATTATTATTATTACTATTTTTTTAAAAAAAAAATTCCAGGATTATTACAAAGCTGTATCAAGAAATGGAGTTCTAGTAGGGCTTGAACTATTAGAGCTCAAATGGGACTGTTGAGGAGATATTTGAATCTCTTGAGCTTGCTTTCTTATTAAAACATTTGGATTTGATGACGACCCCAGGGATTTTTTTGGGGTAGAACTATTTGTAGCCATGTGTTTTCCTGGGCTATTATATAAAGTTAGGCGTTTTCCTGAAATAGGGACTATATCCATTGGCTGTATTCTTGGCTGTTGGCGTCTCCTTCCCTCCCTGCAAAGTTATATATATGGGAAAAGATGTTGTCCAGAAAATTTTCGGAGGGTATTTTGGTTATTGGTTTTTTCACGAATTATTTTTTTATAAATTTATTAAGTGTACCTTGATGAGAAGAACACACATCAAAAATTTCAAGTGATTTGGATTTGTAGAAAAAACTTTAAGATTCAAATACTATTGAACATCCGTTAGAGTTAGATCGACCAGAGAATGACCTAGCTTCAATCTCGGCCATTCGCGTATGGGCGTACAGTAGTGAATCCATATATATATATATATATATATATATATATATATATCTGGAAACAGCTTGGGTGAGCCCACTAGTTCACAGAAAAAAAGAACCCAACGGTCTATATTGAATTTGGGTCGATTTGACGATCACAAATGTCTGGTAGTGTTTAAATTTAAATTTTTTTTTACAAATCTAAATCACTTAAAATTTGAAGCATGTGTACATAAAAATTAGGTGAATCTTAGAAAAAATATCAAAAAAATATTTTACATAAAATAAATTGACCAAAATACCCCCGAAAAGTTTTAGGGGAATTTTGGTAAATTATTTTTTCACGAATTATTTTTTTTTATATTTTTATTAGGTGCGGCTTGATGAGAAGAATACACATCTAATATTTCAAGTGATTTAGATTTGGAGAAAAAATATTAAAACTCCAACACTACCGGACATCCATGATCGTCATATCGGCTCAGATTCAATCTGAGCTGTTGAGCTCATTTTTTTCTATAAGCTAGTGTGCTCACCGAAGATTTTTCTTATATATATATATATATATATATATATATATATATATATAGTAATAATCCTATGAGATCCTCCTATACCTATGTGTGAAGGACCCTAAAGGATTACCAATAAATTTGACACAGAATCAAGTCCCACACTCATGTGATAATTTTTCTCGAGATCTGTGCCAATGGTGATCATTTGGGGTTCTACACATGGATGTGGGAGGGTCTCATAGGATTATCACTATATATATATATATATATATATATATATATATATATATATATATATATATATATATATATATATATATATATATATATATATATATATATATATATATATATATATATATATATATATATATAAATGATAATCTAAACATCAAATTACAAAAGTTAAAGATATAGAGAAGTCTTGAATGGTGAATTTATTAATTTTGTAGTCTATTTTTTAAAAAAAATTATTTTTTGTTATATTTGCATCATTAAGTAAAGGCAATTTTGTAAATATTACTACGAGACAAAGAATACTTTTGTCATATTTATAAAGGGTAAAGTTGAAATTTTTACTAAAAGACAAGAGCACTTTACAAATAAAATTTCAGAACACTAACTTCCAAAATGACATTATACTGTTGTAAAAATTTCTTATTTGCCATTATTTAAGTTATCTATTCAAATAACATTTTAAACAAAAAGTAATGATCTCTTTCATAAATACACCTATCACAACTCTTTCTAACTTTAACATTTGTATTTTGAGAGGTTGTTAACTCTAGACAATAGGCCAAGGCCGAGTAACTCGGCCGGGTCCAAATTTCCTCAGCCAAGTCTAAAAACAGTGACATAAACCATAGACGCATCTAGGGCATACTCAATCATCTTTCTCTCTCTCTCTGACTGAAAGAGAGTCATACATACAGTGTACTCAATCTTTTCTAGAAAAAACAGCTTGGGTTGCCGAAGGATCACACCCCACTTTGGCATCAGCTTTTTAAAAGGTTATTCGGGCCTGATCCCGGCCCATGGTCCTAATGTGACCATGGGCACTGTTAGAAAATCAGGCCAATGCTCAGATCTTAAAAAAATTTGGGCCCACTAGTTACAAACGTCCAAGCTGGGCCTAGGTCCCTCTCGACCTTGACCATACCAAAGAAGGCCTGGCCAGGCCTTATCAGGGCCAGGCAGGGTCAAATAAAAACGAAAAATAAAAACAAAAAAAGAAAGGTTGTTGAGCCGGCCATATCCCAAGACCTGATTTTTTGGGGCCGGGCCAGCCAACCCACCTTGGTACTCCAACTCATCAAACTTCATCTAAAATTCGTGCAGTGGTGTGAGATACACTTACAACATATGCAAGTTATTGTGTACCAAATAAATTGGGGAAGCTTTTCTTTGTAACCCCACCCAGCATATGTGACTCATGATCTCAGCCGTTGGATCTAAGTAGATGGTTGAGATAGCTTGATTCACAATATCACAAGTTGTCTCTTAACAGTCAAATCTTGATTTCATAGCTATAATTTTTTATTTTTAATTTTTACTCTATAAATCATTTTGAAGCAAATTTTGGGGAATACATATATCTGATAGGGGCGCACATGATAAAAATTATACAAAATATTTTTATGGGCAATATTTCTTTTTAATTTTTTCTAGTTTTTCCATAATTTATGCTGGCACACCCAAAATTTCATCCAAAAATGTATTATAAAATAAATAAATAAATAAAACAGTGTCCCACATTTGTTTTTTATTTTTCTAGTTTCATCGTAATTTTATGCTGGCACACCCAAAATTTCATCAAAAAATGTGTTGCAGAAAAAAATAAAAAATAAAACAGTCTTTGGAGTGACATTGTGGCATGAACAATCATAGCTGTCGACTTCAGATCAAATGGCTAAGAAAATGGTTAAGAAATGGGGCCATATATAGCTTATATGTTGAGGTGTCGCACATAAACATTTCCCAATAAATTGCACATGCCTTTTAACTTAAATAAGTTTGAGGGGAAGGATACTCTCGTTATATTTATCCTCACATGTTTTGTCATTGCATGTAACTGAAGATTAGTTTTACCTACGAAAGTAGGCTTGTCATATTCATAGTAGTGATTCCAAAAAATATTTATGAAAGACATATAAATAATATCCTTCCATTTGTCAACCCTGAAACGAGGGAGAAGAAATTGGATTTGCATACTAACACCCATTCATGGCGCCACTATTCAACTATCATCTTTATCCACCCGAAAATCGATGCCAACCGCTTATCACATAAAAATTATTGGACAAAAATATCACATAATAATAATAATAATAACAATAATAATAATAATAAAGTCGTGGGACTTCAAAAGAGCATATATATATATACTATGCTACCGTGGGGAGCATATATTGTGCATCTACTCCCTAGCTCAAAACACTTATGTAGGAAATTTTTTGGTCTAAAATTTTGAGAACTATACAAGAATTACTACAAGATTTTTTTCAAACAAAAAAAATTGAATTTTGTTTTATGTGACACTTAGATGTAGCCTTTTAAAAATGAGAAAAGTGCATATAGAGCCGAGGCTACCTCAAAAATTTCACTAGAAGATGTTGTTTTGATGCCCAAATATCCTCAAATTGATCATCTTAACATCAAGATGCATGGGCATGAGAAAAAAATAGATTTCAAGTTTTGAAAATAGTGTATTTTGTAACGCATTTTTGGACTCTCAATTTTCAAGATTTTCAAGTTTTCATATATCTCTCAATCTACACTATTTTTTAAGCTTTAAACTTTATAAATAGAAATGAAAATATATTTTAAGGCTATCAAAAAGATTTCCAGCATTGAAATCACATTTTTCGACACTATTTGAAGGTAGGCTCTAATTTGATTGTTTAGAGCCTAGGCCCTATACAAAGCGCAGCTTTTAAAAATTAGACGATCTCTATTGAATATTGAGGCACTAGTTTGCTCGAATTTATTTTTAAAAAACATCTGCTGAGATTATTCTATGGTCGGTGGAGATTCCACCGAGTTAAAATTTCTTGTAAAGCAAAAGACTTCCTACCTGCGGGATTGGAAAACACATGCCATTGATACTTTTTAATGTGAAATATTGGCGATGGAATCTCTACGAACCATACAATAATCTCATCAATTTTTTTAAAACAATAAATTAGAACAAATGTTTGTATAAGGAACACCGTCAAATAGTATCGAGCAGTGGTTTAAAAAATGGATCGATGCCTCGGATCGAGCACCTCAAAAACCCATCCGAATCGATAAATCGGCGATCCAGATCAAGAATCGGTCTGATTAAACCTTAAAAAAAATTCAAACAAATTATGAAAAATTCATTATAAGTGTTATTTTTTAATAATCCAATAAGAAATACGGGTATTACATTATTAACTTTTATTTTTAATCAATTTACGAATAATGAAGATGTTCTTTTCTTGTATGAACTTATGTTAACCATTAAATTTGCATCACTTAAAACAAAAAACATAGAATTACCATGGATAAAGTATATAATCATACATAAACTACAATAAATAATGGATTAACTCGATGAAAAATGACCACTAAAATCTCGAATTGACTGAAAACCCTAATCCACTAAAAAAAAAAAAAAAACTAAATTATTACAGCCTATCTAACTATAATATTATATATTGCAACAAAAATTGTTGGTTTATATTTTATTATATAAAGAACAACAATTTTAAAATATTTTATAATATTATTTAATTTAAATTGTATTATTGACAACTGTGAGAAAAATAATACATTACAAGATTTATAATGCAAATAAATAAATAAATAAAATATTTGATTATCAATATAGAAATTATGCGAATGCGCATCACTTTTCGAAACTTCAAATTTTTTAAAATATAATATTTTAGAATTCTAGAATAAATTTAATGGAAGAGATTGTTAGAGACAGATAAAAATTTCAAATGTGTATGAATCATATCTTAAAATTAATATTCTTAAATTTATGTTAAAGCTTACCATATTATAAAAATAAAAATTATAATTAGATAAGTTATTCCTAGTTTGTATTAAAAAATATTTATTGTATTAAGAAATATCTTTTATTTTTTTGACAAGAAATACTTGTTGTATTTTTTTTTTAGAATAAAATATGATATTTGTTGTATTACCTTTTTTTTTTTTTTTACAAGAAAAAAAAGAAGATGTTATATTACCTTTTTTGTTTGTTTGTTTGTTGTATTACTTTTTATTTTTTTTATTTTTTTCACGATATTATTTTCTTCATTTTAGTTTTTTTTTTAAGACAAAAGTAAAAACCTATCTTCTTTTTATTTGTTTTTTTTAACGATATTATTTTTTTATTTTTTTATTTTTTATGAAGACAAAAAGTGAATATTACACAATAGGAATTTGGGATTCGAACTTGGGACATCAAGTATAAAAACACTACTGCTAACCACCGCAGCCCTTCACGTGCTCAAAAGAGTTCTCGATAATAATTATCTATATTGAATAAATTTTCAACATAATATCGCTTAACATAAGTCCCACATCGAAGAATTGGAAAAAATTTATATGGTATAAAAACCTTTACAAAAGCCCGCGGTAATATTGTGAACAAAATTACCAAAATGTCCTTAGTTAAGGACTGGCCCTGTGACATCACTAGGCGGTTGGAATCGTGATTTATGACGTAATCAGCATCTGGCATCGCGATTTATGACGTAATTGGAGCGATTCACTGTTCAAAATCGCCGATTCTCTTCTATCCTAGTTTTACAGAAGAATCGACGAGGGGTGACCCATTCCTGTGCGAGTTCGTTGCGACTCGTCGATTTTTAAAATCCTGGTATCGAGTGATATCTTTTCAATACTAGAAATCTTTGTGATAGCCTGAAAATTTATTTTCATCTCTAATTATAATATTTAAAGTTTCAAAAATAGTGTAGATCAAGCATATCTTTGAAAACTTGAAAATCTTAAAAATCGACGGTCCAAAAATACATTATAAGATGTACTATTTTCAAAACTTGAAATCCATTTTTTCTCGTGACAATGCATCTAGAGGTCGAGATGATCAATTTGAAGATTTTTGAGTCTCAAAGCAATCTTTTCTGATGAATTTTTGTGGTGCTTCTTAATTTGTTTGTTATATAAACTTTTTCCTTTATAGCCCTCGTTGTATGTGTTTTCATGCGGAGATCATAAGCGTTATATTTAGGAAAAATAATTTATTTTTTTTCCTCCTATTTTTTCAGCCATTCTAGAAGGTCGGAGCCGACGGTACAAGGGTAAAATCGTCAAGGACTATTAAATAATTGGGCAGCTTGGTATCGAAATCTGAACCTTATCATGCTTGATCAGGACCATCAGTTCATCCCTTGGGAGGAGTGTAGATCTCAACCATTCATTCTATCTTCCCACTTGCACATTTTGCAGTGTGCACATGCATGCACTGCGCACGATCTGTTTATATATTATTTTGTGTGATGGATGATGGGGAAAGCATGCATGCATGCAGGCATGATGATAGGTGTAGCATCTGCCACATGTATCCTCATGAAAGATGGATGAGAGCAGTTCATCCTAACCGTCTGATCTTGACACGGAAGGTTGACGATACATGCTGCCTCTGTTTGTATGCTACGTGCATCAATAATAACGACTGATTATATGTCATTATGCTACATGCATAATGCATTATAATATAATGATAAAAATAATTAATGATGTAGTAGCAATAATTAATGGCAGATAATATGTTTTTCTAACAATAAAATAAAAAATAATTATTTAACCGACTCTAAATAATTACGAAAAAAAAGTACAATAATAACGATAGAAGATGATTTCATATAAAAATATTAATGGAGTTAACACGGAAAGGTAGCAATAATACATTTTAATATAATGGATGATGGATAACAACTATAAGGACAGATAACTAACTAACCCAAAAAATAATGACTGATAATATGTCACTTTTAATTTTTAACACTTCTTTATAATTTTTAACAGTTCTTTTTTTTTTTTCTAAGGCTATTTTCAACAATTCAATAGAGAGGAGATTTATAATAAGAATATTAATGGAGTTAACAATAAAGGTCATGACAAAGATCACACGTGGAAAAAGGGACCAAAGGTAAAAGAACAAGTGTAAAAATATATAATATAATGCCACATGCCACTGATTTTCTGGTAAGGAAATTAGGTTACTGTCCTTTGCTTTTAGAAGCATGGCTCTCTTTTTCTCTCCATCATTTATGTTTTTTTTTACAATATTAAAAGACTTTATTGATATTAGAGTCAAGAAACATAAAAAGCACGGTCACAAACAAGAACACCAGGTAAATACATACCCCTTTGGGCGAAACTATGAGCCACATCACACCCCGTTGGGCTAAACCATCAGCCACATCATACCCCTTTGCGCTAAACCATCAGCCACATGGTTTGTTCGTTTGTGAATAGATGATAGATGTAAGTCAAAGAATGGAAAAATTATAGATACCCTCAAATTTGTATTTTCTAGGTATTGCCTGGTATTTTTTTTATACTACACTATTAACTCTATACTATTCTTTTGCAATCACCTCTAAGTATAAAAATTGACTTTTTTTTAGACCAAATAACCGTTTTCCTTTTGTTTCGGACCGGCACAACACATTTTTGTGCGACCTACACGTATTGGGTGTCATGTTTTGTATAGAATGAGACGATTTACTTTTAGTACAAGGTGTTTACGATTAATCTTGACTGGTAGATGTGAAATTGGGTGATTGCATTTATTCCATTGACCAAGCTCAAAGTTCAAAAGAAATTTTGTCAAACTTTGTGATACATTCAAGCTATAAAATTTCACATCGGAACGCTGGCGACCGCTATGAAAGTTACATACGGTGGCAGTAACTTGTCGATAACGTCTCTGTAAGTGTGGGTAGTCCATGTCCCACATCTTTTGTGAAGCCAATATGGTGGCTGATATTCTTGCAAAGAGGGCTACATCTTATCAAAGAGCTACTGTTTGACGTTCTCGTCCGCCGGATTTTACTTGTCTTGCTTTAAGTCATGATTTGGCACAGGTGCCTTGCTCTAGGGTTTTACGGTACTGAGCTGCAAACTTTTTATTTCTTACTTATTAATGAAAAATGGGTAGGGGGCTTTCTCCCCTACTGACTTACCCCAAAAAAAACAAAAAAAATAATATTCACATCGGATGGTTGTAAGTAAGTGTGACTACTTTGGACCAAAGATGCAACATAAAAATTATATACTTTCCCAAATCCAACCGTCCATTTTGAATTGAGGGTTAAGATGGCCCAAATCACAATGTCATGTCTCTACACTATTTTATTTTTAGTTTTTTCCATAAAATATTTTGACACCAAATTTTGAGCGTCCAATCCTCTAATAAAATTGTACATATAAAAAATATAAAAAATAGTTTTTAAAAAATAAAATAACCAAAATAACCACCAAAAGTTTCAAGTGTATTTTGGTCACTATATTTTATCAAAATTATTTATAATAGTTTTTTTGGAGGAAGTTAAAAATAAAATACCCTGAAACGTCGGATCTAAAATCAAACAGTGCGTGGCCCACTTTAACAAAATTGGATGGCTGGATGGTAAGGAAAGCATAGATCTTCTATGTTGTAGGAGAAGTATAGAAACCTTTCCCTTGTATATAATCCCCAAAAAAAAAAAAAAAAGTATTGAGGTTAATAATTTGGTATCACAAATATTAAGAAGAAGATGCCTAGAAAGTACAAATTAAGGATATTTATCATTTTCTCTATAGAGGCCAGCATCTTTCCTAATTTGGCTCGAATTAAGGATATTTATCCTTAGGATTGGATGAGTAAGTTAGGAGAGGGCCCCTGCCCTTTGCAAGATTTAGAGCCCTACCCTTTTGTAAGAATTGAATTGAGCATAGGACATAGCATTTCATATCGTCAAGCGCTAACCAATTAAGCCCAAGATCCTTTCCTATAAGTTTCAAAGTATAATATATTATTTTCAACACCACTTTATAAAAATGAGAGAGTCCCCTTCTCCAATTAAATGTCTTGTCACGAAAATTAAGAATCCCTTGTAGGAGAGACTTACTAAAAACAAAACATACTCTGTTCCTTCACTTCACGGGTTCATGAAAAATACTATTCTCCATCACTCTCGCTTTCTATTTTTCTCCTTTTTTTATTCGGTTAAGTATTTCTTATTTAAATCTCTCTGTCTCTTTCTCTCTCTTCGTTCTTATTCATAATCTTCACATAGTTTTTCAACGATTCAGGTCCCCAGAAAACTGTTTTAAGCTACCGGATTCTCACAGTTCACTAAAAATAATGGAAAAAACGAATACTAAGCAGTTGCCATGGAAATTCAGCATTTTCATAAGGAATATTAATAAAGTAGCCGAAAATACTGACTGCAATGGCTTTTCCAAATATAGAGCACGGCAAGTGTCTATCCTCCTGTCCAAAAATAGGAAAAAGCTGATGTCACTTATTCACCAGTGATCCAATCTAAAGCATTGTAACAGACACGAGTTAATCATCTGCCGTTAAAATCCACCCCACCCTTTTCAATAAGAAAAGAGCCCATCCCCATGACTGCAACAGATTTAGATCTCAAAAAGCAATTTTCATTTATGAAAAAAAAAAATTTAGATGATAATAAGAAGGAAGGAAGAAGCTTCTGTATCTTTGTTTGTTTCTTTCGTTGGAAAAAACAGATGTTATGTCTATCCAGACACCTCAGTGGTCCTCCTGTTATAAATTGGGCACACAGAAAGAGAGCCTCCATTATACACATCATCTTCTATTTAAAATCCTTTCCTTTCTCCTTTCTAACACACAGTAGTTCCAACCATGGCTGCAGCATTCTCAGGACCTTCCCTGGTGAGCCCAAGAAAAGCCTAACTTCTTTGTTTTGCTTATTTTTCTACCCCCTCCGCTTCTCTCTCTTTCTATTTTTTTTTTGTCTCTCATGTAATTTTTTTAAGCTAGGAGAAAGGTCTATGTCAATTGCTTCAATTAGACAAGAAAATAGAATTTTTTTTTAAGCTAGGAGAAATGTCCAAGTCAATTGCTTCAATTAGACAAGAAAATAGTCAAGGTTGTCTCAATCAAGGGCTTTTCACACCTTGAGAAACCACCGGACAATTCTCTCATTGTAATAAGCAGGTTATCGGTTTAGAAATAGTTAGTGGTTTCAAATGCGTTAGTAGGAATGGAACCTAGACCAATGTCTGAGACTCGGTGGTGCTACCACCACGACCTCAGCCCAGTTCCCTATGTATGTATAGTCCTTTTAGATCGTATTTGCTTGTTCTAAAGCCATGCATTAAACTCTTTGCTAGTTTTTACAATGAACTAAATTTGAAAGATTTTTAAATGCCATATTGCATTCTATAACGATCAAACCACAAATTCATGTTGATAGGGAAAGCAATTGGTATGATCGTTGTTTCTCTATGGTCATGAGTGTCAGCATCATAGTAAAGAGGCTGGGTCATGATGGCAGCACCTCCATACCTAGTTACCACGTTGTGGTTTTCAATCTTGCTGACAACACCCACTGACAACTTAAAAAAAAAAGTTCTCCATAATCTATCTGAGAAAATGGGTGGGCCAGTCTTCCCCACTGAATTATCCAAAAAAAAAAGTGTTAGCATCATCAAATTAATAGGTTAGAGAGCAATGGTACGTACAATTTCATGAAAGATCTAGACAATGATGACCCTAAGCACGATCATATAGTTCATAGTAGAAGTCCAATATACATATATGAGAACTTATAATAAGTAATCTAGGGTCTATGTAAATTCGTAGACCACCCAAATGATGGATAGTGATGGAGATGCTAGTACTTTAGCTGCGTAAAATACTTTGTTATATTTCAAAGTAATATAAGGTTTAATGTAGGCTTCCTAATCTTTTAATAATTTTGAGAGATAAAGTAGTGGGTTTTAACCCCACATTGAAGATTTGAATGGGTATTGAGTGATATTTATGTGAGAGTATTATCATATATCATGTTCATAGAATAAAAGTGAGAGTGCCGCGAAGCATGCGGAGGCATGACATTGGCTACTTTAGTTGGAAGGTGATTGTTGGGTTAGTAAGGCACCATAGTTCACTACTTTATCAAAAGGATTGTTTTTCTCACTTTTTACTTTCTTTTTCTCTCACTTTCACTCTCCTGTACTGTATCTCTCTACCCAAGTTTCTCTCATTCTCTAATTTGAAATTCCTCTCTCTCTCTACTATTACACTACTCTCGTATATAATGTAGGCTTCTGGTTCATGTGCATAGAACTTAAAATCTAATTTGAGACTTTTGTTAACTACCCAAACAAAAATTATGTTTTACACTCTTTTTCTCTTGCTTTCACTCTTCCGTATTCTCTCTCTCTAACTAATTTTATTTCTCTCTAAATTGAACTTCTCTCTCTCTCTCCTATTATAATACTCTCGTGCAAACTGTAGGCTTCTGGTTGACGTGCATAGAACTTATAAGCTAATTTGATACCTTATGTCTTCCTATATCTTGAGGACAATCCATTTTAAGCACACTTATTTTTAGTACACAAAAAGCGCTACTGTGTGCCTGTATTTCACCCAACTTATTCCAACAGCAGATGCACTGTTTATCACCAATTACCTCATAAACAAGTTACATCCCCTCGCCATTACAATTCATCATTTCAATGGATGTGATATCCTAATGACCATGTTAAAACATAGGACAATGTATACACCCCACATGTGCATGAGCATAGAGCACGCACATGCACGATGATTCTCACAAGCAAGATGATCCTTTCAAGTACGTAAATTGGTAAATAATCCTAATTTTGAAATGATTGCTAGATGATGGACGAGGAAGGGAGGTTTGGGGCAGAAGTCGCTGACGTGCAGTCATGGTGGAGCTCTGAGAGGTTCCGGCTGACTCGCCGACCCTACACTGCCAGAGAGGTGGTGGCATTGCGAGGGAGCCTGAGACAGAGCTATGCATCAAATGAGCTTGCCAAGAAGCTTTGGCGAACCCTAAAAACCCACCAAGCAAACAAGACAACCTCGAGGACCTTCGGTGCCCTAGATCCGGTCCAAGTAACCATGATGGCCAAATACTTGGACACTGTGTACGTGTCTGGGTGGCAATGCTCCTCCACCCACACCTCAACCAATGAGCCTGGGCCCGACTTAGCGGACTACCCCTATGATACAGTTCCCAACAAAGTTGAACACCTCTTCTTTGCTCAACAATATCATGATAGGAAGCAAAATGAGGCTCGTATGAACATGAGTCGAGAAGAGAGGGCTAGGACCCCTTACGTAGATTATTTGAAGCCTATAATAGCAGATGGAGATACTGGGTTCGGTGGGGCCACCGCCACGGTTAAGCTTTGCAAGCTCTTCGTGGAAAGGGGCGCAGCCGGGGTCCATATTGAGGACCAATCATCTATGACCAAAAAATGTGGCCATATGGCAGGGAAGGTGTTGGTCTCAATCGGAGAGCACATTAACCGGCTTGTGGCCGCCAGGCTCCAATTTGACATAATGGGGGTTGAGACTGTGCTCGTAGCACGCACCGATGCGGTGGCCGCCAACCTCATCCAAACTAATGTGGACTCAAGGGATCACCAATTCATATTGGGGGTCACAAACCCTAATCTTAAGGGGAGGGCCTTGGCCACTCTCCTAGTAGAGGCCATGGCTGCTGGGAAAAATGGCTTGGAGCTACAAGCCATAGAAGACGAGTGGTTGGCTAAGGCCGGCCTCATAACTTTCTCTGAATGTGTCATGAATGCGATAAACAGGTTGAATATTGGAGAGGGAGAAAAGCGGTGGAGATTGAATGAGTGGGAGAAGCTCTCAGGTTACAATAATTGCCTCTCTAACGAGAAGGCTAGAGAAATAGCCACGGGGTTCGGGTTGAAAGACTTGTATTGGGACTGGGATTTGCCGAGGACCCGAGAAGGATTTTATAGGTTCAAGGGCTCAGTAATGGCGGCAGTCGTTAGGGGATGGGCCTTTGCCCCTCATGCTGACCTCATATGGATGGAGACCTCAAGCCCTGACTTGGTTGAGTGCACCAAGTTTGCACAAGGGGTTAAGTCGGTGCACCCTGAAATAATGTTTGCTTACAACCTCTCTCCTTCTTTCAATTGGGATGCATCAGGAATGACTGATGCACAGATGAGGGATTTTATACCTCAGATTGCGAGGTTGGGCTACTGTTGGCAGTTCATAACCCTTGCTGGGTTCCATGCAAATGCACTAGTCATTGACACTTTTGCCAAGGATTTCGCAAGGAGGGGGATGCTTACTTATGTGGAAAGGATTCAGAGGGAGGAGAGAAACAATGGGGTTGATACACTTGCGCATCAGAAGTGGTCTGGTGCTAATTATTATGACAGGGTGCTCAAGACAGTTCAAGGCGGTATGTCTTCGACTGCAGCCATGGGCAAAGGCAAGTATCCCACCAGCTCAAAGAATAGTTTTATTTCCTCTTCTTCTTGAATATCAAACTAAATTTCAGTATAATTAATTTCTTAAAAGGATTTTTTTTTTCAATTGCAAAAATTAGATGGCTGATATGTGAAATTTCAGTAGTCTTAAATTTGAAGAAGATTGACACTACAAATATGCTCTAGGAACTTTTATTCAAATTTCAGTCAGAAATAAGATCAAATTCCATCCAAAGTTCAATTTAAAACGGTTAATCAGCACATGGGTGCTGACTGGAAATATGAGAAGCCAAATCATGCTTTGACTTCAATTTGTCTACAGAAGCGAACACCACTGCTACTTCAGAGACAGCAATTGTGCTATTTACGCCACTTCAAACTGTTTTTATTTATTCTGATCATTGCCATTTTTTATTTAATTATTGGTAAGTTGCATGCAGGGGTAACTGAAGAGCAGTTCAAAGAAACATGGGGAAATACCAGAGCTATTGACATGAATGGAAGTGGAGAAGTGATTGCCAAGTCAAGAATGTAGCAAGACTGTTAAAACCAAGATAGTAGAGCCTTGGTTTAATTTCACGTGTTTTATCGATGGGTGGCAGACATTTATATTCCTTCTCAAATGCAGCTTACTAGAATAATTTAATAAATAATTTCCAATTGGGATTTCACTCTCTATTATTCTCACTGAGCCACCAATTGTTCACTAGAAACTTACCTAGATATTATATATTCAGTTGAAATTTTGGAAATTTTATGAGTGCTGAGCACTTCCATCTTTACGGGTTGGGTCGTGGTGGTAGCACCCCCACACCTCAATCACCACGTTGTAGCTTTCATTCCTATTGACACCACCCTACTAACACCTTAAAAAAAACCTAACTCCTAGAATATTTGAAAAACGGGTAGGTACCTGTCCTCCGCATTGAAGTAACCAATAAAAACTCACCCATGTAAAACTGAGCTTCAAGTCTTGCTTTCAAACAGAGCACCTTAGTATTGTTTGTGTGTAGGGATTGCATATCATTTTACATAACCTATGCTACTTGCATCCTTCAGATGTTGGCCACCATCTTCTCAACAATATTCTACCACTGAAAATTCTTCACACATTGGAAGGATTATTCCAGACTGTCACAGGAAATAGGCATTGGAGACTGACATGAGAATACAAAAAGTATACAGTAAATATACAACTTCAGGAAAAAAAAGGTAAATTGCCGATTCGCTACTGTAGAATCCCTGATTGTTAGCTAATATGCTTTCTTCAATAAATTTCTAGTTTGTCTTAGTTAATAACTTTTTATATTTTAAAAACCTGCTAGGCCCCATCGATCTCCTCCACATGGAAGTCTTATTTTTAAAATCCAACCGACACATGTAAAAAGGATGGCCTCCTCCATACTTCACGTTGCAAATTCCTTGCCCACATTTACAATGTGGAACTAATTATCAACTCTCTCTCTCTCTCTCTCTCTCTCTCTCTCTCTCTCTCTCTCTCTCTCTCTCTCTCTCTCTCTCTCTCTCTGGTCTTACTTTTAAAATCCAACCGACACATGTAAAAAGGATGGCCTCCTGCATAATTCACATTGCAAAGGCATGAGTCAATTTTTTAAAGCCGCTTGGTTTTCCTTTCCTTCCCCACATTTACAATTTGGAACTAATTATCAACTCTCTCTCTCTCTCTCTCTAGTCTTATTTTAAAAATCCAAACCGACACATGTAAAAAGGATGGCCTCCTGTATAATTCACGTTGCAAAGGCATGAGTCAATTTTTTAAAGTGGCTGGGTTTTCCTTTCCTTCCCCACATTTACAATGTGGAACGAATTATGACCTCTCTCTCTCTTTCTCTCTCTCTCTCTCTATAGTGTAGACTTTGGAACTCAATTAGTAGTTGACTTAAAAACCAACGCTTGCATTAGTTCTTTCTCTCTCTCACTAACTAACACTGGGATTTGTTTCTACTCTCTCTCAATTATTAGATAGAGAATATTTACTCTTAACTTATTAGGTAGAGAGAATTTACTGTATGGTCACCTTTACATAGCTCATGTGTAGTTTTTTTGGAGGAAAAATAAGTTGAAAGTATGATTAAAGGGCTTCAATCATTTTACAAAACCAATAGTGGCCTTTAGAATTTAATTTTTAAGTTTTATTTCATAAAAATATTTTCTCAAAAAATTTGTTGAAAATTTATAAATTAACTCAGGGTTGAGATTCTTTAAGAATTTAGGACATTTTGATAATGTGACAAACTTAATTGTACTGAACGAAATTACAAAAATAATATCAGTTGTAAAAGTCATATATCAAAATTAATTTAAAAATAGTATCAAAATTAATGTTAGTATACACTTAGACAAGAAACAATGTCTCATTTTTCATGTATTTTTGTAAAATAATAAAAGTACATAATGTACTACCCTCGAAAAAAATTTAAAATATTAAAGCACAATATTTTAAAGGATTTTTAGTATTTTTTTAAAATAATTTCAAACTAGATCCGGCCATTCCAATCGGGACTGGCGATCTAACCCAGTTTTGCATATGGATGATTGGAGTCACCTATCAGCTTTTTAAAACCTTGCAAAAAACAATTTAGTGCATTAAGATTAGAGTGTTAAATAGAAAATCATTTTTCTTCTCACATTTAACTTTCTAAAATCAGCCACTACATTATAAAGTCAGGGGCAAATTCGAGGGAAATCCCTGACCTTATAGGAAATGGACATCATATAGAATATCATGAAATCTGACTAAAGACATGACTCTTAATAGAGCGGAATAAGAATAAGATTTGTGTAACCGACCCCAAATAGTTGAGATAAAGCTCGAATGATGATGACGATGATAACCATACTTACTTGTTGATATAAGGCTCGAGGGTCGAATGGTACTTGTAGGGGAAATTATAGATGCCCCACAATTTGCACTTTCTAGGCGTGCTCGCCCCACCCAACCCAAGAAAGAAAAAAAAAACACAAGGCCTCTCCTTAAAAACATTTTTTATACCAACACCTTTTTTCTTTTCTTTTCTTTTTTTGCAACTACCCCAAGTATAAAAGTTAACTTTTTAAAACTAAAATACCCTCTCTTTTTTGCCAAATTTTCCACTCTCTCGAAGTTGTATCGGACCGGCACAACTTATATAGTCTATATTCAACTTGTATCAGTACAACACATTTTTGTTCCGGACTAGCACAACTTCTACAAAGCTGATCCAACAATTTTTTTATGTCGAACCCACTCTATATTTAACTTATGCTAGTCCACCACATTTTTGTGCTAGACCGACACATATGGGTATCATGTTTTGGAAACATGGTTAAAATGAAGGGTATTTTAATCCAAACAAATTGACATTTTTACGTTTTTTTTTTTGAAAGGGAGGGGTAGATGTAAAGAAAAACAATGTCGGAACTAATAATGTGATAAAAATTACTGGGGGAGAGGATACCTAATTCAAATGGTATCTAATATAAATATTGGGGGGCGAGGATACCTAAGAAAGTACAAATGGTATCTATAATATTCCCCTACTTTTACCTCCTATTCATTTTTTTATTCATTTTCAATAAACAGTAGCTGTCGGGTCTCCATCATTGTTTATTATGGAGATGGAAGCTGACTGCGCATCAATCATAAACCTTATAATACAAAAATTAGGTCAGGCCGGTGGTTGCTCCTTATGTCTATAAAAAAGAGGGCTTGGATGGAACTCCCATCCATTCCGGAGATTGGGGAGTATAGTAGAGGCCCACAGTGCGGATATCGCTCCTTCACCAGTTCGACTTCCCCCGAGCTAAGCCCTACCCTGAAAAGGTAATGAGATCACCTTTCTGCTTAGAAGACCATTCACCAACTTCCATGATGCACTACACTAATATTCTCTCCCTTCCTCTCTCAACTTCAATGGTGCATCAGAAAAATTCTCTCTAGACAGAGGAAATATATATATATATATAGACATGAACTTGACCACACCTAACCTCCAACAAAATTGGCAGGCATCTAACAAAGTTGGACGGTGGGTGAGGCAACTGACTATGCAAGTAAGTCCACATGGTAACCATATCCTAAGGTTGCAACCTTAAAATGTATAATTACATGTGATACAATTTGGAGGTGCGCCTTAATTGGTGGATTGTTTAACGTTGCAACCTATCACCTAGGTCACAATCTATATTGGGTCCTTCATATATGGCAATGATATAATGCAATGGTCGTATCACAGTATGATGCAACCACACTTCTAAAAAACCATGTTTGTAGTATTTGTATAACTCAAAATTTTGCACACACACTCCCTTCATCTCAATAATCAATCCAAAAAAAAAAAACTTCAATTTGAACCCTAGATATGGTAAAAAAAAAGCCTCTCCAACAACAAATCTAGACCATTCATTTGGTGAATTCCAAAAACTTAGCCTTTACAAACTCAAAATCATTTTTTTCTTTTTTAACATTGTTCATCTAATGATAGTAAAGCCATCTAACAAAATTGGAAAAGAAAAAGTCTTTCCAAGGCCTAGATCTAAGCATCTTATCAAAATGGACTGCCTATATTAATTGGACTAACAAAAATACTTTCTAAATTGTATTTTCAAATTTTTATTTTTTGTAATTGTTCATTAGAATGAAAAGAGTGTATATTTTAAATTTTGTATCAAACAAAAAGCCCTAACATGGTTTTTGAATATTGTTGCATCATATTACTATACAATTGCATAAAATCATTGCCCATATATATATATATATATATATATATATATATATATATATATATATATATATATATATATAAAGTTTATATAAGATTGCAACCTTAAAATGTAGAATCACATATGCACCTAAAAAATCTACCGTAAATGTTGTTTTAATGTTAAAAAAACCCTCTAATCGATCATCTCGTTCTCGACATCGAGACGTATGAATATGAAAAAAAAATGTTTGAGTCCCGAAAATAGTGCATCTTGCAACACATTATCTAGACCATCCATTTTCAAAATTTTCATGTATTTATAGATCTACCTGATTTTAACCATTTTTGAAATTTAAAAATTTCAAATTAGGTATGAAAATAGATTTTTAGATAATACTAAAGATTTTTTACAACAAAGTTACATGTTACGATAAAATTTTAAGGTGCGCCTTATTAGATTGTTTAAGGTTGCAACCTTATAGAAACCACACCCATATATATATATATATATATATATATATATATATATATATATATATATATATATATATATATATATATATATGATGTGGATGGATGAAACCCTTCCAATGGTTGAGATTTCACAATACTTACCTCCAACGGCCAAAAATTTGACTCATTTTCTTTTTAATTTAAATAAGTTATTTATCCGAATTTGAGGGAAGAAGTGTATTTTCTTTAATATAACCACAACAAAATTACTCAAAAATATACCAAAGTATCCGTAAAAGTTTTTTTTTCAATTCTTTAGTATTTTAATTCAAGTCTACTTATGAAAATGAATCTATAGGCTAAGTTTCATATTAATAATATTTTTAAATTAAAATTGAAAATAAAAAACAAAATTCAATTTTGGCCCTTGGATGAGGCTGGTTCAATTCCAATCATTAAAAGGAGCGCGTCTAAACGAAAAAAACCCACGCACGCGTCACCCTCATTTCCATTTTTTTCTCTGTTTTGGCCAGTATCTGTCATTTCGATGATGCTGGGGAGAAAATACTCTCTCCCTCAACTGCAATTTTGCATGTGAAAATACTTTCTTTTTTTTGTTTTTGACTGTTATCTTACAGTTTAATACTCTCTCTGGTTCTTCTTCATGATCTTCCAGGTCCCAAAGAATCAGAAAACTATATTAAAGTAGAGGCAATTTCATAGTTTACTAAAATAATTAAAATAATAATAATAATAATAATAATAAAGAGTTAACAAGGGAAATCATTGTTTTCACAAGGAAATATCAATCAAGTGGCAAAAAATACTGACTGGAATGGCTTTTCCAAATATAGAGAAATCAAAGGTCTGAAACACGGCTAGTGTCTATCCTCCTGTCCAAAAATAGCAAAAAAAACTCATTTAATCACCATTGATCCAATCTAAAGCATTAACAGACACGCATTAATCATCCGCAGTTAAAATCCACCCTTTTTAAAAAGAAAAGAGCCCATCCCCCATGACTGCAGCATATTTGAATCTCAAAAAGCAATTTCCATTTATTAATAAAAGAAATTTAGATGATAATAAGAAAGAAAGAAGAAGCTTCTCTATAATTGTTTCCATTCTCGAAAAAAAAAGAGATGTCATATTGATCCAGATTTATCTATCCACAACTTAGTGGTCCTCCTGCTATAAATTGGCCACACAGAAAGAGAACCTGTATTATACACATCATCTATTTAAATCCTTGCCGTTCTTCTTTCTGACACAGTAGTTCCAACCATGGCGGCAGCATTCTCAGGACCTTCCCTAACTTCTCTGTTTTGCTTCTTTTTCTTTACCCTCTCTCTCTCTCTCTCTCATGTGATGTTAAGCTAGGAAAGAGGTCTATGTCAATTGCTTCGATTAGACAAGAAAATAGTCATGGCTGTAGCTCAATCAAGGTCTTTTCGCACCTTGAGAGATCAACCGACAATTTTCTCATTGCAAACCAACAATGACGAGATTCAGAAACAAATTCATTGATTTCACCAATTGGGTTTCCTCATGTAGCAGTCAAGAATCATAAACTATGTATACTCCTGTTAGATCGTATCCGCTTGTTCTAAAGCCATGCATTGAACTCTGTGCTAGCTGTAATAGTGTACTAAATTTGAAAGATTTTAAGTACCACACTGCATACTAAAGTGATAAAAACACAAATGCATCTGAATAGGATGTGATGGTCCTAATGACCATGTTTTCCATATGTTAAAACATAGGATCATGTATACACACGCACATATGCATGAGTGTAGATGAGATGATTCTTACATGGAAGATGATTCTTTCAATTTCTGTGTTTCGAAATGGTTGCCAGATGACGGAGGAGGAGAGGAGGTTCGAGGCAGAAATTGCTGAGGTGCAGGCATGGTGGAGCACTGAGAGGTTCCGGCTGACCCGCCGCCCTTACACTGCAAGAGAGGTTGTGGCATTGCGAGGGAGCCTGAGACAGACCTATGTATCAAATGAGCTCGCCAAGAAGCTTTGGCAAACTCTAAAAACCCACCAAGCAAACAAGACAGCCTCGAGGACCTTCGGTGCCCTAGACCCAGTCCAAGTAACCATGATGGCCAAGTACCTGGACACTGTGTACGTGTCTGGGTGGCAGTGCTCTTCCACCCACACCTCAACCAATGAGCCTGGCCCCGACTTAGCTGACTACCCCTATGATACCGTCCCCAACAAAGTTGAACACCTCTTCTTCGCTCAACTATATCATGATAGGAAGCAAAGGGAGGCTCGTATGAACATGAACAAAGAAGAGAGGGCTAGGACCCCTTACATAGATTACTTGAAGCCTATGATAGCAGATGGAGATACTGGGTTTGGTGGGGCCACCGCCACGGTGAAGCTTTGCAAGCTCTTCGTGGAGAGGGGCGCAGGTGGGGTCCACCTTGAGGACCAAGCATCTGTGACCAAAAAATGTGGCCACATGGCAGGGAAGGTGTTGGTCTCAGTAGGAGAGCACATAAATAGGCTTGTGGCTGCCAGGCTCCAGTTCGACATAATGGGGGTTGAAACTGTGCTCGTGGCTCGCACTGATGCAGTGGCTGCCAACCTCATCCAAACGAACATGGACTCAAGGGATCACCAGTTCATATTGGGGGTCACAAACCCTGATCTTATGGGGAAGGCCTTGGCCACTCTCCTTGCAGAGGCCATGGCTGCCGGGAAAACTGGCTTGGAGCTACAAATCATAGAAGACGAGTGGTTAGCTAAGGCCAGCCTCATGACTTTCTCTGAATGTGTCATGAATGTGATAAACAGGTTGAATATTGGAGAGGAAGAAAGGAGAAGGAGATTGAATGAGTGGGAGAGGGCCTCGGGCTACAATAACTGCCTCTCTAACGAGAAGGCTCGAGAGATAGCGGAGGGGTTGGGGTTGACAGACCTGTTCTGGGACTGGGATTTGCCAAGGACCCGAGAAGGATTTTACAGGTTCAAGGGCTCAGTTATGGCGGCTGTAGTTAGGGGATGGGCCTTTGCCCCTCATGCTGACCTCATATGGATGGAGACCTCAAGCCCTGACTTGGTTGAGTGCACCAAGTTTTCACAAGGGATTAAGTCGTTGCACCCAGAAATAATGCTTGCTTATAACCTCTCTCCTTCTTTCAATTGGGATGCATCAGGGATGACTGACGCACAGATGAGGGATTTCATACCACAGATTGCGAAGTTGGGCTACTGTTGGCAGTTCATAACTCTTGCTGGGTTCCATGCAAATGCCCTAGTCATTGACACTTTTGCCAAGGATTTCGCAAGGAGGGGGATGCGTGCTTATGTGGAAAGGATTCAGAGGGAGGAGAGAAACAATGGGGTTGATACACTTGCGCATCAGAAGTGGTCTGGTGCTAATTATTATGACACGGTGCTCAAGACAGTTCAAGGTGGTATTTCCGCAACTGCAGCCATGGGCAAAGGCAAGTATCCCACCAGCTCAAAGAATAGTTTTACTTTCCTTCGCTTTTTGAATCTCAAACTAAATTTCGCAACAATGAATTTCTCATAAGGAAATTTGTTTTTTTCTATTGCGCAAAATAGATGGCTGATATGTGGAATTTCAATAGCACTTCGGTCTTCAACTTGAAGAAAATTGCCACTACAAATATGACAAAAAACATTTCTTAGATTTTAGTCTGAAATCAGATTATATTCCACCCAAAGTTTATTTTAAAAGCAGCCAATCAGCATATAGGTGCTGACTGGAAATAATGATATTCCAAATCATGCTTTGACCAAAGGTTGAAATCTTACCAAACTCATGAATTTGTCAACGCAAATGAACACCACTACTACTTTAGAGATAGCAATAGTTCAATTTACGCCACTTTAAACTGTTTCGATTTATTTTGATCATTGCCATTTTGAATTTAATTATTGGTAATTTGCGTGCAGGGGTAACTGAAGAGCAGTTCAAAGAAACGGGGACTAATAATGGAGCCATTTACATTAACGGAAGTGGAGAAGTAACTAATAACGGAGCCATTTACATGAATGGATGTGGAGAAGTGATTGCCTAATCAAGAAGATAGCAAGACTGCTACAATCAAGATATTAGAGCCCTGTTTAGTTTCATGTGTTTTATCAGTGTGGTAGACGTTTATATTCCTGTCAAAAGAGTGGAGAAGTGCTTGCCTAGTCAAGAAGGTAGCAAGATTGCTACAACCAAGACATTAGAGCCTTGGTTTAGTTTCATGTGTTTGATTAATGTGTGGCAGACATTTATATTCCGTTCTAAAAGCAACTTACTAGAATATATTAGTAAATAATTCCCATTTGGGATTCCACTCTGTTATTGTCATGGAGCCACCAACTGTTGACCAGAAACTCACCTATATGGAGAGTCTGAGGTCAGTCCACTAGCTGACAATCACAGTAAATACCCAACGACCCAGATTGAATCTGGACCGATCCAGTGGTCATGATTGCATTTCGTATTTGAATTTGAATTTATTTTATTTTTTTTACAAATCCGATTCACTTGAAATTTTGAGCACATACTCTTGAATAATAGATGAACCTAATAAAAATATCAAAAAAATATTCACAAAGAATAAATTGATGAGCAGAGTGGACACGTCGAATTTCAAGTGATTTGGATATTTAGAAAGAAGATTAAAATTCAAATACGAAACACAATTATGAACATCAGATTGGCCCAGATTTAATCTGGGGTGTTAGGCTTACACTATTCCATCAGCTAGTGGGCTAACATAATCATTTCTTAGTCCGGGATCAAGATCCGTACAACTTATCTAGCCCTGAGCTAGATCCCATATATAAACATTTGCGCTCCCGCTACTCATGGGATCTAGAAACCATTTCGCAAGGGCCGCCTCCCCCACTTCTCATGGGATCTCGACCTCAAATACCCACGGACCGCGATCCGTATAAATTATCCTCGATTCATAAATATAAAAGATTGCAGTCCCATTGCTCACGGAAATTAGATCACATTATGCAACAAACGGGGCTCCCTCTTCCCATTGTTTTAAATGCTTTAATTATTTAAATTATTGATATGGTTTATGCATTTTACAACCCTAGTAGCAATCTAAGTAATTTAATTCGTGAAGTTTGGGATCAATACAAAAAAAGGATGGAGATCCACAAATATAGGGATCGAGATCTTGATATGGATGAAGATTCACAAACATAGGGATCGAGATCCCTTAATCCAGGGATTGAGATTCCAACATGATGAGGATCAAAATCCACAAATAGAGAGATTTGACCACCATGATTGGGAAGGATCCAAGTCCCTATGATTAGGGAATCGAGATTCTGGGAAAAAGGAGTGAGCTCCCTCCAAAAAAAAAGGGCTCCGGATGAGATCCCTGCTTTGGAGCATGGGATCTAGATTTTGGAGGTAGAACAATGCCCGTTAGGGACGCTCCAGGTATATATATGCATATTTATTCAAGTTGAAACTTAGGAAATATTATCAGTACACTAAGCAATTCCTTCTTATGCGAAAGGAGCCCAGGAAATTAAATCCCACCTCCAACCTTCTTTTCGATCTTGAGATAAAAACAAATCAACAACAAAATGAGAATGACTATGGCTGTAAATCACGTAATGGCTGTAAATCAAGCCAAGGATGAGAAGAAGCACTTTATTCTTTCATGGAAAAAAAAAATCCCTAGAAAAAATACCAAGTCTCTCTCCAAAGGGGGCATCCCACTTTTTCTTAATACAAATAACGTAAAATAAAAAACAAAATAAAATAAAATCCAAAAAATATATCTCTTTTTATGCACATAAAAAAAAAATAGGCAAATATTCCCCCTCCTCTCTGAATCATGTACCACCTATCCCCTTCATTCTCTAACTCTTCTATTTTTTCTCACCCTAGATCCACTTTTCTAGGATTTCTCACTCTACCTCATGTGAATTTCTTGCCACAACAATTTAAGCCCAAGACACTTCTCTTCTAAGGAATGAAACTCCCTCCTTTTATGGATCTCATGTACTGTCTTCTCTACCCATTATTCTCTTTCTAACTTAGCTAACAATTCCCATTAAAATAGGACCATCAAATCCAAGAAACCAGGTAAGCCTTGCATGCCAATCTTAAAGAAACTATAAACCTTTAGATTTGTCCATGACATAAAATGAAAATCCCTTCTTAACCACTACTTGGACATCCCTGAAAATTAATACCACCAATCATGAAAATAAATAAACAAGTCTAAGGTCATCCCTATAAAAATAAAATAAAATAAATTCAAACTAGCCCTACTCCTAAACGTCCCGGATGCGATTTGCATCATACTTCCCGGGTTGGAAAGAACTTCTCCTCGGAGTCAGCTATTGATCACCATCATCCTCCCTTAGCTGGTGGTGAAGCCTACATCTCCACGCAAGTGTTATTTGCAAAGCATGAGATTAAACAACTGGGATGCACCTCCGATGGTCATCCATTTGGCATATACAGTGGGGAACACATTGCTGACTTGGAGTTCAAAGTCATAAGCCTTCACCACATTGTTGACTTGGAGTTCAAAGTCATAAGCCTTCATTAAAAAAGAAGCATCGCTTCCAACTAAAGATGTTTAGGTTTGCATCTGGGAGAAGATCTCCCAGATGGGGTCCAAATTCACCAGAGGATAGAACTTGAGCGCTATTTCACAAAGGTCATTTTTTCCCATATTTGAAACCACTTCACCACATGTGGTTAAACCTCTGTGTTTAAAAGTTTAAACCTATTAAGTCATCTTTTTCCAACTCACCATTATAATGCACCATAAGAAGAGAACTCGCTAAAACTAGGTCAAAACCAAGCTCCAGCTTTAGCTGTTCACAAATTTGATTCTAATAAATGGGCCCTTTATGGCAATTATAGCCTCTGACCAGAACTACAAGAGAGCGCCCATTGGAATCAAAAGAAATTTGGAGCTTTAACCAAAAGAATAACTTCACCATCTCTATTGAAGCTTTAACCAAAAGAATAACTTCACCATCTTTAAGCCGTTCGAGAGAAACGAGAAGAAGCTTACCATACCGTGAAAGACTTGTATTGTTGTCACTAAAAAGACCTACTCCAAAACAAATTTGGAAAATAGCAATGACCCTAAAACCACCTTCCTCAAAGAGCTCTATGGGTTCATATCAGCACCAAGAACCATGGTCACCCCATTGAATAAAAACAAAATCAAAGCAACTCCATGTTCCTGTAAAAGAAAATCAACACGGGTCTTCTCATGATACGGGACCTCTCCAACTTTATCTCTCCTTGTAGATTTGTCTCTTCTCTCATATGTGTTAACAATGGGTTTTCTCCATTGCCCTTAGGAGCAGTTTTGAAAATAAATAAAATTATTTTATTTCTCTTATTTCCTTATAACCAAAACATCATATCTTACTTGGGCCCTTTTTAGTCAAGTCTTCTTGAAAGCACCTCCACTCTTTCCCTTTCTATCTGTTGAAGCAAGGGGGGCCAAAAATATATTGAGGTAGGGTTTGGCAAGAGTGGTATGATGCACTTTTCATTCTCTCTCAACATCCCTGTTCCCTCTCTTTCTCACTAAGCATTTAGAGGGTACCTTGAGCTCAATGGTGCATCCATAGCCTTGCAAGGGACACCCTAATCATCTATTGTGAAGCCATCTTACACCATCATCTCTCTATTACTTTTCTATCTCTACAAAGCTACTAATATCTTTTTTATTCAAATTTTCAACAAGGTTAGGATTGCTTGTGATGCTCTAAAAGTGGATATACTTGTTCTCTACAAGCCCTAACTTGAGCACTTTGGTGAGTTCATTCCATGCTTTATATTTTCTCATCTTGTTATGATTCTTGACTAAAATAGAGTATGAAATTGATCATATTAAATTGAGGATTCAAGTTGATGATTTGAGCAAACACTTATTGTAGATACATGCCTAGGTTTATTATGTGATTGAAGAATATGCTTGTGAAGTGTTCGACTATATATTCAAGTGGGATTTAAAGTGTGATCTTGGTCTAAATTTGATTGCATATTAATCCATATTCGTAGCCCACTTTAATCGATCCTAACATTTGGTATCAGAGCTCTGGTTGGATACGAGAAGCATACTTTCAGAATTGGTAAAAATAGAGAAGCATGATGGATCTAATTTTTCTTTATGGAAAACAAAATTATTTTTCTTGCTTCATAGTATGGAATTGTTGTATGTGATTAATGAATAGAAACCTAGTGAACCCGACGATGACTCTACTCTTAAAGAGAGGCAAACATATTTGAAGTGGAAAAATGATGATTTTTCATATAGAGGTGCTATCTTAAATTGTTTGAGTGATAGGTTGCACAAAGTATTTGAAACGTATGCTAATGCCAAGGACTTATGGGTTGCAATCGAAAAGAGGCACACCAATGATAATTATGTTGCTAAATGTGAGCTTTATAAATATTATGGCTAATCAACTTGCTAGTTATGGTGAGCCCATAAGTGAGCACCAACAAATCATGAAAATTATTGAAAACCTTCCTAATTCTTGGAAAGCTTTGAAAGAGAACTTGCACCAAAATGGTACAATTCATACCTAGGATGACCTTAGAGGACATTTCAGGATGGAAGAGAATGATAAAGTTAAAGAGAAGGATGAAAGAGCTAAAAACCAAGCTTATTTAGCAATGGCTAAGAAAAATGATAACTAAGTTCCTAATAAGAATGCTAAGAAGCCTCTCCATCTTAAAAATTCCTACAAGTTCAAGAAGTGCTATAATTATAACAAGTTTGGTCATATTGTTAAATTTTGTAGGGAACCCAAGAAGAAGAATGTTGGACAAAGTAGTGGCTCCAAGGACTTCTCCTTTGTGGTTGAAGAGTCATTGATGGTGAGCTCCCCCGATGAATGGTGGGTGGACTCCAAAGCTACTAGGCACATCAAAAAAACACAATGAACAATATGGTGGAGTTCAAAGAAAAGGGCAATGGCGCTGGGAAACTCTTTATAGGCAACTCGTCTAGTATTAACATTCTTGGAGAAGGGACAATTAAGCTTCCACTCCCATCCTGTGACAATTTAACTCTTAATGATGTTTTGTATGCTCCGGATATGATAAAGAATTTAGTTTCTCTCTGTAGGATTGATAGGGGTGGGGGTGATATTTATGTAAGGGATGGAAATATTACGCCACGTTCATTTGTTGTATGATCAATAGGGAAGGGGGGAGTCCATTCTAGTTCGAGCCTCTCTTTCCGTACCTTCACCTAATTAACCACCGTGACCGCCCGCAATGTATCAAATCCCAATCGTCCAACACTTTCTTTAGTTTAGTGTTATCCAGTCATTTCAACTCTTATAGTAAAGAAGGATAAATTAACTTAAATAATATAGTGGGTTCCTTCGTTTCTATGATTACTTCTTAAACGGTGAGGCCCTTTCTTTTTTTACTACTACCAAAGGCCGGAAGATTGAAATTACGTCTCCGGGTCGTACGCCTGGAACAAGAAGGCCTGATCGTCGTACAATTTCGACGATTCAAAAAAGAAAGGACTCTCCCTTAGTGTCTTTCCACTTCCGTCAACCTCCCTATTATCTTTTGATATATTCCGATTGTCAGTCAATTCTATCCACTCCATTCAATCCAGTTGGTACCTGCATCTCGATTCAATTTTTCCCCCCGAAAGAGAAAATCAATCAAAACAATGTTTCAAAAGTTCCATCCGTCCCACGAGTGATCCATAGAAGTGTGTTGCAGTAGTCAAAAGGAGTAGCGTATTCCAAGATTGAATTGCCCTTACTATCATTCTAAAGACCTTAATGATCGGAGAACTACCTTGATGTGCCGGATCGATTTAACAACACTTCGAAACCCTTCGTGATCGGGTGGGACTGCGCTTGTTGCTACTTTAGGCTTCTGTTCGATCGAGGGAAGGCTTCCCTTTGCTCGGAAGGAGCCTTTCCGTTTTTTTTTCTCATGATATAGGAGTGATGCAAGCATTGAGACTCACTCTGGTTCCCGCAACCACTTTTGTACTTTGACTCTATCTATAGGTAGGTGTGGGGCTTGCGTAATGTAGTTAAGGCTGATTATCAAGCAAAATGATGCTTTTGTTGTAAAGGCCACAATGGTTGGCAATATGTACAAACTTGATCTTGATAATGGAATGAAAAGGCCATTTTCTTATGATGAGTATTTTAATATACGGCATAGAAGGCTTGGTCATATTGGTTATGAGAAATTAAATAGATTAATGAGACAAAATGTTATCCCTTATCTAAAAAAGGAATATTTCAAATGTGAAACTTGCTTAAAAGGAAAAATGAATAGAAAACCATTTCCTAAATGTAAAAGAGCTCAAAATCTACTTGAAATTGTTCATACCGATATGTGGAAAACTAAACCCAAAAGTATAGGGGGAAGTGAGTAATTCATTAATTTTTATACTTACTTAATTTCTCATAAAATGAAGCACTAGACAAATTTAAAAGGTATAAATTAGAAGTTGAAAACCAATTAAATAGAAACATCAAGATTCTTAGAAGTGATAGAGGCGGAGAATATAGATCCAATGAATTTAGTGAGTTTTCTAATAACAATAGAATAGTTAGGCAAACCTCTTTGCCTTACACCCCTCAAAAAAAGGGAATGGCAGAGAGAAAGAATTGAACTTTAATTGATATGGTCAATTGTATGATTCAAGAAGCCGGTCTAGAATATCAATTTTGGGGAGAAGCTATTATGGCGCTCTTACCCAAAAAAAGCTATCATGGTGGCAACATATATATTAAATAGAGTGCCTTCCAAATCAACTAATGTAACACCCTTTGAGCTTTGGTTTGGTAGAAAACCCAACCTAGACCATATCAAGGTATGGGGCTCCATGGCACATGTTCATATTCCCCGTGAGAAGAGGGATAAGCTAGGGCCCAAAACTATAAAGTGCATATTTGTAGGATACTCAAGTGACTCTATGAGTTATAAATTTTACAATGAAGATCTAAAAAAATTATAGAGAGTAGAGATGCTTACTTCTTTGAAGATGTTGAAACATCAAAGGTAAAAGAAGCTAGAATTTTAGAACAAAATGAGGAAGAAGAAGAACCTCAAAATCCTAACATAATTGATGTAGGAAGCTCTTCTCAAATTGATTACACTAAAGCATTTGAGCCGAGAAGAAATACTAGGAAGATTGACAGACCTAGTTATTTAGATAATTATATATACTATAATGAAGTTAATGAAGCACAATGTAATTTAAGGAAGCTATTAGCTCACCTGAAGTAATGACTTAGATGGAAGCTAGGAGGACAAAATATAAGTCTTTGATAAATAATGAAACATAGGTATTAGCAGAGTTATCTACAAATAGAAAGGCACTTGGTTGTAAATGGGTATATTCAAAGAAGCTTAATTCTGATAGAAGTGTAAATAGCATAAAGCAAGATTGGTGGAGAAGGGGTTTAGTCAAAAAGAAGGCATTGACTAGAAGGAGACCTTTTCACCTGTAGCTAGAAAATCTTCCATTAGAATAATATTAGCCATAGCTAATCATTATGATTTTGAGATTCATCAAATGGATGTTAAAATTGCATTTCTAAATGCAGAATTAGAAGAAGAAATTTACATGTCACAACCTAAAGGTTTTGAATGTGAAGGTCAAGAAAATAAAGTATACAAGTTAATTAAATCATTATATGGTTTAAAACAATCATCAAGACAATGGTATTTGATATTCTCATATACACTTAGATAATATGGATTTAAGAATATCACTGCAGATTATTGTGTATACAATAAGAACAGTGGGGGTATTCATTTAATTTTGATCAAGTATGTAGACTGTATAATCATAACAAGAAATGATGGAAAAGCCATTGAAGAATGTAAAATGTGGTTGTCCTCTAAATTTGAGATGAAAGATATGGGACATGTTGACTATATTCTAGGAATTAAAGTTACTAGAAATAGAAATAAAAGATTATTATATCTTGACCAAGAGCAATATACTTTTAACGTACTAAAGAAATTTAGAATGGAGAATTCTAAACCCATGGCTACCCCAATTGATAAAAGTTGTAAATTAACAAAGGAAATATGTCCTACGACTAATAAAGAGAAGGAAATCATGCAGGATTATCCTTATGCATAGGCGGGTCACCTAATTATTTAATGAATTGTGTTAGACCTGATATAGCTTATGCAGTGTGGGTTGCTAGTAGATACATGATCAATCCTGGTATTGAGCATTGGAAACTAGTCATGAGAATATTTAGATATCTAAAAGGGACACATGAATATGGCTTATGTTATGGTACTAAGGATCTAATCCTTAAGGGATATAGAGATGCTAATCTAGGAGGTGATGTTGTTGAATATAGATCAACATATGGATGGTTATTCACTTTTGGTGGGACATGTATCTCATGGGGTAGCAAGAAGCAAAAATATATCTCACACTCTACTATGGAAGCTGAGTATATTGTATTGTATCATGCTTCAAGAGAGGCAATTTCCTAGTAAAATGCCACTAGCCAAATATGGGCACGAGCCTACAATGATATATTGTGATAATCAAGCAGCAATAGTCATCTCAAAATACCCAATGTGTCATGGCAAATCAAAGCATATTAAGAAAAAATATCACTCCGTAAGAGAATTTGCAGCAAATAATGAGGTAGAAGTTAGCTATCTCCCTACACAGTTGATGGTTGCTGATCCATTAACAAAGGGTATTAACATTGACGCATTTGAAAGGAGTGTGGCTGCCATGAGACTTAGATGAATTAATAGATCGTCATAATTGATGCCTTGGTGGAATGTTAAAGCATTTGTGAGCCAGTTGATAAGTCTTTGTGATTATGAGATTTCATTAATAGCCTATGTGGCACTGTGATGATTATAGCTTTTGTGATATTACATGCCTTTGTGGCATATGTTTGAGCCTCCGATGGTAAAAATGTTAGGTCATTTGATTGTTAATGGTTCATTATGTGATGAAAATCGCTCGAAGAGATGTAGCCACGAACCACCGCCAGCTAGTGTGCATTTGCACACATTTTACCACTATCCTTAGTTAGAGGGAAGTGATGAGCTAGTTGTTATCAGGGCAATTGAGAATCTCTTAGTGAGATGCATCTCTTTGTGAGATTTTGTGGTGACTCGCTGCACTAATGAAATGGCACCACATATGATGGGTGCATGTATGACATAACAGTAGAGGGTATCCACTATTATTTGTTTATGGATACCTGGTGGAGAGATTATATGGATCTAGAAGCACATGCATGAAGTTCATGAAGTGGTTGATGATCATACAATACGTCACGACTATGATGAGCGTTGGAAAGAGTGTGGTTGATGCCATTGAGTGAGTAGATTATATGTGTGGATAGATCGAGTGCTTGAGGATGTACAGCTCAAGGGATCACGATAGACCTTCTTGCTTCAATGGATGGATGTTTTATTATGCCAAAACCATGTCGAAAACAGTGGGGGACAGTGGGTTTTCTTCATTGCCCTTAGAGGCAGTGTTGTAAATAAATAAAACTATTTTATTTCTCTTATTTCTTTATAACCAAAACATCATATTTTACTTAGGCCCTTTTTAGCCACGTCTTCTTGAAAGCTCCTCCACTCTTTCCCTTTCTATCTGTTCAAGCAAGGGGAGCCAAAAATATATTGATGTTGGGTTGGAGAGAGTGGTATGATGCAATTCTCATTCTCTCTCACTAAGCATTTAGAGATGCTTTGAGCCCAATGGTGCATCCATAGCCTTGCAAGGGACACCTTAATCATCTATTGTGAAGTCATCTTGCTCCATCATCTCTCTATTACTTCTCTCTCTACAAAGTGTTTAAGGTCATTTTCCATCACTTGTATCCTCGATGCGAATAACGAGAGAGCAAACCTAGATCCGCAGGTACCAAAATGCCACTGGACTACGGAAGCCATAGGTCAATAAGCCCTGATCCAGAAGTGAAATTTTCGACAATCTCAGAATGGCTCAAGAAGGTTCAAGATCGTACCTGTTTCCTAAGAACACCTGCCAAGTTTTGTCGCAATCCGACGAGTTACAAGCAGTACAGACGACAAAACAGTTTTGGGAAATTTTGCCTCTTTCGTGCTGAAAATAGACTCTGAACTACAACACCATTATCGGAGTGTCAAATGGCCTCCAGACCATCGCCGTTGGATTCAGAACGTTCGAAAACCCCCGCGTACCAATTTTCGACGCATTTGGAGGCTTCTGGAGCAAGTTATGGCCAACTTACCCAAATGGGTAGGTCGTACACTATTATGGTGCACCCTCAGTGAACCAGTTTCCATTAATGAAAACTGTGCTTCACCATTTCGGAGGCAAACTTTACATGGCCGTATCTTCCTCATCCCGGGTCAGATCGAGCCCAAATTTTGGGAGCATGTTCGTCTCGTCGACCCGATCGATTTGATATGTGGCACACATAATGACACAGCCCGAGCCAGAAGAAATCAAAGAGAGAAGTTCGCTGGAAGTTCCAAAAGTAGCAGGAAACTTCCAGCAGCACTTCCTCTTGATCAAACACCTGCATCACAACGCTTGAGGTCGGATCGTCGCGAAATAGGACCCGTTACGACCACAAGGTCGAGAACTTCCTCCAGGTCAAACCTTGCACGTGATGGACGGTTAGATTCCTTAAAAATTAGGGATGAACAGCGGCAAATTCCAGCCACCGGAATCTAGATTCCCACCAAAGTTTTTCAATTTGGAAAACGGTCATCTGGGCACCAAATCAAGCCATTCTTTTGCATAATGAACATGGCGACTTGCTCGTCACGCTACAACAAAGAACTCAACGAAAAACATTGAAAAACGGGCTGAATCCTGAATCTAAAGTTGCACGTTTTTCCATGTTTGCCGCGTCATGATCATGGTCCAAAACTTTGATCCATGGCTCGAAATGGATACCAAAATGACTGTCTTCTCGAGCTTGTCAAGAATACAGTATGCTTTTGACCGGATGGTAGCCAAAAAGTCTTCGAATCAGCCACGGAAAGCTTGCACGATTGAACGACCATTACAGGGACTGATTTGGAACTTCACAAATTGTTGGTGTAGGGGCCAAATCGTTATTTTTCTCTGTTTTTTTAGAATTTCTTTAATTTACTTAGTTAATTTTCAACAATTAGGTCAAAATTTGATTGAACACCCATGTTTGGGACCCACTCTATATATATCACGTGATGGCATTATACTAGAACTCCACTTTGGCTCCATATTAATTCTATCTTTTGTTCATTGTTGAGTCACGTTTGAGAGAGAGAAAGAGGAGAGAGAAATTTTGAATGGATACCCTTAGGCTTAAAGGTGACTTTCTCTCTCTTCTTTCTCTCTCCTCTCTCTTCTTTTTTTCTCTCTTTCTCTCTCCTGTCTCTCTCCTCTTTCTCTCCTTTGCTTGCTTGACTAGAGGGCAGGCTGAACCTTGTGCTGCCGTGCCAATCTTGTCGCCGAGCAGCCTAGCCGCCGTGCCGGTCTAGTTACCATGCCCATCTAGCTGCCACGTCAAACCAGCCGCTGCGCCAGACCTGCCGTCGTGCCAGTCTTGTCGCCGAGCAGTCTAGGTCTAGTCACCGTGCCCGTCTAGCTACCGCGTCAGACCAGCCGTTGTGCCAGATCAGCCAATGTGCCAGTTTTGTCGCCGAGCAGTCTAGCCGTCGTGCCGGTCTAGTCACCGTGTCCATCTAGCTGTCGTGTCAGACCAGCTGCAGCGTCAGACCAGCCGTCATGCCTGTCTAGCTGACGCGTCAAACCAACCGCTGCGCCAGACCAACAATTGTGTCAATCTTGTTGCCGAGCAGTCTAGCCGTCCTGTCGATCTAGTCACCGTGCCCTTCTAGCTGCGGCGTCAGACCAGCCGCCGCGCCAGTCTTGCCATTGTGCCAGCTTGACTGCCGAGTCAAACATCTTCTCTCTTTCTCTCTTCTCTCTCTTCATTCATTTTCTCTCTTCTCTCTTTCTCTCTTCATTCATTTTCTCGCTCTTCTCTCTTTCTCTCTCTTCATTCATTTTCGCTCTCCTCTCTTTCTCTCTCTTCATTCATTTTCTCTCTTCCCTCTTTCTTTTTCTTTCTCTCTTTCTCTCTCCTCAATTTTATGGACGGCAGCATAAGCTGTCGTCCGTGTTTCTTCTTCACTTTCTCATTTACTCCCTGCACGTCCATTTTCCCGCCACGCACCCTCACGTTCACCTTCTCTCCTTTCCTTGTGGTCCCTCACGTCCACCCCCTTCTGTCCTTCAACCCACACGGCAGCAACCTCTGTCGTGCACTCTCTTCAACCCACATGGCAGCAACCTCTGCTGTGCCTCTTTTCAACCCACACGGCAGCAACCTCTGCCGTGCCCTCCCTTCATCGCCGAGCCCTCTCCCACTGCCGTGCGCTTCTCCCACTGCCGTGCGCTTCTCTCACTGTCGTGCCTTCACCGCTGAGCCCTCCACTGCTGTGCCTTTGCTGCTGAGCCCTCCACCCTATCGTGCACAGCCCATACCAGCCATGACCACCACACTGCCATCCTCTACACGACCATCTCAGCCATCCCGCTGCTGCCCCCTGCTCCTCTCTTCTTCACTGCCACCTACTTGCTGTCCACGCTCAGCCACCTCCTCTTCTCTCAATCGCAGCCCCTCCCCTTCTCTCAGCAACCTCCGCCTTTCTCAATCGCAGCCACCTACTTGTCATCTATTCTACCCATCTCCACATCTCTCTCCACCTCTGCTGCTCTCATCTCAGCCACCTCACTCTCTTCCTTCCTCGCTTCCAACTCTCCCACATCATCGCCACCTCCCCACGATCCTTCTCTTCCATTCGCTGCCTTCTCTCTCTCTGTAAAAAGTCCCACAGCAATCTTTCCCACTCTACTTTTGCCTCGTACTCCCTCCTCTCTCTACTCTCTCTGCTCTCTCAGCTTTCTCTCTCTAAAACCCCAAAGCAAACACCCCCACTCTTTCTTTTCGTTTGTTTCATTTCGTTTCGTTTCTTTTCTTTTCGTTTTGTTTCGTCCAACATCCCTCACTCAAAACAAACTCTTCATGTCTCCTACTCTCTCTAAACCCAATAACCCAATTTCAAGCCTCTCTTTCTCTTAACCAAATCCCTCCCTTTTTATTTATTTCATTTTAACTTCTTTCATTCATTTCCTTTTGTTTCATTTTACCATATTATTTTTTTTTTTTATTTTCCCTTTATTTTATTCTATTTATTTTACTTTACTCATATTATCCTACTATACCATCCTTTATTTCATTCATTTATTTTATTTTATTTTTATTACCTTATTTATTTTATTTTATCCCTTTAATCTCTTTTATTTTATTTTACTTTACTCTATTTTATTTTATTCCTTTTCTTTTACCTCTTTCATTTTATTTTACCTCACTCATTTTATTGTATTTTCCTTTATTCTATTTATTTTATTTTGCTGATTTTATCCTACTTTACTTTACCTTATTTTATTTTTTTTATTTTATTCATTTATTTAATTTTACTTTACTTTATTTTATTTACCTACTTTATTTTATTTCACTTTACTTTATTTCCATTACCTCGTTTTATTTTATATTTTTACTCTTTTATTTTATTTTACTTTACTTCATTTTATTTTGTTCCATTTCTCTTACTTATTTCATTTTATTTTATTCTAATTTTATTTTTTAATTTCATTCATCCCTTTCCATTTCATTATTTTCATTTCATTTTATTTCACCTTATGTTAATTTCGACAAGTCTGGGTCCCCAGATCCACTTGTTGGGACATCTCACGTGTGTGTGTGCGTGCAGGAACGCAGAAAAACAAGTGAAGGGAGTTGAAGCCGTATCGGCCACAGGCCAGGGGGGCATTCCACGTGATCTAAGAGGGCGCCCACGCGAGCATCCTGAGTGTGTCACGGACCCACGTGAGGTGAGTCCCTCCTCACGACCTAAATTCCTCTCTCACTGGTTGGTATTCCTGTCCGCATCTCCTTTACACGGTTTTCGAGAAAGCAATCTCAGGTTTCAGGTCCATCTCGAACCCGGAGCCATGCCAACAGGTCATCCCGACCCGGAGGAGAGATCGAGGCACCTAACCACAAAGCTCCTAATATCTTCTTGATTCAGATTTTCAACAAGGTTAGGATTGCTTATGATGCTCGAAGGTAGATATACTTGTTCTCTACAAGCCCTGACTTGAGCACTGTGCTGAGTTCCTTTTATGCTTTATATATGCTCATCTTGTTATAATTCTTGACTAAAATAAAGTATGAAATCGATGATAACAGATTGAGGATATAAGTTGATGATTTGAGTAACACTTATTGTAGATACATGCTTATGTTTATTATGTGCTTGAAGATATATACTTGTGAAATGTTCAACTAAATATTCAAGTGAGGTTTAAAGTGTGATCTTGATCTAAATTTGATTGCATATTAATCCATATTAGTAGCCAACTTTAATCGAGCTTAACATTATGTGTACCCTCCAATAGAAAGTATTAATTGAGCCAGGCTAGTAGTGTAGCAACACAATAGAATAAAACCGATTGTGACCAACAGTACTAAATTTTCCACCACAAGGATTGGAAGGAGGGACGACAAGGACCAAATTAAACTCTTTCCAATAATCACAGGAAAACACAAGTTTAGTGTCCAGTTGATTGCTCATCTTCTTTTTTTTCTTTTTTTTTGTGGGTAATTCAGTGGGGAATACAGGCCCCTACCCATTTTTGAAATGGTTAGTGGTTTCTAAAGGTGTCGATGGAAATGAAAGCCACAACGTGCAACTGAGGTATAGGGGGTGCTACCATCACCATTCCCATTTGATCTCTCATCTTGATTGCAAAGAAATAGGAAGCGAGTTGATAACGTAACTTAGGTGAGAACGAGTAAGTAGATTGCCACTAGTACCAATGTAAACAAATTTGCCTCCACTCAACACACCAGGGATGGCAGTGTTCATCATCAATACATTCCTGAAGCAAATTGTCGTCCTCCTATGTTTAAAACATATCAAATCAGTAATAGTAACCACTAGTTCCCACACAACATGATGTTGTTGCACCCACACTTCAAAGTTACCACACCAATTATGAAGTGGTTCAAATAAACGACCAAACCAACATCACAAACATTCCACATGTCATGATTAGGCTTTCTCGAAGCAGACAACCAACCAGAAGTTTCCATGTTCATACCGCCATTCCCAACACCTCCACTAAACTACAATGTGCATGCATCATCATTACCACTAACATCACCATTAACCACAACATCAACAACAGTCTGAATATTATCAACTTCTTCCTCAAAAACTTGTCGAATTGAAAGTAGAGTCATACTTCTTCCCCCCCTGGGAATCTCCATCCTGCACTTTGAGTGATTGGATCTCGATTCCAGACGATTCCTTGTGTATTTGGATCTTGTACCCGGATTTATGAGAACTTGATTCCTATTATTCAGGAACGAGTTCCCTAGCAAGTGGGATCCAGATCTGAATGCCCAAGATCATGGCTCCAATATCATTCGGAACCATGATTCCATCATACCAAGAACTGAGTATCCTATGCCATGGGAGCGAGCTACACCTACAAATATTTTATTTGTATATAGTATTCGGTTTTCCACAAATTTCCTACATGCACATTTTGCAATGAGTCTAGTGTAGTATTTTGAGTCTTTTGAATGAGGGAGTAATGCACAATATGCTCTTGCAAAAGCACAATACATGTGCTTAATCGTCAATTACAAACTTAGTCGAAATGGGAAATCCAGCCCGTCCTTGAATGTCAATAGTATGGACTTGGGAAGGGTAAATCTTGTTAGCATCAAGTGCCAGTTTAGAGAAGGGTATTGTATAATTAAGGTGTAGTTGTGCATTCTATACTACAATAATGTTGTTAAATGAATTTGGTGTGAAATCATGTTCCAATGCATCACCAGAAGGTTTGTCACTGAATTTGGCATGAAATCATGCTCCAATGCACCCCAATACTGTTGTTTGCTAAATTCAGTATGAAATCATGCTCCAATGACATAAAAAATTCAAAGGCAATCTCAATGCCATGTTTTCTTATTACATTGATACCTTGGAACTGTGGATTTGGAAAGAGTTAAACATGCTATCTAACGAAACTTGCTCCTAGTTTACAATATACAAAAACAGTGAACTCCAGAAACCCGATCTTAAGAACGGCACAACGCGATCCCTTTTGGTAGGGAACTGCTCTTGTTCAGATAGCAATGCACTCCCTAGAAGTCATGGAACTCTCTCCCATCCCCAGGCCAAGTATGGAGCTCACTCCGCCGCCCAAGGAACTTTGAGCTAGACTCGCTCTGCGCTCCCGTTTCTATTCCTGGAACTTCTCACATTCCCGTTCTCGATAACTATAGCCTGACCAGCAACACATGATAAAAAATCACTACCCTTGTTTTCTCATCGAATCCCAAATCCCCTTTAGCTATAGTTGCAGGTTGCTCTTCCCTATTCACTAAGAGTGAAGCACTTCCAAATTCAACATTCTTTCAGACATCCAAACTATGTCTCCTTTTTCAGCAGATTGATCTAAAAATACATCTACCACTATACATCTACCCTTTCTCATTAGATTTGGCTTTATGTATCTTTCAATCTATCAACCTCTCCAGTGACAAATCTGGGGTTTTCTTTGGTCAAGAAATTACATACCTCTTTTTGCATACTCCTGTGATGCTCATGTTGTAGTTTTGTTGTAAGAATAACAACTCTCTGGGCTGAAGGTGTCTCTTAGCCTGGGATGATTCTGCTCTAGGGATGGATATGTATGTCATAAAATTCTCTCTAGTCATCTCTGCACTTACTTCGGTTTACTTCCCTACGCCAATCACATGGGCTTTGGGGTAGTCATTTATCCAACTTTTCCCTGCATTCATGTTCCTGTTGATGTCGTCGTGCATCAAACCCATAAGTGAGACCAAGCATAACATCAAACCGTTCCCACTCAAACTCGTGCTCTGATTTACGAAATCTTCACAAAAACTCGCACAATATGGATCTAACACCGTACATATCATCTTATTTGATGTATACCATTGTCATCGTTCATTTTGAAACAACTTTTCAACCATCTCCGCCAAGTTGTCGATTTTCTTGTATACTTGATTTAGATTGTCTATGCTACTTGCATATTCTATATGGTCACCAACATATTCTCAATGATAGATTATTGAACCATTCATCTCTACCATTGAAAATGGTTCGCACATTGGAAGGATCATTCCACTGATTGTCATAGAAAACGAGCATTGGAGACCAACATGAGAATACAAAAAAGTATATATCAACTCCAGAGAAAATTACTTTTCTTGCATTTAATTTCTAGAATATAGTTCTGAAAATTATGTTCTAGCATATAGTTATGAAAATTATTTCACTTTTCTTCTCACATTTAATCTCTAGAGTTATCCACTTCAGCGGCAAATCCCGACCTAAAGGAGATGGGCATCATATAAAAATATTATTATGAACATATCAAATCTGATTGCAGGTCTGGCCCTTGATAGAGCAAAATACCAAAACAAAATTTGCGTAGCTGAACCGAAATAGTTGGGATAAGGCTCAGATGATAATGATGATGATGAACATATGACATACTTTTACCTTCTATTCTCAGTTTTTATTCATTTTCAATGAAACTAAATAGCTGCCAGCTCTCCATCATTGTTTATTATGGAGATGGAAGGTGACTGGCTTTCCACCACAAACTTCATAATATATACATTAGGCATAGGGGTGGCAAACCCCATATCCCCATGAGAGGAATGCTCCTTCTCTCTATAGAAGGGGGAATATCGGGGTTAGCAATTCCTTATGGATGGAACTCCTGCCTCATCCCATGCTGTGGCAAGTCCTTCAATCCCCTTTCCGGAGAACAGGGACTATAGTCTCCCACTCTCCCCATAGAGGAGAAGGTGCCAATATCCCTCTTTCTAAAGTGGAATGCCTTATTCATGTATCCTTATACTAAAAAGATTAATTATTTTAAATATAAAGGACTATGTTCCCAAATGGAAGAAGAACAAGTTTCCAAGAATTGAGGAGTAAAAATTCCTTAAGAGAGTTGCCTAGGTAGCCACTTATAGAAGTTGAGGGCAGCAGATTGCCAAGGGGTAATGTCAAAACGTGGTTCAAAAGTTTGAGTTCCCCCCAACTAAGTCCTATCCCTAACATTCTTGGATCTTGTTTTATTCAAGAATAATGATTTGACTTGTGCTAACCGCTAAGAATAGATTTAGAACACAATATGGACTGAACTCCCAAGGGCAGGAATGTCAAATAAGAAGGAACAGTAAGTAGAAAAACTCTAATAACCTAATATATGAATAGAAACATGTCACAATAGCAGCTATTATTCTCAAGGAGATTACGGAGTCCTAAGATCAATCTTTCAATGCTCTAATCAAGAGTCCTGTCATCATCCTTGATGTATTAGATTCATTTCCTTTCTTTTCATCATAACTTGAAATCCTAATAATGCTTATGAGTGCAAGAGACGAATTATAACACTCCACGTTGCCCGAAGGACCATCCATTACACTATCACTACACTTCGTGCTTAAGTCGCAAAATCAATACAACATTTCATGATAGGAAAAATAAATAGGAATCATCCAAATAGTGAAATGACAGAAGTTTCTTAACAAGGCATCATAGACCAGAAAGAAAGTAGAAAAAGTGATTGTTGCAAGACTTTATTCCAGTCAATGGATATAATATGGAGATAGCAAACCTCCCATTGTATCAACGAGGATAGAATCGATTACCGAATGTTTTTATACATGCCATACAATTTCAATAGTTAGATTTTAAAGAGTAAAGGTAGCCCAACAGGTTATAAAATATGTTGGCAAATAGAGGGGATAACAAGAACATAGAGAAACCGGTGGGTGGTACTTACTATTTAGAATTACCATTTCACCATGTTATAAAATGTATCTTCATGGTTTCTCCCTCTTTTTCCTTTTCGGGCAGGTAAGCTGAAATTCAGAGGCTGTCATGCTGCAAGCCATATGCCAAGAGCCGAAGACCAAGTGTCATCAGTGTTAACGTTTCACCAACTTTCATAATCAGTACCTAACATAAAGAAAGATCCTAGGGAATTAGTCTCACTCATACATTACAAGTTTAAATTTACACAACTATGAATACTAAAAGGACATTTCAAGATGAAAAAACTTTTAAAGAACATTCTGATTTGAAAGGAAAGGCATCATAAATGGAGATCAAACCAAATCACCAATGAGGTCAAAAATGGCATAAGCAAATGATGTTATCAGCAAATTCGGCATATATGAACTTTTTCTACAGCCCATGCTACTTGCAAAATTATACACTACTATGAAACCATATTTGTCAATGTTCTTGATCCAAATGACACAAATTCAAAATCTTCAGAGTACAAACGACAACGAAAAGAATTTAAACCCCTAAATCTTCCAAGAATATAATTAGAGTGTCATATTTTGAAGAAGGAAAGGTGGGAAATTAAATCCACCTTTTCCCGTACCTCATACAAATAAAAATCAGCAATAATGGAGAATAACATTTTGTAAATCAAGCCAAAGAAGAAGAAACTTGCTTTTTTCATATACTCAAATTCATTCCAATTAATATAAGCATCCCATAATATAAAGTTCACCTTTTATAAGCCTATGGCACCCTAAACTTAACTTGAGATCCAAATAAACAATTTAAGACTCTAAAATACCTTTAAATAATACCAACATTCCATAAATATCTTTATGAACAGTAAACCACAAAAGTAGCCGTAAATAATAACACATGAATAGTATCTGTGAACAATACCATGAATACTAACCAGTGAATAGTTAACAAAAAAAAAAAAGAAACCAAGTGTTGGAGATTAACCCTACATTATAATGCCTAAAAAAAGTTTATCCTAATAAAAAATAAAATGTACAACCACATCTATGAAATAAAAAATAAAATAAAATTTTTAAATCAACTAGCTCTTGATATCCATCATTCTCCCTTGGTTGGAGAAAACTTGCCCTCGAGTTTTGAAATGGTTTAATACAAATCATCCTCTAAACATGTCTCTCCCAACCTGAATATTACGCATTGACATCGGAGCTTGATCATGAGACCTATGGGCTATAGGACTGGTATCCTCAAAATATCCTTAAACAAGTCGATGATGATTTTGGTGTACCTAGCTATAGTAGCCCGCCTTTGTGGGATGGAAACCTCTAAATGGAAATAGGAAAGGTCAGCCCCGCCATTGGTGAGAGAAAAGAGCTCTTCACAATCGGTGCCTCAAGTTGCCTCCCCTTTTGCCTCTTCACCACTACCATTATCGCAATAATAACCATCATCACAACAACCATCACCATCGCCTGCAACTTGTTCTTCATCATAGGTAGTGATGGAGGACACAATTATTCTTATTTTCTACTTTTATTTAATTCGAATGATGTATATTATAGTGTTAATTCTAGGGTTTTTTTGTTGTTTAGGGATTTTAGGGTTTTTATTTACTTCATGAGTACTATTTACAATTATTGTTCACAAGTACTATTCATGGGTACTACTCACAAGGGTGAAGTTGTCATTACAAATTTTAAGTTTAGTTAGGATACATGGTGGGTCAATGTGTAGTTTGTTTAAACACTTTTTGTACTTGGAATATTAAATTATAATATGTTAGAGATATGTGGGGCCTTGAGCGAGTCATCTACATGATTTTTAGAAATTGAAAAAGAGAAGATTAGGCTTTTGGAACCCTAGCTTGGGGTATAGAGAAGAGACCCTAGGTTTCTTCTACTTGTGCTTGTGTTTGGCTTGTTCCTTGCTAATTTTACTATTCCATCAAATTTCCTTAGATCAAATTTTACTGTAGCACGATATTGTAGCGTCAATTTTTGTTCCTTTCTTAGCTTGGGGTATAGAGAAGAGACCTAAGTTTCTTTGACTTGTGCTTGTGTTTGGCTTGTTCCTTGCTAATTTTACTATTCCCTCAAATTTCCTTAGATAAAATTTTACTATAGCACGGTATTGTAGCGTCGATTTTTGTTCCTTACATCAACAACAATCCTAGATCTTTCTGATTTTAGTAGGTTTTGTTGATCATATGCCTAGGGTTTGTGATTTTGGTGATCCCATGGCGGCAAGAAGGGGTCGTGCAAGGGGGGTTCATAGATTCGCTCCATGATCTCAGATATTAGAGAATTGAGGAACTTGAGAGACAAGTTCAGCAGCTGATGCAGCAATTCGTGAGCCTCAATAATGGGCAAGATGGTGATCTTTCAGCCCAAGAGGATCTTGAGTAAAGCCTTTTCACTTTCGTGCTTCGCGTGTGGTTTGAAGTTTACTACATGATTTTCTGTGGGAGTCCAAGGATAGCTGTATTCGATAAATTTGCATTGATTCTTTAATATACATATTAGGATTTGTTTCTTGAGGAATTCTTTTTACCTAGAATAATACTTGAGCCGACAAAGAAAAAGGTTAAAGAAGATGGTTTTGATGTTGAATTCATCTTAGCACATTTCAAAACTCAAGAATGAGTATTCTCAAACCAGGGGAGAATGATGGAGGACAAAATTATTCTTATTTTTTATTTTTATTCAATTTTGAATGATATTATAGTTTTCGTTTTAGAGTTGGTATGCTTGTTCTTGTCTTGGTTTTCTATCTGTCAAATGACTCGAGGGGTAGGATAGACCATTCGTCTATTACCAAGGTTCCAGACACATATATCGCCTTTGCCTTAGTTGCCTAGCAAATAGAAGATTTGGCTGTGCCGGTCCTCAAAAGCTAGTTATTTTTTTTAGTTACTTCATGAATAGTATTCACAATTACTATCATGGGTACTATTCGCAAAGGGTAAAACTGTCATCACGAATTTTAAGTTAAGTTAGGATATATGGGTCAATGTGTTATTTGTTTGGATGCTTTTTGTCCTTGGAACATTAAATTATAATATATAAGAGGTGTGTGCAGCCTTTAGGGGGTCATATTCCACATGATTTTTAGTAATTGAAAGAGAGAAAAAGCTTAGGCTTTCTTGACCATGGAGAAGAAACCATAGGTTTATTCGACTTGTGCTTGTGTTTGGCTTGTTCCTTGCTGATTTTATTGTTCCCTCAAATTTCCCTACATCAGGTGGGAACTCCAGGTTCTTCATTTCCATTCAATAGTTCCTTACAAATAGAACCACCATCAACTATAGAATTACCTGGTTCTTTATCAACATAGGATCGATATCAAAGATAAGATCATTCACTAATTCAAAGAATTTTGAATCCAATTGAAGATCGGATCCTTGTTGTACTCCTTCAAAATTATGCTTTGGTCGATGCCATCACCATCAAACCCAACAACATGATAAATCATCAATCCATTCCACTCAAACCAGAGTATGATTCGTGTCAATCTCCATGAAAATCCTCATGATTTGGATATATCCTTGTAGAATCTTCTTTGTTTAAGGCATGTTGTTGTTGATTTCGCTTGCACAACAACTATCTAGCTCTCTCCGTCAAGTTATGCATTTCCTTGCACAATCGAATCAGATCAGCATCCCTATGATTAAGACCTCCACAACTAGCCATCTCAATCTCTAATCGCCTTTTGAACGGTGCTCTGATACCACTTGATGCAGGAGCAAAGGTAGGAAATTAAATCTATCTTTTTCAGAGCCTCAAACCAATAAAAATCAGCAATAATGAAGAAAAAGTATAGCTATAAATCAAGCTAAGGGAAGAACTTTTTTCCCTCAAAAAATTAATTTACTCCAATAATATAAATATCCCATAGTATGACGTCCCACCTATTATAAGCCTATGAAACCCTAAAATTAACTTGAGATCCAAGTAAACAATTTAAGACTCTAAAATACCTCTAAATAATACTAAAATTTCAGAAATACCCTTGTGAACAGTAACCAATGGACAATACCAGTGAATCGTGTCTATGAAACCCATGAATAGCCCATCAATGAATAGTAAAAGAGAATTAAAAAAATTAGAAACTAAGTATTAGCGACTAACCCAACATTATAATCCTTGAAAAAATAAAACATCAACATCCATGAAATTAAAAAATAAAATAAAATTTAATTTTTGAATCACCCAGCTCTTGATTTCCATCATATTCAAAGAGCTTGAAAGAGAATCACCATTTTGTGTTAGTAAGAAGTAAATAACATTTCTTATAAGGTGATATACGACCCATGTTCCAAATCCACATGTAGAAATGACAAGTACCCCCATATAGGATGTTTACAAGCAAAGAAAAACAATCACCATAAGCAATAATGATACCCCCCGAAAAAAAAAAAAAAAAAAAAAAAAGATCCCAACCACCCACACACAAAAGTGGGACCGCATACTCAATTTTGATTTTGTGTGCGTGTACACAAAAATATATACACAAACATGTAAGCAATTGCATGCACACACAAATAAAAGGATCTCGACTCCAAATTTATTATTGAGAACGGTCTCATACAATGGAGTAAAAACAAAGCAATGCATCCAATGTTAAATCGTATTATTTTCAATCAAGACACAACTAAGAAAATAGTGTATGTAAGGCATTATTTTTAATCATGAATAGGATAAATACCTAAAAAACATTATAAGCATGAATAAGATAAATATACGTAACCAAACAAAGAGAGATCTTATCCTCTTGTTCAGAAGCTTACATAATCAGCAAAGGTCATAGCATTGAAAATATATTGTAAGCAAATGACTCACATATGAAAGGCTATACAATATTGCTTCCAAGTAAAGAACCTTTAAAATGAACCAGAGTTAGCAAAACTAAGATTACGTACATAACAACAATTTAAGTAAAAGGCTTGAACTTTTCGGAGATCATATTCCCAACCTTGAAGTGTATGATTATCTAGGATTATATTTTCTCTTTAAAGTAGGGATCTCCTAATTTATAGCAAGCAAGCAATGCAACTATAGTAAAAGTATAGTTGTGTTGCTAGTTGGCTATAAATAAAGAAAATCATCAATTTAGTCATTGTCTTGATTTTAAGGTTGAGATCAAGATCCCTAACAATAGGAATCTAGATCCCTAATAAAAGGGATCAAGATCCCAAAATTTAAAAATTGAGATCCATTAAAGATTCCTTTCCTGGAGCACCAGAGAGATTCTAGAGCAGAATCTCCACCTATGCAGGAAGATCCCAATAACTATGATTAGTGGTGCATGTGTGTCTGTGTTGTAATGGCTCTGCATGTGTCTTGCACCTATACATACAGCATATGCCATGAGTGCATGCGCAGATGTTTGTATTTATTAATTTGTTTAGTACTCCTACATTTAATGTTCATACATTTATATATCATCTAATCCCAGAGCAAGTAGAGTCATAAAGTAAATCAACTGCACAACTATATGAGTCAACTCAGTCCAACTCCAAGGATGGGTCCTTTTAGAATTTAAAAAAGGTAAGAGTAAAAACGGTTTGATGGAGAAGTCTGAAATCTGAAGAGTCATAAGAACATATAAGAGAGAGAGAGAGAGAGAGAGTAAGACATACAGAGAGGCAAGGCAAGTCATGATTGCAAATATTGATAACTTCGCATACATGAGTCAAGCCCACAAGTGAGTCCTGTGCTGAACACCATGCCATGCAAACTATGAAACATAGTTGTTGAGATCGGAAGTGGGAACGGTACCGGGATCGGGATCAGGAGTGAGGGACCGTGAAATGCACCATCCGTACAATGCACATGTTAGGGATCGAGATTCCAACCTTTTGGGGATCTTGATCCCCAACCTGTAGGGATCTCATCCCAACTTTTTGGGGATCTTGTTACCAACCTTTAAGTGTATGATAATCTGAGATTATGTATCCTCTTTATAGTAGGGATCTTATTGTTGATAGCAAGCAATAGTTGTGTTGCTAGCTGGCTACAAACAAAAAAAATCATTAGTTTGGTTGTTGTCTTGGACTTTAAGGTTGGGATCGAGATCCCTAACAACAGGAATCGGGATCCCTATGAGTGGGGTTCGAGATCCTAACATTTAAAAATCAAGATCCTTGAGAGATCCATTCCAGGAGCAACAGAACCGAGATCCTAGAAGGTATCGCCTACCAAAGTAGGAGATCCTGGTAACTATGCTATGGAATAATTATTTTCAGAAATTGTAGGGGGATGAAACATAGTTTGCCTACAACTCAGTTTAAATGTGCATTCCCTGCACCAGGTTTGCAAGTTTGAGGTACAACCATTAAACCAATAAACAGTTGCAGGGATCTTTCCAAGAAATGGTACCAAGTACCAACTTACCAAATTTATATGTATGTACAATAAAACCTGTCCCATATAAATTAGTGTAGCAACTGTTATGGGCTCATGCCCATTAAAACCTGTGTAAGAGCTGTAACTCCTATGCATAATGGACCTCATGTAGTGTCTATTATAGTGTTATGGGCTCATGCCCATTAAAACATGCAAGAATAATGGATGTCATGCCCATTAGAACCTACTGCAACAGTTTTTTTAACTCCTGCCACAATGGTTGTAATTCTTTTGCATGTTAACCTATCTATATTGTAACCCCCATAGGAATCTTTGTATATATAAGGCACATTACCCATCAATTTGTAGAGTGTGAAAAACTCATGTATTTACTGCATCTTGTACTAAAATATTACCCTCTATCTGTCTTCTCATTCTTAACATGTATCAGAGCAGGGCTTGAAACCCTAGGATATCCAAGACTTCCGGTGACCTTAGAATCATGACTTCTCTACCTTCTTGGGCTTGATTGAACCTATGGTGTATCAGCAGCCTTGTATTTCCAGCAAGATCATCTCATGTTCTTTTACCAATAAGTAAGTTTTCATCCCAAACTCCTTTCCTTTTCAGCAACCTCATATTTCCAGCAATCTCAAATTTCCAACAACCTCACATTTCCAGCAACCTCATATTTCTAATAATCTCACATTTCCACCAACCCCACTAATCCCTAACTCTTTTCTTTGTCAGCAACCTCATATTTCCAGCAACATCACATTTCCAATAACCTCATATTTCCAACGATCTGACATTTACAGCAACCTCACATTTGAAACTAAGGAATTAGTACCCTGGGAAAAAAAAAAAGCCTTTGGGTTTCTAGTTCTAGAGAGAGAAAATGCCAAAAATCAAGCACAATATTTTCATGGGAAGCAGTCAATCTAATCACCCAAGATTGATAATTACTACAGTTAAGCTAGATGGGACAAACTACTTATAATCGTACCGATCTACCAAAATGTTCATAGGAAGCCGAAGGAAATTGGTTTATATCACAAGAAAAGAGAGCCTCTCACAAAAGATCCATCTTATAATGAATGAGAAAGTGCGAACTTGACAGTAATGGCATGGCTTCTTCATTTCATGTAGCCAAGTATTCTATTTCTTAAGACTACAAAGGATATAGGGCATGCAATAGCCAAGACATACTCACAACGAGATGACATTGCTGGGACTTACCAATTGCAATGTGAAATAGCAAATTTGCAGCAAGGAGAAATAGCTGTGGAAGATACTTTGGGATGCTAGGAAAAAGTGGGAAGAACTAAACCACTTATCAGCCTATCAATCCCACAATTGATGACATTAAAAAACAAGCCGAGCAAAGAAGGATCTTTGAGTTCTTAGCAAGCTTACATCATGACTTTTCAATTCAGAGAGTACAAGTTCTAGGAAAGGACAAAATCCCGCTTTTGAATCAGTATATAATTATGTAACGGGGGAAGCTAATAGAAAAGCTATTGCTGAAGAACAAAACTCAAGCATTCAGCATGAACGATCAGCCTTGGCAACAAGCTTCAAGGGCCTACAGCAACTGTTGACTACTCTCAAGGCTTCACTCAGCTCTAAAACACTGATGGAGCAGCAGCCAGGTACATATGCAACTGCAAATCATGCTTCCAACTCCACCTCTTCTACATCATGGATCATTGATTTAGGGCTACTGACCATATAACCGGTAAGAAAGTTGGTTGTCTTTTTCTCCTGCTCCTAATGAATTTAAACTTGTTAATGGATCCATGACCAGTGCCTCTGGGAATGGAACATATATATTTTCATAATCCTTGTCCTTACCTTCTATAATACATGTGCCTTCTTTTCCATCCATTCTTCTCTCCACTAGCAGCCTGACAAAACAACTAAGTTGTAATGTCACATTCTTTCCCTCACATTGCCTTTTTCAGGTCATAAAAACGAGGAATACGATGGGTTGTGGTCGTGTAGACAATGGGTTGTACCTGTTCAACACGAAATGTACTTCTACTGTTCTCTACTCTGAGTCTAGAAGTCATGAGCATGTCCTCTTGTGTCACACCCCCTTAGTTCACATGTCTCTAAAATCTTTAAGTTATTCTTTCCAAATAAGCTTGTTTCTTTGGATTGTCCTCAGTTATAATGTGAGACATGTCAATTGTCTAAACATTGTGGTGCCCCTTTTTTTACTTGTGAAAATAAAAGTTCCAAGAAGGGTTTGTCAAAAAATGATGGGAGCACTTTGCCCTGCCCCTCTTGCATCATCCCCTTATTCCATGGCTGCTCACTTCCCCCTACCCAACAGCCCAAACACCACCCTATCCCGCGTCACCCCTAGTCCACCTCAAAGCATCCTCAGCGCTCTTCCTCGCCTTCCCCTTTTCCTCTGCTTTACGACCATTACACTCACCTTATCTAGTCTGCTAAATATTCCCTCCCTCAACGCCAGCCCCAACCTACCGCAAGCACTCGCTCCCCGCCTCCTCCCCCAACCACCTCCCCTCTCCTCGCCTTATTGCCCCTTTCTCCATCTCACCAGGGAGTATTCACTCTCATCGCCATGAGAGAGCCATGCAGCTTTCTCTTGTTCACTAGTTCTCACCCTCCAGAGGCGACACAAAAGGTATTGAAGTTTGGGGCAGAGACCTCTAGAACTCCACGAACCATATGTCTCCAAAGCCCATCCAATGCAATGTTTCATCGAGGATGTTCTAGTCAACATGGTCATAGGCCTTCTCCAATTCGAGCTTGATGACTACACCTGGAGCCTTAGCCAGATGTCTAGAGTGCATGAACTCATAGGCCACTAGTGCTCCGTCAAGGATCTGTCGATCCTTGACGAAAGCTCTTTGGTGCGGGGAGATGACCCAACTAAGCACCTTAGGCAGGAAGCAAAGACCTTGGATAGAATTTTGTAGTAGCTATTGATCAAGCTAATAGGTCTAAAGCAAAGGTGTTAGGATCAAGAGCAGGTACGGTACTAGGATTGAGATCGGGAGCGAGGGATCGTGAAATGCTAGAAGATCCCTATGGTTGGGAAGACCATCTGTACAATGCACATGTTAAGGATCGAGATCCCCAAATGTTAGGGATCGAGATTCTAATGTTTTGGGGATCTTGATCCAGACCTTTTGGGATCTTGATCCCAACTTTTTGGGGATCTTGTTACCAACCTTAAAGTCTATGATAATCTAGGATTCTGTATATTCTTTAAAGTAGGGATCTCATTATTTATAGCAAGCATGTAATAGTTGTGTTGCTAGTTGACTATAAACAAAGAAACTCATCAATTTGGTTGTTGTCTTGGTCTTTAAGGTTGGGATCGAGATCCCTAACTGTAGGAATCGAGTTCCTTATGAGTAGGGTTCAAGATTCCAAAATTTAAAAATCAAGATCCCTGAGACATCCGTTTCGAGAGCGACAGAATCATGATGAAGGAAGTCCTAGAAAGTGTTAAATAGGACAACTGGGAAACCATCTGGACCCGAGGGCCTATCTTGACCAAGAACAAAGATTTTTGATGGCCCTAAGATCTTCTCTTTGGAGAATGAATGTTCGAGCCAGGCCACTTTTTTAGGTAGGATGCAGTGGAAGGATAAGTCTGCCATCCTAAATTTAGACCCTGAAGGGGCAGAGACGAGCTGTTTGAAGAAGTCAATGACATTATCCACTGGGAAGGGGGGGGGTGGGTGGGGTTCATCAAGGATTACCTCTTCAGTTTTGATATGGGTGATGGTGTTTTCCCGCCCTCAACAATTGGCAATGTCATGGGAGAAAGCCATATTAAGGTCACCGAACTTGTGCCACTTGATCCTCGAACGTTGATACCAGATATCTCCTCTTTCCTGAGAAACAATTGGTAATTCATTTTGGCTTGAGATCTTAAATCTCATTCTTAGGGGTCAAGGGTTGGCTTTATTCAATAAGGTCACAGCTGTTGATAAATTGAAGCTAAGTACCTTTCTGGGCACAAAAGTTGTTAGGGAAATGGAAGCTCTAGCTTTTGAGGGACTCCTTGAGTTGAAGTTTGCATTTTACCGGAAAGCGACACCCAACCGTAAACCCATGGGTTATAGGATTCCCACAAGGAGGGAATGAAGGAGAGAATATTAACCCCCTCAAGCCACGCTAGTTTGAATCGAAAGGGTATAGGCCCTTCAATTGCAGGCTGAGTGTCAAGGAGGAGAGGCCGATGGTTGGAGGTGAGCTTGGAAGGGCTAGGGCATGGAAGCTAGGAAATGAAGCAACCCATTACAAGCTAGGTACCTGTCGAGTTTAGAGAGGGACTGGATTGAGGAGTTGTTGGACCAGGTGAAATCGGCTCCTTGGAGGGATGTCACTAAGGTTGTTTAAACAAAGCTTGAGAAGTCCATCATGCTTTGAGTAACTCCAGGATTAGAATTTCGCTTGAAGGACGGCAGGGTGACAATGAAATCATGACCTATACATCAAGATGAAGGGGTCATGGAAGCAACCCTGTCAAGTTCCGCTCAGAATTGATCCCTGAGACTCGCTGAATTAGGGCCATAGACTGCTAAGAATTTCTAGGGTAGACCGTCTGAAATCCTAGTGAGGGCTACTGTGACCAAGACAAGGGCCACTTGGATAGAGAAAAGCAAGAGAAGGGATGGGGCCCACACCAACCAAATGCCTCCAATTGGCACAGTCTGTTACACCAGACCTGAAGAATAAGACAAAGGGGTGGGACTAGGTTGTTTAGTTTCGACTACAACAACAATGGACAGTTGATGTTTTTGGAGAAATGATTGTACTACATTACATCTAAGAGAGCACCTGAGGAGCTACCGGTCCAATGAGACTAGGCCAGCTGAAAAAGTACTAGAAGAGGAGGGATCAGCCCAGTTGTAATGCACTCCAGACATGAGGTTAGGGACTTCCAGCTCATCCTTACTTTGAATCTAGTTTGTGCATCTGCCTTGAGGAATTCTTCGATGTCCGTCTTAGGTCTATCATGCTGGAATACCATAACTATTTAAGAACTTAATGGATATCACCCTGAGAGTGATCCACCCGTTCTACGAAATAGAAATCAACCACGAAATTGGAATCAGTAGAGCATGAATAAGCCAAGGGGGAGCTAGCAAAGGAAGACACAAGTGAGCCGGGGAGTTGTAGCACAAGAATGGGGGGGCGGGGTGTTGGTATCACCTCAAGATGGGGAAAAATCCACAAGAGCAATGGAATGGGAGGGGGCGGATGGCGCGATGAAGCAAGGTGAGGGAGGAAGAGTGAGGGAGATGGGGCAACGTTGTATTTTTTGGGATTGTTGCTGGGGGAGGGGCGAATTAAAAAAATTAGGGTTGGTAAAGGAGGGGTGAAGGGAAGAATAGGTTGGCATGGGGCATGCAAGAAGGGTAAGGGTGGGGTTGAAGGAGAGAGGAAGATGAATGTAGTACCCCAGGAAGGGGTACGTACCAGCGAGAGGCTTGGAGTGGAAGAAGACTTGGAGTGGAAGAAGATAGGGAGAGGGGAAAGGGAAAGGTGGGGTAAGCTGAATACTTGAGACGTAGCAGACAGAGAGAGAGAGAGAAGGATAGGAGGAACGAGGGATGGGGTTGGTAAGAAGGCTAAAACACGAAAGATTGAGAGGGGCCAACGTTAGTGGGCAGAGGTCAAAGTAGTGAGGTGGGGCAAACCAGTGTCTCCATAGAATCAGGCAGGAGGGCATGGGGGCAGACCGGTAGTTTGACCGGCAGAGGTTCAAGACAAGGGGGAGAGGAAGGGGGGGAAAGGTGGAGAGAGGAGGAAGGGGAGAGAAGATGACTGCCAAGAGGAGTAGCATGGGGTGAGAGGAAGTGGTAAGACAAAGGGAAGAGGGGCTGAGGGCTTCTCAAGGGTAGGGAGCTGTTGCAGGGGGCTGGGAGAGGACAAATGGGGTTGGCCAGCCAGGGCCTACCTAAAGAGGAAGTCGATGGATGGTCAACCAGAGGGGGGATAGCTGAGGTCATAGATGAGGAGGATCGAACGCTAAAGGGGGGAGATGAAGGTTGATGATAAGGGAAAGACCCACATGGGGATAGAGTGAGAAGAGGGAGAAGTTAAGGCCACATGGCAAGGCCCCATGAAGGCGGTATTGACATCATGGGGCTCAAGGCAGTTAAGTTTCAGTGCATGTGGGGGAGACTCCGAACGGACATCTCGAGGGGGGGGGTATTGATAGGGAGTCGTCAATCACCAAGGATGAGGTCTCAAATCGAGCAGCAGCCAGGTGTCGACTAGATGGAAGGGGGGAAGCTGTCACCTATCATAAGGCGATGAGTTTGAATTTTGAAAGGGCTTGAACGACAAGTGAAGGCATCGGGTAGTGGGTCCACGGGGTTGTAGTCCATAGGGTTAGTCACGTGGGAGAGAGAGAGAAGAATGGGGCTCCACACGATCAAGCACGCTGAGGAAGGGCATGTGGCTGGATATAGGCTCGTCCAGGCTGAGTGGGCAAGATGAGGATTGGAGTGAGGAAGTGATTGGGCCAGCGGTAGCAGGGCTGACATCAGCCCTAACTGAAGGAAGCAAAGGTTTCGGTGGATTAGGGGGCCTAGGATCCTGAGGGTGGATCTTAGTTGTCAGTTAAAGGGGGGGGGATTAAGAAAGGTACCCCTTGCATGATTACTGCATATCTTATGATGCTTTCTCTTCTTGTGTCTTTGATGGACCATGGTCCACCCTTTGCAGTCTCCACTGGTCTCCCTACTCTAGTCCATATCATGGTCTGGGGCATGGTGAGGAGAGAGGCAATGCCACTGTCCAAGCTAGTTCAATGCTAAAGAAACACCCTCCCAGGGCCAGCCAAAGCTCTGAAGGGATCACCTTGTGGTCTAGAGCTTAGATGAGCATCTGGATTGTACCCAGGGGAACGAACTCAGCAAACTTCCAATGGACTGATATTAAACCGCCACAAGCCACTCCAATGGCTCTGAAAGTGTCTACATGCCAAAAATGAAGGAGGATGCGGGAGGCACAAATCTAGAATCTGAGTTTACAGGCTGCTTCCAGGTCTTGGTTCCAACGGATCAGGGAGAGGAGAGCTCCTTTGAACTAGGGGTATTTCCAGGGCAAGGACCTAAGGGCACTAGCTTCTGACAGAAAAGAGAAGAACACCGCACCATTTAAGAGTCTATGACAGGCATGTTTAGCTCATCCCAAAGTCTTCTACTCTATTCTTCGATTCCCCTAATGTTCTCTTTACAACTGAAAGTGGCCTAGTAAGGAGGATTGCATTTGCTTCTCCATGGCTGCATATTGTCGAAGCTCGAGACAAATAAGGTTGGGAGCTTGCATATAAGAACATGGCAGGAGGGAGGAAGGGGCTGAGGGTTTGAAATTTTGGGGAAAGAGCAGGGTTTTACAAATGGAGGGGGTTGAGGGTCTGAGAAGGTGTGCACAGTTGTGGTAGAGAGGCGAGAGAGGAGAAGAGGCACCTTCAAGAGGTGCCATTAAACTGAAGTTACAAAACAGACAATTTTAGGGAAGGAGATTTGGAATTCCATTCACCTGGATTAAAAACCAATCCTGCTCATTCACAGTATATCTTGCATCCCTCTCTTCATCCCTTGGAACTGCACAACCTCTATAGCAGTCTCTATTTTAAACAAGACTGCCAATCTGGAAAGATCATTCTCCTTTCTAAGGGGGCAGATGAAGCAATTCTTCCTTGTGCATGTTCTTGTATTTTTATTGTTTAATCTTGAGAATCTTTAGAGTGACTAAAAGGTTTATAACTTAATAAAATATTGTTACAAAAGATGTGTGCATTTCCTTTAGTGAACTTTCCTCTGCATGTATTCCTGATTATTTCTATTGTATCGTGTTGATTCTTGCTTATTTCTAATTGGGCGTATTGACCAACAATAGTTTATTGGAACTATCTACCATTTGTAAAATTTAGCTTCCAACTAAAGCTTGAGTTCACTAGAACATCAGCTTAGTACTTTTTAATTATTAAATTGCAAAAGAATATGTCATGGCATCATCAGTACAATGAAATCAAATATATATAAGAAAGTGTGTGTTCGAATATTTATTGTATATCATGTGTGTTTGTGCTTAATATCTATGATTTGGAATTCAATAACGAAAACTAGTGCACATTGGGAACCAAGTACACTTCCTGGCCTTCCATTTTCATCAATTTATCTATTGACAAAACACTAACTTCCATGATCTTGTGGCTTGCTTATTACTTCATTCATCAAGTCTCTTGCGTTTCTGAAACCTAGACTACAATCTCCAACAGTCATTATTGCATGTGCAAACCACCTTACGTTGAAAAGAGATACCCCTTCAATACTTACGGAACCGATAGATTAAATTCTACTCAAACTAAAAATGGTGGCACCAGATCTGATCGAGAACCACTGACCCCTAATGGGCAGCAATGCAATTCATCTCCGTCACTGTTCAAGATTAACCAACAAAGCCATCAGGACCAAGATTAGCGCTTGACCTGTATCTAAATTCAACTTTCCTGCCAATCCAAACTGAAGTCCAATCAATCTCTGGTTTATTCTTCCATGTAAAACCTCAACTCTTCAGATTATATTTTGATATTTCTCAATTGAAGCTCCTTTGGTTGTGAAATTGAATTTTAAACAATCCACTCATTTTCATGCTTATCTAATCGTGTTTAATGGGTTTCATCCCCCATCGGAGAAAATGTGAAAAATCAAATTTTGTAGCAAAAGTTATTCCACTCTTTATACTTCACACTAAAACGGGTAGTCAAAGACTATCAAGGGCATCACTACAAACTTAGGATACAATCAAAGCATCATCATCATTGTCATTGTGATCGTCATCCGCGCCTTATCCAAACTATTTCGAGTCGGATACACGAATCTTGTTCCATGATCATTGGATCAGGTTTCATAGATAGGCAGCAAAAGTTTAACACTAGCTGCCAACCTAACACAACCCTCCTTTTTCATCCGAGCTTCGGACTGCTGTGGTGGAGTTAATACAATCAAAGCATATAAGATGCTCCATTATAACATTAAAGAAACTAGAATTTGGTAGCAATGTTATAAGATGCCCCATTATAACATTAACAGAGATATAACTCACTTTTTGGAATAAATTGTACCTAAAAATGGCAATCACCTGTAGTTGAAGAGCAAGGAGGTAGTAAATAATCCAAAAGAGCAATGTAATGCCAAAGCCACCAAACTACTTGATCAAACTGATGCAGGGGGAAAAAATAAACACAAAAAAAAAAACAAAATAAAAGGGTTCAAAGATTATTCTCCATTTACCACCTCTACATGAAGGGACCTCTTTCCTTGAAAGATTATCCTTTGCACAGATACCCTTGATGTGGGAAAAATAATAATAAACAAAAAAAATAAAAATAAAATAAGAAAAGGTTGAGAGATTTACCTTCTCTGGGTATGCAAGGGAGTCCACCCCAAGATCTTTCCACAAGATCAAACTTTCTTTGTTCTCCAATTCTACCACTTAAATCTTTACAACTTAAAATGATCAGAATACCCTTAAATAAAACTAAAAATCCAATACATATTTTATGTCTTAGAAAATATAAAAATTTAAAAATTAAAAACATTTTTTATTTGCATCCTTCTCCTGAGGTTAAGAGAAACTCGACCTCGAGTTTACATCCTTCATAAGCCAATTGTATAATTGGTGATGAAGTCCCACCATTCTTCTCGGTACTTTGTCTTCAATAAACAAATTCATCAAATAGTTTGTGCGTAACTTGAAGCAGAACTCTAAGATCTCAAGCTTAATCTCGATTTCATTTTTAAGTTCCCCATAAAACTCCTGAAGATCAAGTTGAATACCTAGATCGATGTTCCTCAGATCATGGTTCTTGCATCACAATGTGCTCGATATATACAGGATCAGCATTTGGAATCAATTGTGGAGGTAGTTTTGTCTCTAAGGTAAAAGTTGGCACCAGATGTATGTGATTGCGAACACCATCTTCTCGAAAAATAGTGTTCTATAACCGATGCAACCACTAATTCATATCACAAACATCACATTGAATATCCATGACTTTGGTTAGATTTTCTAAAATCTGTCCTAGGGGATCTTCCATAGTAGGATTAGCTTTCGGTAGCATCACAATAGCTAGATCTTCTTTGCTATGATACCAACTGATGCAGGGGAAAAATAAACAAAAAATTGAAATTAAAATAAAAGGGTTGAGAGATTATTCTGCAATAACCACCTCTACAAGAAAGGACATCTTCCCTTGAGAAATTATTCCTTGCTCCGATACCCTTGATGCAAGAAAAAACTAATAAACAGAAAAACAAAAATAAGATAAGAAAGGGTTGAGAGATTATACCCTCTCTCTAGGTCTGCTAGAGAGTCCACACAAGATCTTTTCACAAGATCAAACTTTTTTTATTTTTCAATCTCTTAAAAACAAGTCTAACATATCCTAACCAACCCAACCATACTAATCCATATCCATATCCATCTTTTAAAAATAAAATACAAAAACACTAAACTTCCAATTCTACCACTTAAATCTCTACAAATTAAAAAGACAAAATAATCCTAAAGAAAACTAAAAATCCAAACAACATACTTTTTAAGAATCATTTTTTATTTGCATCACAGACCAAAAGAAAGCAGAAAAAAGAAGTATAATCAAAATATATGGGAGATACAAATAAAGGCAGCAAAACCTCAGTTACAATGCAAAAAACTGACTCTAGGCAGAGTGAAGAAGCAAAGCAAGACATGACTAACATCATTTGTACAATCAGAGAGAATATTTTTGAAAGTGTGTTATAGCATCCCCTAGCATGTAGGACGATTTCTTCAAATACTCTTTCTTTGTTTCCACATGCTGGGTCATATTATGAGCCTGCTTCTAATGGTGGGAGCAGGAAATTGATTTGTAGACATGCTTGATATGCTTGGGCAAGTTCTAGCCATGAGCACTTGAACGCTCTAGACCCCCATCCAATATGTGTGCAGATAGAATCACCAAAATCCATCCTATTAAGAGATCCCCAGTCTGTGCAATTAGCAAGAAGGGCCCAATTTTCTTAATCCCAACAAGAATCAAAACGCTAAAAACACCAACTGAGCACCTTCCCAAATCCCCACCTTCATGTTGAAGGTCATGAAGTTGTATGCTTCTTGAATTATGCCATGGGGATCAAGGTTTGACTCCCCATATTTGCCTTTAGCAGAACCAGAAGGTATTAAAAGGTGCCCCTGCTATGTTAACAAAACCAGATAAAGGGTTCGAGTGCCTTGTCAAGGAAACCCAGATATGACATATTTGAAAGAAGCTTCATTGGGCTTAAGTCCCTTCTTTAACATTTCATCATGCATCTGTCTAGCTTCTCTAAATTTATTTTCCCAACCAAACCAGCTTAATATAGTCACGAAACTTGCACTACTCGTCACATCTTTATTTCTCATATAAGCAAACATCTTGGTTGCCTCCTCTAATTTCCCTTCACCATAGAGCCAGTCCAGAAGGACATTATTGAGAACATTTCCCGATTTTGCTAACTTTTCATGTAATGACAGAGCATAATCAAAACGGCCATCTTCACAGTAATGTCTGATGAATGAACTGCAAACAAACCCATCAGGTATCACTCCCCCTTTCAATATGACCCACAAAAGTTCATTTGCTTCCTGCCACCTACCTTTGCTACACCGAGCAGATATATATGAAGAAATAGCCGATGGGTCTAGATAAAATCCCTTTCCAGCCACACTTGATTATATTATTGACATCTTCTGATGGTTCTTCCTTGAAAAGTGCATTCAGAAGAACAATGTGTTCCCTAACACTCAGAGATATATCACTTAACAGTAGCAAAAAATACATTCTCACAGTTTCCTTAATCCTTCTATCTCTAGAAAAGGCCTTCAAGAAAGCAATATAAAAAGCATTTTGCAAGGGAACCAGAGCATTACGGCTATCCCAAAAACCTATTCTGGGGCATGGGTCATTCCTAAATTACAGAGTTTGCGAATGAAAACATCATAGTGTAAATAACTAAGGGCTGCGACTATGCAATTGTTATGGTTTAATGTGATGCAATCATTTGGACTAAATTCACCCCCAACAGTTGGCACCAATAGCTTCTCTAGCATAATTCTAAGAATTCAAACAGCACTGCCCATGTTCCCAAATCTGCAGGACCCATGAAGACTTAATTCATAAGATGCAAAATAAGGCTCCAAGGCTTTAACATAAATCATTTCCATAACTTCAAAAGCATTGACAAAATCCCCATTTCTACACCAACCATCTACAATCAAATTATAGAGAAAAATTTCTGGTTTATATGATTTACCTTCCATGCAATCCAACAGATTGAGAGACCTTACCACCCTGGTTTCTTTGTGAAATAGGTGGAAAATCACACGAAAGGCTCCCTAGTTAATCTCGACTCCATTCCTAATCATAATTCCAAAAATTTCCTTTAATATCACCCAACTCATGAATTAAACAAAAAAAATGCATTGTAACTCTCCACTTATGGGATATAACCATGAATCTTCATAAGTTTGAATACCTCGATAGCATCAGTGTTGGACTTTTGTTGGGAAGGGATGAAAAACACCAAGCTCCCAACATTAATGGTAGTGTCGTGAAACTAGGGATCGCAGAGATCAGGCTTTACCAAAACAACTGAGAATTCAAAAGATTATCTGCGAGTGCCTCTCCATGGCCATGAAAAGCCTAGTTATATAGGGATGGAGGAGGTCGTTCTCCAACGTTCGGCTTCTTTCAGGAATCTCTAAGAAACGTGGCCCTCTAATCCTGAGAGATGGGTAGTTATCATCTACCCGTTGGATAAAGGCATATTCTCTCTTTAGAAGCCTTTAAAGTGATAAATATGAAAAACATTAAGATAAATAATAAGAGAGAGAAATATGGGACATGTGAGGACCCATGGCCACTCACACATACCAACATCTCCCACTTGGCCATGAGGGCCAGATACATTAAAATATCATAAAGTTTATACCACTTAATGGGTTTAACATTTATGAGCATATCCTTGTCATGAGGCTTTTCACGTTAGTGCAGTTGTACATCTCATTACAAAAAATATTCAAAGTCAAGTCATTTCGTTTTTCACGGTAATGTGGTTTTTCCTCTCATGACCAAGACATCAAAGAAAAAAATATCCCATTTGGGAGTTCCTGACTTAGATATTTATAAGTCCCATCAAAGCTATATGCTTTGATAATATTTTTGAACTTAATCCCTTTGTCAAAGGGTCTGCAGTCATATCTAAAGATGGCAAACAACTTACAGTTATTTCACTCTTTCCAATAATATCATAAATATAATGATAATCAATTTCAATGTGCTTACCCTTGGAACTATAAACTCCATTTCTTAATGATGAGATAGCAGCCAGATTACCACAAAAAAATTTAACAGGTCCGTCAGCTATATCCAGTGCGTTTAATCCAGACGACATAAGTTATAGCACTGCTACAAGTAATATACTCGGGTTCCATAGTATACCAAGCTACAAAACCTTGTTTCTTGCTAGACCAAGAAACACATCCACCTCCAAAGAGGAATACAAATCCTAACGTTGATTTTCTATCATCTGAGTCACCCACAAAGTCTGCATCAGAGTACCCAGTAACCTCTAAGCTTTTTTACGGCTTACCAATTAGTCATCCCAGGATTACTCTAAAATTTATTTATAAGACCATATGCATGATTCAAATCAGGTATTGTACACAACATGGCATAATTTATGCATCCTACAACTTGAGCATATGGAATTCTTTTCATTTCAGCTTTGTCACTATCATTTAATGGACACATTTTCTTTGACAATTTCAAGCTTTTACAAACGTGTATCTATGGGCTTGCAATTTTCCATCTTAAATCTCTTTAAAATACTTTCTAAATAATTTTCTTGAGATAAACATAGAAGTCTCAAACTTCTATCTCTTGTTCTTTTAATGCCCAATACATATGAGGCTTTTCCCATATCTTTCATCTCAAAATGGAAACTTAACAATGATTTGGTATGGTTAATATTGTCAATATCATTACCAGCTATCAAAATATCATCTACATATAATGACAATATAACAAAATTGCTCCCACTATTCCAGACATATACACACCATGGTCTAACCTATTGGCTACATAGCCAATTTCAGTGATTGCATTATGAAAAGTAATGTACCACTACCTAGAAGACTGTTTTAGATCAAATAAAGATTTCTTAAGTTTGTATACTTTGTTTTCTTGACCTTTAAATACATATCATTTTGGTTGTTTCATGTATATATCTTCTTTTAATTCTCGATTTAAGAAAGTTGTTTTGACATCCATCTGGAATAATTCTAAATCATAAAATGCAACTAATGTTAAGATGATCCTAATAGATGAAAATTTGGCTACTGGCGAATAAGTTTCTACATAATCTATGCCCTCCCTTTGGGTAAATCCTTTAGCTACCAACCTAGCTTTATATTTATTAATGGATCCATTTGTATTAAGCTTTTTCTTTAGGACCCATTTGCAACCAATAGTTTTTCTATCTTTAAGGAGGTCTACCAACTCCCAAACTTGATTTTTTTTAATAGAATCAAGTTCATCATCCATGGCTTGAGTCCACTCAGCTGAGTCATGTGAGCTAATAGCTTCACTGTAGCTTTGAGGTTCATATATTGAATCCTCGCTCATTGAAGAAAAATTATCTTCATTCATAAATACATAAAATTCTTCTAAAGTCATAGGTGGGCTCTAGTTCTTTTAGGCCTATCTGATATACTTGATTCTTGATTCAATTGAATCATTCTCACCAATTGTAGAGGGAGACTGTGAAATAAGGTCTTGGAGACCCTTATCTTTATCAATTCCAGGTAAGTCAATAGGCTTACTTAAAATATTTTCATAATCTATATTTTCTAAAAAATGTGCATCACGGCTCTCTATTAATGATCTAGTACCATGATTATAGAATCTATACCCTTAGAATTTTTTGAATAACCTATAAAAGAGCATTTTATAGTTTTACTTTGTAATATATCTCTATTTTGTGGTGGTATAAGCACATGCGTCCAAGAACCCCAAACTTTCAAGATAGTAAGGTCAAGTTTCCTGCCTGTCCATAATTCATATGGGGTCAGGTCTATAAATTTAGTTGGAACACGATTAATAATATACATTGCAGTGTTGAGAGCCTCAACCAAAAAACGAGGTGATAAATTTGAATGGCTCATCATAGACCTAACCATGTCCATTAGAGTTTTATTTCTCATTTCAGCTACACCATTTTGTTGTGTTTTATATGGCATGGTTATTTGGTGAATTATACCATGCTCCTTACAAAATTCGGTAAATAAAGTGAAGCAGTATTCACCTCCCCTATCTATTCAAAGAATTTTAATGTCTACCTAACTGATTTTCTACTTCAGCTTTATATTATTTAAATGTTTCTAAAGCATCTGATTTTTTACTAATTAGGTATGCATATCCATAACGTGAATAATCATCTATAAATGTTATGAAATATTTCATACATTTGTGTGCTTTTACATTTAATGGGCCACATATATCAAAGTGAACAATACTTAGTAGTTCACTAGACCTTTTCCCTTTAGGGAAAGACTTCTTAGTTAATTTACCAGAAATACATGGCTCACATGTTTTGAACACAATTTCTCCTAAACTAGGGAGCAGGTTTCTTTTAACCATTTGATTCATTTTATCTTTATTTATATGTCCTAATCTTAAGAGTCATAAATATGAATCATCCATACATGCAAAAGCATCAAAAGAGGTATCAGAATAACAAGAAAAATATGAACTTTCATTAATATTCAATTGGTACAAATTATCAACTTTAGTCCCATACACTAATGCTCTACTTCCCAATTGTGACCCGACCAGACCTGAACCTTATTTCATAACCCTGGTCGTCTAGCCTAGGGACAAAAATCAAGTTGTGCCTAATATTGGGCGCATACAAAGTATCAGTCAATAGCAGATTTGTTCCTCCTGGTAAACACAGCTTGAAAGTACCGACACCAGGTACACCACAGTAGGTGTCATTCGCCATATAAATCCGCTGGTTACCAGTTGCGATCTCCTTCAACTCCGTGAATCCGTCCTTAGTCCTCGAGACATGTCAAGTGCAGGCTGAGTTGACCCACCAATTTCTCAAATCATGGTCGGCTACTAAAGATTTTAGGACTACACAGATCAAGTCCTTTCTTTTATTTTAATTATTTCGAGAATGGTTGTTATTCTGGTTCCTATTGAGGTGCATGGGAAGATTCAACATAGTTATCCCTTGTGCAGAATGGTTTAATGCAATTACAACAAGCTCCCAAGATGGAGGGAGACTGTTAAGGACAATGAAAACTTGCATGCGATCAGAGACTAGATCCCCAGCCGCAGCAAGGTCCTTTGCGAGCACTGTCATTTTTTGACATGCTCGATTACTGAGTTTGATTCTTTCATTTTGCAAGAATTATAATTTTCTAATAAAAATTGCACATGGGTCTCAGAAGTGGTCCCATACTTTTCAGATAGGGCACCCATCATACTTTGAGCTATGGTGTGATCCTCAAAGACTCTAATTAAATCGTCTTCCATAAAACTCAACATAGTAGTCCTAGCCACTTTGTCATCTTCTAACCATTTTTCAAGTCCCCTTCTGGCTTGACCATTGACAGTAGGCTCTAAAATTGGTGGTTCTGCATCTAGAACATAGTCCACCCTATCTTGGAAGAGAATCTATCCGATTTTTCTTTTCTACATAGAAAAATTGGTTCCATTGAGTTTTTCAAGTTTTGATAGTTCAGACATGACTAGCCTAGATGCCATTTTAAATTATAGATAATACCTAAAGGTTCAAAAAAAATTAATTGTGTTTAAGAACAGGGTTGCCTACTAGTCAAATCAATACATTGCCTACTTTGTATGGGCAGTGACTTCAATGAAGAATTCTCTCAAAAGGTTTATGTTCACACTGCTGTGACGCAAGAAAATCAAAAGGCAATGCAACAATCTACTTTATGTAATTCTTGCACAAGACTAATTTTCATAAATATATGAATATGTTGTAGCACAAGAGAGAGAGTCTACAATGATATTTGATATTTTCAACAAAAAAAAATATGGCATAACATAATCACAAAAAATGAATTCACAAAATCAAGATTATGAAATTTTTATTTTATTTTACTTAAAGAGACCAAAGCATATGATAATTATGCAAGGCAATGACAATTAGTATACAAATAGAATATATATAAATATCTCTATATCATAAACTAAGAAAATGCAGGCAATTGATATGAAGACCTTTACTCAAATAGTTATTGTGTGCATAACAATTTTAAATAATCCAAGAAAAATATGCACCAATTTTCAGCAATAGTTATGTCTCTGTCTCTCTCTAAAATTACAGTAGCAGCTCTATATCTCTCTCTGTCTCTAAAATTTCAACATCTTTCTCTCGCTAAAATTACAGTAGCAATTTTTTTTTATTATTATGATCGTCAAATTTAGAGAGAGAATTACCACTTCGCTTTGGCCGAGTGGTTAAGGTGTTTTCCTGCGAATTGCATGAGGTTTCTAGGGAAAATACTTGAGCGAACTCTTTTGGGCAAAAGTTAAAAGAACAGAAAAGAGAAGCCTTGAAATTCACTGAAATGCAGTGAGTTTCATTGTGATATTCAATGAAAAAGAAAAACGTTCAAAAGATGAACTTTGGTTGTGAGATGGAGGGCTTAGCAAAAAATACACTGAACTTCTGCGTGGGTAAAGATTAATTCACTGCAAGAGGTAGGTAGCTGGCTCGACCAAAGGGAGAGGAAGCACTACATAAAGAGTTTGTAACAGCAACAGGGACAGTTATCTATCTATCTATCCAGATATATACGAGATCTCTGACCTATCAGTCACCGACTTGATGCGTACGGGAACAATGAATCAATAAGATACGATGGATATATATAGAGGGAGGTTGTTAAATTAACAATAACTTTATCATCCAATATGTATGAGCTTCAAGATAGGGGTAGTAAAGTACCGTGCACCAAAAATCGTCAACAATGGAAAAAATTACAACTCAGGCAATTGTGAATCACAGCTCAGGCTGCAGTAGAGAGCCAAAATTGAGAACAGAAAATTTACAGCAGCCTCACTCCGATACCAATGTTGGACTTTTATTGGGAAGAGATGAAAAACACCAAACTCCCAGGATTAATGGAAGTGGTCGCAGAGATCAGGCGATGTAGATTAATCTTATCTTTTGAGTTCTCAGTTGTTCTGGTAAAGCCTAATCTCTGTGACCCCTAGTCTCACGAGACCGCCATTAACCCTGGGAGCTCGGTGTTTTTCATCTCTTCCCATCAAAATTCCAGTAACCCTTCGTTTCCTGGAGTAAACCTCTAGGATGAAGAAATCCCCAAAGTAAGTGCCTCAACCATGTTTTATCAAAGAAGCTGGCCATAATCGGATGGGGTGAAAGAAAAGAGGCCTTACTGGTTCTATGACTCCTGACCTTGTTAGTATTTGGATCACGAGGCAGTAAGATCCAAAATAATGGCAAAACCTTTCGTTGGGTCTTGGCCCAATTGAAGAAACCCAGGGAAATTTTGGGGTGATTTAGGGTTTTCTTGAGAATTTGGGCCACAACGTGATGGGTGAGTGTGTTTAGCAGAGAGGTCGATCAGGCTAAAGATAGAGACCCAAGAATGTCTCTCGGACAAAATGGAGGAGATTGTGCTGATAAAGTTTTCGCAGTGGACTTGCTCCTCCGTTTGATGGAGGTTAAGGCGCAGGACGGGGTCGAAAAATAAGGCGAGCTATGAAGTGAGAGGAAGCGTTTGAAGATTGTAGGGAACATGGTTTATTCCTACTCCCTAATATGGTTAACCGAAAAGATTTTTTTTAATTCGAAATTTTGGTAGAATTGCCATATGGATGTTCTCCAAAAAGGCAAAATTTTAATTTTTGAATTTTAGATCTTACCCTCTAGATAATCAAATATGGCAAAAAGTTTCACATTAAACCACCCTAAAAAGGGAAAAGGAAAGAATAATTTCGGCGGAGTAGGACAAAATATATATATGTCGTTTAGCATCATTAAATTTGGACGCAGATCTCTAAAAAACTTATTCACCCAAGTCTCGTACTCATGTCATAACTTTTCTAGAGATCTGTGTCAAATTTTAATGGTGATCATTTGGGGCATAACTTTTTTAGAGATCTGTGTCAAAATTTAATGGTGATTATTTGAGGTCCTACTCACATGGGTGTAGAAGGATCTCATAGTGTCATTTTTATTTTTATTTTTTTCTCCCTCTATATATATATATATATATATATATATATATATATATATATATATATATATATATATGAAAAGGCTTTGAAAGAGGTAGAGTATTAAATCCAAATTGTTCGCATAAGTCCCCTAACTCCTTGTTCCCCATTATTATCTGTTTTTCTAATTGTCTTCGAAGTTTCAGGTCTGTATATAAAGCTAGACCCTTAGCACAGATTTCAACTATATATATATATATAAAGATTACAGTACTTCATCTATGACTTTATCACCGTTCAAAGTTTATCACACGGTCGAAGATGTTTGATAGTGTTTGAATTTTAACATTTTTTTTTACATATCATAATGATCTAAAATTTTACAAGTATGTGCGCCTTAGTGGGATGCACATGAATAAAATATAAAACAAATAATTTGAATGATAAATTTTTTTTAAAATACCCCTATAAAGTTTTAGGGGTAATTTCATCATTTTATTTTATGTCAATTATTTTTTTAATATTTTATTTTGATGCGACTTGGTCATATGTATACACGTCCTAAATTTTAGATAAATTTGATTAGTATAATAATTATAAAAATTAAAATAATACCTTACAACTGTAACCGTATGATAAACTTTGGACGGTGATGAGGCGTAAGTGAAGTACTGTAGAACTTCACCTATAGGCATTTTATAAATGTTATATATATATATATATATATATATATATATATATATATATATATATATATATATATATGTATAAACTACAAGATGATAATAAACTACATCTACTATCATCTTGTAAGATGTTGATTTTTTACGTCTGGACAGACATCTTTTTTGGAAAAAAGCAAGATTCCCTACAGTTTATTATCATTTAAAACTGAAATCAAACCCAGGACTACAAGATGTAGGGAATCTTACATCTTATAAACAAGATATAGGGAATCCCAACAGTAAAAAATTGAAAGTGGAATGATATCAGTTTTAACTGTAATAAAATGTAGCGAAATGATGTTAGTTTTAATTATATAGATTAGTGTATTTACTCCATTACTTGTAGTTTAAATTGTAATAAACTACAAGTATAAATGAGAGTAGGTGTAGTTTATTATCATCTTCTTGGACCTAAGACACCCATAGCTATAGTAATAATCGGAGTGTGATTGTCTGTTCAAGTTCTCTATTTTTAGGGATCTTGGTCTGAGTCTCAGACTAGAGAGACCATTTTTCTGGTAATTTAACCTGTATCAAAGATATAGACTTTGGTATGACTAAATTAGATTTATCTATATTAGTCTGAAAGAAAATAGTATGTCCCTTAGTATCCATTTGCCTAGGATTAGGGCATAAAGTGTTCATCACTTTATAACAGATCTTATAAACAAAAGCTAAGTTTTGAGATCCAAATCCATATCAAAACTTTGAGTTTTAAGGTTTAGAGTTAGAACTTTTAATAAATTAGAATCCGATAAGGTTAGAAAAAAATTTGGAAAGCAGTTAAAATGTATAGGTCCATTGCAAAGGGTTGACTCGACAATTCCTAGTAAAGAATCGATAAATCTTCTATGCCTGTTATTCCTTAAGCAAAGCAAAACAGAGTTATTTAACCATGTCCTTGTTAGGGGTTAACGGCTATTTGGACAAGACCAATATGTACGTAGTTGAAGTCTTTCTTTTTATGTTCTTCAACCATCCTGGACGATAGGAGTTGGAAACTATCTTGAGTTTCCATGACAGAAATATTTTTTTCAATAGTTTTAATTGAGAAACTACTTCTAAAATCAAAAGTCGCCTTTTATAAACATCTGTTGTAGGTGCTTTTGAGATGTTTCAATTTTGGATATGTTTTTCAATATTATCAATAATTACTTCTTCGTTATTATTAACACGTAGTGTACTGGCAGAAGCAGTTCTATTCGATAATGTTCTGAATAAATTTGCCATTTAGATTTTTGTCTTAACCTGAGTCAACTGGAAACAGTCCCTACACCTTTTCTGCCCTTCTAGCTTGACTGTAATCTTTGGGTCGTAGCAACTTTAGGTTTTTGACAAAAATCTAAATATGCACAGTTTTTCAGTTCACCACTGAATATAACTTGGCTCTGATACCATAACAGCGGAATGATAGTAGAATGAAGATGACAAAGATGATATATATATATATATATATATATATATATATATATATATATATATATATATATATATATATATATATATATATATATATATATATATATATATATATATATATATATATATATATAAAGTTATAATAATGAGACTAAATATCAATAATAACAGTAACAGAATACCTTCAATTAAATAACAATAGCAACAAATATCTTAAAATAATAAATATAACAATAGGAAGCTTACATGGTAGGATTGATACAGATAGGGTAAGCTTGATGCACCAATGGGGTGGTTTTCTTCTGCTCAAACCAAGCACTCAAACAAACTCTTACAAACAAGCTTGCAAACTCAAACAAACTCTTACAAACAAACTTCCAAACTCAGACAAACTCTTACTAACAAACTTACGAACTCAGACAAACTCTTACAAACAAACTTGCAAATTCACACTCAAACAAACTCTCTTACTTCAAACTAAGCAAGCACTCAAGCAATGCTCTCCTCCTGTTTTTCGGATTCCTTCATCTTTTTCTCTGCTTCTCTTATATAGGGGAAGGAGTCAGACTTCAAAATGTTTTAAGTCCACACCGACATCTTTTATGGAAAAAAGCAAGATTCCCTAGAGTGAATCTGACACCTTTTCGGGAAAAAGAATATTCCCTACAGTTTTGTCGGTAGCAATAGTGCTCTTCTTTTTTATGGAAATTCGTCAGTAGTAATAATGCTTTTATCTATTGCTGCTAGCATTAAGGACACGTGTCTTGGGTGAACTAAGCTTTTATCCAGGACACGTGTCCTTAAAGATAGCTGCAAACACGGACCATTTCTGAGTTATGACTTTGTCCAACAGATTAATATATTCACAGTTTTGAATTTTCTCTAACATATTACATTTGGTCGAGTTTTCAGGGTCATCATTTTCCAAAACCCTTGGCATAGTGTCTTCAATTTCAAGAGGCAGAAGATTATGGTTATAATCTTTTATCAAGTTACTGAACTCTTCTTCAGAATTTTCATCATTGTTACCTCCTTTTCTGAAAGTAATATCAATCATTTCTAGGATTTTTACTCCAGTTTTTAAATTTATTAGTTCATTGTGAACTTCATTTATTTCACTTTTTACCTCAGGAATCAAAGGTTCCTTATTAGTTTGAGTTTTGTTTTGAACTCTTTTAAGAATGTCATGGAAATCATAATCTTCTCTTGAAGGTATGAGAGAAGGTTTAAGAGTAGTGGGTCTAGAAGGCTCTTTAGCCATGTGGATATATTGCATCAAGGCTTCTTTTTTAGCCTCAAGGTCATTAATTTTATCAATCAGGTCTATGATAAGATTTTCTTCTTTTGTCAAAGTACTTATATTTAAACTATTCATATCAATGATGACCTTTAAAAAATTACATTGGCAGTTATCTTCAAGAGCATTTTCGGAGTCCGAATCAGAGTCTGAGCTAGTAAAGATCAAATCCTCGTCATTAATTTCTCTAATTAATATTTCATTATCAGAGTTAGAAGATTCGTCTGAGTCATCTCTTTTTATTAATAGAATATCAAATAATTGTTTTTTGAAATCTAAGTCTATTTCGAGTGCATCAATTTTCTTTTTACCTCTGCATTTATTTTTGAAATGACCCACCTTTCTGCAGTTGTAGCAAACTTGTATCTTTCTTTTTCCCCTTTGTTTGAAATGGTGATCTTGTAAAAAAATTTCAGGAAAATTATTTTCTTTACATGTGAATGTCTAGATTTTGATTGCCGTAAATTTTTTTTGTCTTTCTTTGTCAGTAGGTTTAGAAGTGGGTAAAGTATTATACCCAACTTGTTTACAAAAATCTCATAGTTCTTTTTTCCATGTCATTATCTGTTTTTCTAGTTGTCATCGCAGTTTTAAGACTGTGCATAAGGCAAGTCCTTCAGCATAGATTTCCGTTGATAGTTCACCAAGGGTATAAAGGGAATAGGGAATGATGCCACCGTGTTTATTTTTAAGTCTTGTTTTGACTTTTTCGGCAAAAGATGGGGAAGTCCAGCTATAAATTTTTCTTTCCAGTGATCAGCCTTACTATCTTCTTTAGATAATAATCTAGAATAAAAAACATATTTATACCATTTAAAGTGAGAGAGAGTTGGACAATGTAAATTTGAAAGGAGGTCCTCTAATCTAGTTGATAAGAGAGTCGTACTTCCCACGAAGTGCAGTGTGATTGTATAGATTAGTGTATTTACTGCATCTCCTTCATCAACTATATTTTCTTGGACCTATCCAGGTCCGATTTCAGTTTTAGTAATCCATTGCTGGGTAGCATTTAAGATTTGATCTTTTGCAGCCTCATCAATATGAAAGTCCCACCATCCTCTAAGCTATCCTATAAAACAGCATATGATAGCTTTGGCAATTTCATGATATTTATTTCCACTTGCTTTGCAAGCGGTGGCATACTTTGTCATGTGTTTCATAAGGTCAATAATTAGATTTTCAAACATGCCATCTATATTCCAATTTACAATTGATCTTCCTAAATAGTACACAGAACTAGTAATAAGGTCTTCATCTATTTGAAGATCTACAGGACTGGGTCTAGGATAATACATTCTAGTTGGAGCAACATGCCTAGTTTTCCTCCCATAATCTATTCTGCTAATATTTAAGCTCTCGGTTTTAAAGATTTTTCTATTTCAGATATGTCTTGACTTGTATAATTTGGATCTTCTTGAAGAACTTGCTGTTCACCGACTGCTAATTTTCCCTTATCATCAATATTCAATTTTGTAAGCCTTTTGATTAGCTCATCTATCAATTCTCTATTATCTTCTTTCTTCTTGATCCCATGCAAGCTGAATTTTCCTGTTTCAATACTTGGTGGTGGTTTGAATAAGACTGCTTCCTTATTCTTTTCTTCCTTTTTTTTCTGGTCGTAGAGGTTTCAAGTTAATCAACATATTTTCAATTCTAGTGGTTTGTTTTCCTATTGTTTGTAGGAGGCGATTTGTGTAATTATTCTGTTATATAATGTGTGGTATTCCATCAAGTTTGGCCATTTGGTTTTCTGACTCTTTTGGTCCCAACTTAATAGGTGAAGCTTTTATTTCATGTTTTTCTCCTTTTAATTGTAAACCTGATTCAGGAGGATGGATATATTCTATTTTTTCACCTTTGATTGTATGACAGGTTTGGAAGGCATTTTGAGCCATATTTATTTTAAATTTCGAAAGTTCGATCCCTTCATTTTAAAGGATGTATGTAAGCCATTTTAAGAATTTTACATTTCTTTTGTGCTGTATCATAAATTTATTAAATTTTATATGAAAAGTATTTCTTAATTCTTCTTTAAATTTTTGAAAAAACCATTATCTTATTTGTTTATTTTTGTCTGAGAGGAAATCTTCTCGAATCCATTTTTTATCAATGATAAATCCATATATTTTTTGGATTGTTAATATTTCAAAATCAAATTCAGATAGGGGAAAAACCGGGAGTGTCAATCTTATATATTGTATGTTGGACTTGATTTAGAGCCTTTCTAAGTCCTTCAATAACTATCATCTCATTATGGGCTTTTTCATAATCAGAATGAGGAATAGAGGAGGTTGAGGTTCTAAGTGGATTTCTAGGGAGTATATTTGAAATACTGAGCCTAGTCTTCTATAGGATGGGAATTATATTTCTATCTCTCCATCCGGATATTCAATTAACTGTCTAGGTTCTCTATTTTCAGAGATCTTGGTTCGAGTCTCAGACTCGAGAGACCATTTTTCTGGTAATTTAACCTGTTTCCAAGATACAGACTTTGGTATGACTAAATTAGATTTATCCATATTAGTCTGAAAGAAAATAGTTTGTCCCTTAGTATCAATTTGCCTAGCATTAGGGTACAGAGTGTTCATCACTTTATAACAGATCCTATAAACAAAAGCTAAGTTTTGAGATTTAAGGTCCATATCAAAACCTTGAGTTTTAAGGTTTAGAATTAGAATTTTTAATAGATTAGGATCAGATAAGGCTACAGAAAAATTTGGAAAGCAGTTAAAATATATAGCTCCATTGCAAAGGTTTAACCCCATTCTTAATAAAGAATCAGTAAATCTTCTATGTTTGTTATCCCTTAAGCAAAACAAAACAGAGTTATTTAACCATGTCCTTGTTAGGGGTTTAACGGTTATTTGGCCAAGACCAATATGTAGGTAGTTGAAGTCTTTCTTTTTATGTTCTTCAACCATCTTGGATGATAGGAGTTGGAAACTATCCTGAGTTTCCATGGCAGAAATAGTTTTTTCAATAGTTTTAATTGAGAAACTACTTCTAAAATCAAAAGTCCCTTTTTTGTAAACATATGTTGGAGGTACTTTTGGGATGTTCTAATTTTGAATTTGTTTTTCAATATTATCGATTACTACTTCTTCTTTATTATTAACACGTAGTGTACTAGTAGAAGCAGTTATATTAGATAATGTTTTGAATAAATTTGTCATTTAGATTTTTTTCTTAACCTGAGTCAACTGGAAACAGTCCCTATACCTTGTGAGATTCCCTGCAGTTTATTATCATCTTGGACCCAAGACTACAAGATGTAGTTTATTATCATCTTACAAACAAGATTCCCTACAGTTTATTACAGTTAAAACTTACATCATTTTGCAATCATTCCTCTATTATTCTTCGATTATAAACTCCAAGCAATGAATTATTAGAACTGAAATCAAACCTGGACAGGTCTAAGAAAATATAGTTGATGAAGGAGATGCAGTAAATACACTAATCTGTACAATCACACTCCGATTATTTCTACAATTATCAAACTTCTTTTACTGTTATGGTATCAGAGCCCAGTTATATTTAGTGGTGAACTGAAATACTTTGTAAATTTAGATTTTTGTCAAAAACCTAAAGTTGTTCTGACCCAAAGATCACCGTCAAGCCAGAAGAGTAGACATAAAAGAGACATAAAAGATTTATCGATTCTTTATTAGGAATTGTCAAGTCAACCCTTTGCAATAGACCTATATATTTTAACTGCTTTCCAAATTTTTTTTGTTGCCTTATTGGATCCTAATCTATTAAAAGTTCTAACTCTAAACCTTAAAACTCAAGGTTTTGATATGGACCTTAGATCTCAAAACTTAGCTTTTGTTTATAGGATCTGTTATAAAGTGATGAACACTCAGTGCCTTAATGCTAGGCAAATTGATACTAAGGGACAAACTATTTTCTTTCAGACTAATATGGATAAATCTAATTTAGTCATACCAAAGTCTGTATCTTGGAAGCAGGTTAAATTACCAAAAAAATGGTCTCTCGAGTCTGAGACTCGAACCAAGATCTCTGAAATAGAGAATCTGAACAGTTAATTGAATATCCGGATGGAGAGATAGAAATACAATTCCCATCATCTAGAAGGACTAGGCATAGTATTTCAAATACACTCCCTATAAAATCCATCTAAAACCTTAACCTCCTCTACTCCTCATTCTGATTATGAAAAAGCCCAAAATGAGAAAATAGTTCTTGAAGGACTTAGAAATGCTCCAAATCAAGTCCAACATCCAATATATAAGATTGACACTCCCAGTTCTTCCCAAACTGAACTTGAAGAACCAACCTTATCTAAATTTGATTTTGAAATATTAACAATCCAAACATAGATGAATTTATCATTGATAAAGAATGGATTAGAGAAGATTTCCTCTCAGACAAAAATAAAAAAATAAGAGAATGGTTTTTTCAATAATTTAAAGAAGAATTAAGAAATGCTTTTCATATGAAATTTAATAAATTTATGATACAACACAATAGAACTGTAAAATTCTTTAAATGACTTAAATACATCCTATAAAAAGAAGGGATCAAACTTCCAAAATTTAAAATAAATATAGCTCAAAAGGCCTTCGAAACCTTTCATACAATCAAAGGTGAAAAAATAGAATCTATCTATCCCCCTGAATCAGGTTCACAATTAAAAGGAGAAAAACATGAAATAAAAGCTTCACCTTTTAAGTTGGGACCAAAACAGTTAGAAAACCAAATTGCCAAACTTGATAGAATACCACACATTATATAACAAAATAATTACACAAATCTCTTCTTACAAACAATAGGAAAACAAACCATTTGAATTGAAAATGTGTTAAATAACTTGCAACCTCTACAACTAGAAAAAAAGGAAGAAAAGAATAAGGAAGCAGTTTTATTCGAACCACCACCAAGTATAGAAACAAGAAAATTCAGCTTGCAAGGGATTAAGAAGAAAGAAGATAATAGAGAATTGACAGATGAGCTAATCAAAAGGCTTGCAAAATTGAATATTGATGATAAGGGAAAATTAGTAGTCGGTGAACTGCAAGTTCTTCAAGAAGATCCAAATTATACAGGTCAAGACATATCTGAAATAGAAAAAGTTTTTAAAATCGAGAGCTTAGATATTAGGTAAATAGATTATGGGAGGAAAACTAGGCTTGTTGCTCTAATTAGAATGTATTATTCTAGACCCACTCTTGTAGATCTTCAAATAGATGAAGACCTTATTGCTAGTTCTGTGTACTATTTAGGAAGATCAATTGTAAATTGGAATATAGATGGCATGTTTGAAAATCTGATTCTTGACCTTATGAAACACATGACAAAGTATGCCACCGCTTGCAAAGCAAGTGGAAATAAAGATCATGAAATTGCCAAAGCTATCATATGCTGTTTTATAGGAATGCTTAGAGGATGGTGGGACTTTCATATGGATGAGGCTGCAAAAGATCAAATCTTAAATGCTACCCAGCAATGTATTTCTAAAACTGAAATCGGACCTGGATAGGTCCAAGAAAATATAGTTGATGAAGGAGATGCAGTAAATACACTAATCTATAACATTACACTGCACTTCGTGAGAAGTACGACTCTCTTATCAACTAGATTAGAGGACCTCCTTTCAAATTTACATTGTCCAACTCTCTCTCACTTTAAATGGTATAAAGATGTTTTTTATTCTAGATTATTATCTAAAGAAGATAGTAAGGCTGATCACTGGAAAGAAAAATTTATAGCTGAACTTCCCCATCTTTTGCCAAAAAAATCAAAACAAGACTTAAAAATAAACATGGTGGCATCATTCCCTATTCCCTTTATACCCCTGGTTAACTATCAACGGAAATCTATGCTGAAGGACTTGCCTTATGCACAGTCTTAAAACTGCGATGACAACTAGAAAAACAGATAATGACATGGAAAAAAGAACTATGAGATTTTTGTAAACAAGTTGGGTATAATACTTTACCCACTTCTAAACCTACTGACAAAGAAAGACAAAAAAAATTTACGGAAATCAAAATCTAGACATTCACATGCAAAGAAAATAATTTTCCTAAAACTTTTTTACAAGATCACCATTTCAAACAAAGGGGAAAAAGAAAGATACAAGTTTGCTACAACTGTAGAAAGGTGGGTCATTTCAAAAATAAATGCAGAGGTAAAAAGAAAATTAATGCACTCGAAATAGACCTAGATTTCAAAAAACAATTATTTGATATTCTATTAATAAAAAGAGATGACTCAGACGAATCTTCTAACTCTGATAATGAAATATTAATTGGAGAAATTAATGACGAGGATTTGATCTTTACTAGCTCAGACTCTGATTCGGACTCCGAAAATGCTTCTGAAGATAACTGCCAATGTAATTTTTTAAAGGCCATCATTGATATGAATAGTTTAAATATAAGTACTTTGACAAAAGAAGAAAATCTTATCATAGACCTGATTGATAACATTAATGACCCTGAGGCTAAAAAATAAGCCTTGATGCAATATATCAACATGGCTAAAGAGCTTTCTAGACCCACTACTCCTAAACCTTCTCTCATACCTTCAAGAGAAGATTATAGTTTTCACGACATTTTGAAAAGAGTTCACAACAAAACTCAAAATAATAGGGAAGCTTCGATTCCTAAGCTAAAAAGTGAAATAAATGAAGTTCGCAATGAACTAATAAATTTAAAAAATGTAGTAAAAATCCTAGAAATGGTTGATACTACTTTCAAAAAAGGAGATAACAATGATGAAAATACTGAAGAAGAGTTCAGTAACTTGGTACAAGATTATAACCATAATCTTCTGCCTCCTGAAATTTAAGACACTATGCCAAGGGTTCTAGAAAATGATGACCCTTAAAACTCGATCAAATGTAATATGTTAGAGAAAATTCAAAACAGTGAATATATTAATCTGTTAGACAAAGTCATAACTCGAGATGGTTTACTATCGCCAAAATCGTTGTTCAAAAATAATATAATTTCCAAACCACGGCCCTTATTGATTCAAGAGCTGATTTGAACTGTATAAATGAGGGCTTAGTCCCAACAAAATATTTTAGTAAAACTACACAGGTTCTAAAAACCGCTGATGGAAGTAAGATGACAATAAACTACAAGCTTTTTGATGCGGCTGTTTGGAATAACAACGTTTGCTTCAAATTTCCTTTTCTTATTCTTGGAACTCTTTTCCTAAATATGCTTTACCCTATAAAAATTGATAATACTGGTATTGAGGCTAACATAAAGGGACATGAGGTAAAGTTTACCTTCATAGATAAACCCAGAGTTCAAGCAAATAAATAATATCAAAGATAAAATCTCTACCAAGGAAAAATTCCTTTTTCATCTTAAAGAAGAAATCAAATATGAAACCATTGGGGAAAAAAATACTATCTCCTCAAATACAAAATAAAATTAGTAGTGTCAAAACTATTCTCAAAAAAGAAATATGCTCTGATGTCCTTAACGCCTTTTAGAATAGGAAATAGCATATTGTTGAACTTCCTTACGAACCTGGGTTTGATGAGCAAAAAATTCCTACGAAAGCTAAGCCTATTCAAATGAATAGTTGGCTCCTTAAAATTTGCAAAATCAAAATACAAGATTTGCTTGATAAAAAACTCATCAAAAAAAGTTCCTCACCCTGGAGCTCTTCAGCTTTTTTTGTTGAAAAAGCTTCTGAAATAGAAAGAGGAGCCCCTAGACTGGTTATAAACCACAAACCTTTAAATAAGGTTTTAAGATGGATTCGATATTCCATTCCAAACAAAAAAGACCTCTTAGATATATTGATTAATGCCTGCATTTTCTCAAAATTTGATTTAAAATATGGATATTGGCAAATACAAATAATAGAAAAAGACAGATATGAAACCGCCTTTAATGTTCCCTTCGAACATTATGGATGAAATGTTATGTCTTTTGGTTTAAAAAATGCCCCTTTTGAATGTCAAAACATCATGAATGACATATTTAATCCTTATACTAAATTTATGATTGTATACATTGATGATATTCTTATTTATTCCGAAACTATAGATCAACATTAGAAACATCTAAACACATTTTTTAAAGCTGTTGGAAACATCTAAACACATTTTTAAAGCTATTAAAAATGCTGGGTTAGTTGTATCAGCAAAAAAGATAAATCTTTTTAAAACAAAAATAAGGTTTCTTGGACATCATATTTATCAAGAAAGAATAATTCCTATTGATAGGACAATTAATTTTGCATCAAAATTCCTAGGTACTATTAAAGATAAAATCGAATGTCAACGATATCTCGGTTGCCTGAATTATATCGCTGATTTTTATGAAAACCTTGCTTTAGACACTAAGCCTTTGTTTCAAAGGTTAAAAAAGAATCCTTCTGATTGGACTAACGAGCATACCATGGCAATCAAAAAATTAAAATTGAAAGCCAAAGAACTGCCTTGCTTAGCATTATATAATCCTTCAGCGTTTAAAATTGTTGAAACTGACGCTTTAGAATAAGGACTAGATGGCATACTCAAACAAAAATTTCAAGAGCAAGAACAATTGGTGCGTTTTACTTCCAAAACCTAGAATCCTACTCAACATAACTATTCTATAGTTAAAAAGGAACTATTGACTATCGTTCATTATAGTGACATACTAAACTAAAATTTTCTTATTCGTACTGATTGTAAAGCAGCCAAAGATATCTTGAAAAAGACGTAAAAAATCTCTTCTCCAAACAAATATTTGCCCGATGGCAAGATATCATTTCATCGTTACAATTGAACACATTAATGGTAAAAATAACCATCTTCCTGACTTTTTGACCCGAGAATTTTTACAGGGAGGACAAGAGAAGGCAAAATCATCCGATGGATATAGTTCTCAGTCCGGGTAAATGCCTGGTCCCGTATAGTCATCCAATGAATATAGTTCTCAGCTCAGGAAAAGGCCCGGCTTCACCATCAACTCCAAGAGCTTTAATAAGAAAGTAAGTTCAAGAGATTGATATATCTCCTCAACAATTCCCTTTAAGCACTAATAACTCGAGTGCTAATAGAACTCCATTCTGGAAACAACATATATACCACTCATAATTGTTGAGAATGATCACAAGGGAAAAGACCCTACCGAAATATCAGCAATATATTTATGAAATCACCTCCATCCCAATATGGGAGAAAAATGTAGAGAATGGTATGAAGCCATATTTATGGAAACAAGATCTGTAACTATAGTACACTACTATAGAAATAATGACGCAGAGATTGCATACTCAAAATTCCAAATTCATAAAATCATCTCCTATAGAGATTGAGGATTAGATCCTTTAAAACCAAGTATGTTAAATACTAGAGGATTTAAAGTTATATTCTACAATTTTAAGATATTTGTTTCTATTGTTGCTATATATATATATATATATATATATATATATATATATATATATATATATCTATATCTAAGTCTTCCCAATGCCTATAGGCGAAAATGAACAGTGATTTCACCTATGCTCATCACCATCAGTAGTTCATCTCACGGTCGTGATTTTTCGATAGTGTTTTATTTTTCATTTTCTTTCTATAAGTCGAAATGATATAAAATTTTGAGCGTATATACATTTTAGTGAAGTGCACCTACTAAAAATATTTCGAAAAGTATAAATTGATCAAAATACCCTTGTAAAATTTTAGGGGTATTTTAGTTAATATATATTTTATGAATTATTTATTTTTTATTTTTATTAGATTCTTTTATTTTTAATGAACATACGCTCCACATCTTAGATCATTCTAATTTGTAGAAAAAAAATGAAAATGAAAACACTACCAGACAACTGTGCGCTTTGGACGGTGATGAGCATCGGTGAAATCATTGTTCATTTTCGCCTATAGGCATTGCATAGTATTTTATATATTTATATATTATTATTATTATAATAATAATAATAATAATAATAATAATAATAATAATAATAATAATATTAATAATAATATTAATAATAATCATAATAATACATTTTTGTAGGAGCTATTGGTCTTCTTTTAATACCCTATCCTACTTTATTAATTCCAGAGGCCTGACTATTAAGTGATTGTTAGAATATTTGCTCCAACTTATTAATGTCTTGTTCCGAACAATCATCAGTAATGTCTTCAATCAGATTATTAGAGGTTTCAGGAATTTTTTCTAAGGTTTTACCCAAATTTTAGATTTCCTAATCTAGATATAAGTTCATCTAGAAATCCAGAACTTACAAGTTGTAATCTAAACTTGTTTTTAGGCAACTCTGGTGAAGGTTTAAAAACTAGTGAAAAGATGTAAATGTTTACAGTTATTGTCAGAGTGAAATGTAAGTAAGACAGTTTATTATGCAAATAAAATTTGTATTGAGCTTTCGTACTTTTAGAATTGCTTATGTTATCTGGTTATTAATTTTTCTAGTTTTTTACTTATTTGCTGTCTGTGCATAGTAATTTTCATATTAAGTATTATTTTATCTAAGCATTAAGTATTTCAGAGTATCTATTTTTTAGTGTAGGTTTGTCTGTGAAATAGTATCCAAGTTGTACTTATGTTTACTTTAGTAATTTAATTTATTGTTTAAAGTTTGATCTAAACCTTAACAGTAGGTTGTTAAAGTCGTAATTAACAGTAGGTCGTATCTTGTGCAATCCTAAGTTGTAGTTGAGCAGGTACGCGCATGAAGTAAGTCCCCAGTGCATTTATCCCATTGATTGTGAAGCAGGAAATAGATAAATTGTGTTATTGACTCAATGGCTAGCCTGTTTAGGAGTAGATCTCAAACTTTAAACAAAGAAGCAAGTTCTTCTAGTTCTCATATTAGTAGTATTAAGAACACAAAAGAGATAGTCATATCTAATATAGAACAAAATATACAAAATTGGAATATTCCAAAAGTCCCAATATATGGAATATATAGAAAATGATATTTTCAATTCAAAAGTTACTATGCAATAAAGACAGTTGAAAAAACTGTATCTATTTTAGAGTCACAAGATGCTTTTTCTCTTCTATCTAAAGACAGATTAGAAGAGCATAAGAAAAAATGATATAATTAATTGCATATAGGATTGGTTCAGATTGCTGTCAAACCTTTAACTCGAACTGGACTTAATAATTTTGTTCTTCTTTGGTTAAGAGATGTTAGGCTTAGAAATCTTTTTGATTCCTTATTAGGAATTGTGGAATATAGCCTTTGTGAAGACCCAATTTATTTTAATTGCTATCCCAATTTCTCAATAGCTCTAATTGATCCCAATTTGTTAAAGGTATTAACTTTAAACCTTAAAACTCAAGGTTTTGATATGGAATTTGGTTATCACAATATTATTATAATCTATCGTATTTGTTAAAAAGTATTGAATACAATCGGCCCTGATGTAAAAAAAGTGGGCAAAAAGGGTCAAACTATATATTTTCAAACTAATGTTGAAAAATCAAACCTTATAGTCCCAAAGACAATAAGTTGGGACCAAGTTAAATTGCCAGCACAATGGAATTTACATAATGAAACCCCATCTAGTCCTGTACAAAATACTAATGTCAACTCTATAGTTGAATTCCCTAATGGGGAAGTTGAAATACAATTCAACCCTCAAAGGAGTGCTAGAATTCATATAGCCTCGCATAATTCTAGAATTTCTGCTAGAAGCTCAACTTGCTCTATTCCTAATACGGAATATGAACATCAACATATTGATGCCATTATACAAGGATTACAAAGGGTTGGTGGTATACAACAACCTATTTACAATGTGGAAACACCAAAGACAGAGAATTCTATACCAATATCACCCGAATAACCTTCTCTGATGTAGAATATGACCCTCAAGTTAATGTAATTGAAATCAAGACATTTCAAATTAATTATGAAAAAATTGAAGTTGATTTCAATTCTGATCATAATAAAGATGTTAGGGAATGGTTCTTAAATAAAGAAACTCAAAGATCATGACAATATATTAAAGAAAACCATATTGAAGCTATGTAAAAGGCTGGAGGAAATATGTTATTTTTTAGATGATTTGGAGAAATTTTTGCTAAACAAAACAAATTAACTTTCCCAGTTGAGTATATAAGAAAGAGGTATGTCAGAAATTCTCCTGATATTAATACTATAAATTCACAATAGAATTCTTATAAAACTGCAAAAGGATAAGTAAAATCTAGGCATCCTCTTGAAGGTATTATAATAGACCTTATGGGGTCAATAGGTGCCCCTTACAAACAAGCTCCTAATATTGCTCATATGGAAGAATTTAATACAATCATTGAGTAAAATAATTATACAAATCTCTATCTTAAATCCTTAGGGTAGCAAGCAGATAGAATTGAAGATTTGGTCTCTAAAAAATAAGTGTCGGAGGATAAAGCTTCATCATCTAAATTTGTTCCATCCTCTATTAAAACAATTGTGCCACTAGTTCTTAAACCTTCACCAGAGTTTCCTGAAAACAGGTTTAGATTACAACCTGTAAGTTCTGAATTTCTAGATGAAGTTATATCTAGATTAGGAAATCTAAAAATTGATGAAAAGGGTAAACCCTAGAAAACATTTCTGAAACCTCTAATAATATGATTGAAGACATTACTGATGATTGTTCGGAACATGACATTGATAAGTTGGGGCAAATATTCAAACAATCACTTAATAGTCAGGCCTCTGAAATTAATAGCGTAGGATTTGGTATTAAAACAAGACCAACAGCTCCTACAAAAATGTATTATCCTAGACCTTCTCTAATGGATATCCAACATGAAGAAGACGTTCTTATGGGATGTGCCACGTATGATGGCAAGGCAATTGTTGAATGGAACCTAAATACCCTTTGTGAGTATGAAATCCTTACCCTGCTTAGACATATGATGATGTCACGACCTCGCTCCTTGACCCCCGCCGGAGATCGATAGATCGCAGGTTCACGACCGGAGGTCGCAAACATCTCTCAGGTGGGAGTGGCTCAATCCATAAAAACACAGAATTGAGAGCAAATCACGAAAGAAAACTAGAATAAACCCATTCATCAACAAATATCAATCCAAAAGGTACAACCATTTTATTCACTCATTATCAAAAGTATTTACAATTTCTTCGAAGCGCTACTGGCCCAAAATACGCAAAAGGAAGTATATGTCATATTGCTGAAACCACCAAAACATACTGTGAAGTTCTTTGTAAAATGGCTTCTCAAAACTTCTTCATATCTTGCTTCAAATCCCCAAACTGCCACCCATCTTCACTCTACAGTTATGAAAATAAGATGGAATGAGCTAAAAGCCCAGTAAACAGATCTACACCATTGCATTTCAATTAGCATGATAGTGATAACAACATGTAGTGCACATATATACGTATATATACACATGTATCAAATGAAGTCCCTCGACATGCTTTTCAACACTCTAACAGTAATGTGATAATGGCAGTTCAATATATAATGCATAAGTCACAATCACCTTACTTAAAGCAGAGAAATAAGGATAACAGATCACAAACACAGTTAAAAGACCATGTAGAAAGCTTAAATAAGATAGGCAAATAGATCTAATTACTTCTGGTAGAAGCCACATCGGTCAGGCTAAGCTAATCCTGAACTTGGGACTTCTACCCTCACTCAGGAGGGTGGACAATAACAAGTGGGTAAATCCACGCCGTAGTGTCCTCACTTACACACACAATCCCTAGCGCGCTTTGGGGTTTCGATAGGCAGTGGCCTTGCAAGACACGACCTTCTCCTTATGCTCTTTTGGCGAGAGAGCGTTACACTACCATTAGGTGACCCAATGCGTAGTGCCTACATAGAGCTGGGGGGCGTGACCCTCCCAACTACTCACATCCTGAGTTTCGTCTTATCATGGGGAGTCAGGGGAAGATCGTAGCTGCCAGCACCATCATTCACATAGTAGGTGTCTATTCATATAACACATACGCACTGCAGTTGCCGACACCATCATTCACACAGTAGGTACCCTTCCCAACAGGCAGTTGTCAGCACCATCATTAACACAGTAGGTGCCCATCACATATCACATAAATAGCATGGTATCATCATTCACACAGTAGGTATCCATTCAAATATCAAATAAATAGCATGATACCATCATTCACACAGTAGATATCCATTCACATGTCACATAAATAGCGTGATACCATCATTCACACAGTAGGTATCCATTCACATATTACATATATAGCACGATATCATCATTCACACAATAGGTATCCATTCACATATCACATAAATAGCATGATACCATCATTCACACAGTAGGTATCCATTCACATATTACATAAATAACATGATATCATCATTCACACAGTAGGTATCCATTCACATATCACATAAATAGCATGATACCAGCATTCACACAGTAGGTCTTCATTCACATATCACATAAATAGCATGATACCATCATTCACATAGTAGGTATCCATTTACATATCACATAAATAGCATGATACCATCATTCACATAGTAGGTATCCATTTGGTGGTTCAACGATTCGTGTCAAACAAGGTGATAGTTCTGAAATTTATCAACATTGCCCACAGCGACATTCCTTTATAAAACGAAGTATAACTTTCAATCTAAAAGGAATTTCCAAATAGTTTCTACATGCAAGTTTTAGCCCATTCAAAGATCCTTCAAATGGCTATGGTTTGGCAAAAAATGAACGTCGTTTGGTTAGTTAAAATCAGTGACCACAGTGGTATTAGTGCAAAAATTCAGGAAAACAGTCAACAGTGATATACCTTTCCATTTTGAAATATAACTTCATTTTTGTAAAGAATTTTAACAAAGGGAAGAAACAAACATTTTATTGGACTCGAATATCTTCCCAATGGTGGTGGCTTGAGGCCAATCGGATCCCGTTTGGCTGCTCAAAAGTCTCTTTCAAAAACACACATGTTCCTTGAATTTCACATTAACATATAACATTTCTCAAGAACACATTCCATGACCTTCATTTCATGGTGAGGAACATGATAACAACCATTCACTCACAATGCACATACATAACATGCATTTCCCACATAATATAAGAATCATACATTCAGTCTTAGCATCCACTTTCATTATAGAACAAAAACCCCAAAATTTATTGAACAAGGCATAAGGAATTTCTACATTACTCACACATTCATTACTCATCTCACAAACATAAAACTCACGCTTCCTTACGACTACCATGCAATGGTAATGGATCCACTTGCCTGAATAATAATGGTGCCTTCTCCACTCCTCTTCTCACAGCTCTTACCCGCCCAACAATGGCTGCCCTCCAATAGTCACTTCTTCTAATCTTGTCTTAGCGAGAGAGAGAGAGAGAGAGAGAGAGAGAGAGAGAGAGAAATGAGGTAAGAATGAGTGGCATGGGTGAGAGATGAAGCTTAAGTACTCTTATATTTGGGGTGATGGTCCAAGTGTCATCAAAAGGGCTTAAAATCTAGACAGGTGGCACTCACATCAGCATGCGTTCAACAAGTGGCATACTCAACTCATGCATGTCAGAGACACAGCGGTGCTGGCCCTCTACACAGTCGGCGCTGCACACAACCCACTCGGCGCTGCACACAACTTAGTCGACGCCGCTCACAACTCAGCCGGCAATGCCCACAACACAGCTAGCACATGTACTTTCTCCTCTTCACAGCAGGCGCTACACACAACCCAGCCGGCGTTGGACAACTTAGCTACGCTAATCTCTACATAGTCAGCGCTGGTACTTTCTCCTCTTCACTGCCCGTGCTTCACACAACCCAGCCGGCACTAGGTTCTCTACTCAATTGGCACTAGTCTCTATACAGTCGGTGTTGGTACTTTCTCCTCTTCACAGCCGGTTTTGCACACAACCCAGCCGGCGGTGGACAACTTAGCCGATGCTGGGTTCTCTACTCAACCGAGAAAAAGTTTAGGTCGTCACAGATGATGTATGCCACAACAAGCATTAATAATGGAAATCAAGACCTTGATGTAGCCAAAGCAATTTTTGTGGGTTTTACCGGTCAATTAAGAGGATGGTGGGATAATTATCTCATGAAAGCAGAAAAAACTTATATCCTGACTGCTAAAAAGCAGTATACTACAACAAGAGCAATACAACCTGACCAGATACAAACAATTCAGGTTATTAAAGATGAGTGCGTCAACACCCTAATTTATACTATTGTCGTACATTTTATAGGCAATACAAGTATCCTGACTCAAATGTAGTCAGATCTATTGCAAAACTGAAGATGTCCTACCCTCTCTCATTATAAATGGTATAAGGATACTTTTACATCTAGACTCCTTACAGTTGAAGACTGTAGAGCTAGTTATTGGAAAGGACAATTCATTGCTGGTCTTCCCAAGTTATTTGCTGAAAAGGTTAAAAACAAGCTAAACGCTAAAAATAATGGCGAACTTAATTATGATCTTTATACCCTAGGAGAACTTTCTAATGAAATATGTGCAACAGGCTTAGAAATATGTACTGACCTAAAACTCAGAAAATAATTAGAAAAACAAAACCTAACGAGAAGAAAAGAATTAGGTGACTTTTGTGAACAATTTGGCTTTGAATCCATAAAATCAAAGCCCCATATTTCTCATTCTGATAAAAAAGTATCTTATAAATCCTATAAGAAGAAACCTAAAAGATTTAAGAAAAACTTTTTAAAAAAGAAAAATAAGTCTAAAACAGAAGATCAGGATAAAGAAAGATCTTGCAAGCATAAAAGGAAGGCTATTATCTGTAGGAAATGTGGCAAATTTGGCCATTATGCTAATAAGTGTAGAACTAAAAAGAAGATCAATAATTTAAACATTGATGAGGCCCCTAAAAGGCAACTGTGTCAAGTCCTCCTGACCACAGATGATGACTCAGAATCATTATCAAAAGAATTTATAAATATTATTGATGAATCTAACTCTTCTAGTCAAGAAGAAATGTGCAATAATATAGATTGCCAATGTGATTATTATAAATCAATTTGCCTTATGAATGGGTTAGAAGTAAATACTTTAACCCAGGAAGAAAATATTATTTTGGATATTATAGACAAAATAGAAGATCATGTTTCTAAAAGAGAAGCTATACTTACTTATATGTCTAAGTTAAAAACTAATGAAGATTCTTTTGAACAAAAAGACCAATATATTAAACCTACTTATGATTTTAAAAAATATAATAAGTATGGTAAAACAAAAAGAAAAATCAGTTGGTACCTCAAAAAATACGACTGTGTAAGAATTAAAATATGAAATAAATAATATTAAGCAAGATATAAGGCAATTAAAGCTAATAGTTGAACAATTGGAAACTCCTAATACATTAGGAGATAAAGAGCATGTCTCTCCACTGGTAGATGAATTTGAAGATCCTATCATTCCTCTATCAGAGAATAATCATATTTCTGAGAAAAATCAGAAAGATTTGATGTATGTCAATTTGGTAGATAAAGTTATATCACAAAAGTGCCATACTTATGTTACTATTGTGTTTAATAAAGAGTTTGATTTTCAAACTATAGCGTTAATAGACTTAGGCGCTGACTTAAATTGCATAAATGAAGGACTTGTTCCATCTAAATATTTTGACAAAACTACTCAGATGCATAATACTGCTGATGGAAAAAGAATGATAATTAATTATAAACTCTCTGATGTTGCAGTTTGTAATAATGGAGCCTGTTTTATTCTGCCATTTATAATGGTAAAATGCTTACCACAAGCCGTAATACTAGGGACTCCTTTTCTAAACCTTATGTATTCAATAAAACTATTGGATCATACTAGCATAGTATCTGAAATTGATGGTCACAAAGTAAAATTTGAATTAATTGATAAACCTAAAATAAAAGAAATAAACCTAGTACAAAAGCAAATAAAAAATAAAGAAAAATATTTATTCTCTCTAAAAGAGGAAATAAATTATAATAATAAAAGAAAACTTGAAATCTCCACATATTCAAAAGGATATTTAAATATTTCAAAATAAGCTTGGAAAAGATGTCTGTGTTGAAAACCCTAATACCTTTTGGAACAGAAAGCAGCACATGGTAGAACTGCCTTATGAACCAAATTTTGATGAAAGACTTATCCAATCCAGGTCCATACCTATTCAAATGAATAGCAGATTATTAGAAATTTGTAAAAAGGAAATACAAGATTTATTGAACAAAAATCTTATAAGAAAATCTTAGTCCCCTTGGAGCTGTCCAGCATTTTATGTTGAAAAAGCCACAAAAATGGAAAGAGGAGTACCTAGATTGGTAATAAATTATAAACCGCTAAATAAGGCATTAAAATGAATCCGTTATCCAATTCCTAATAAAAGGGATTTGCTGAACAGGCTTTACAAAGCAACCATATTTTCAAAGTTGGATATGAAGTCAACATATTGGCAAATTCAAATAGATGAAAATGATAAGTATAAAACTGATTTTACTATACCATTTGGGCACTACGAATGGAATGTAATGCCATTTGGAGTTAAAAATGCCCCTTCTAAATGTCAAAATATTATAAATGAAATCTTTAATCCTTATACAACATTTACAATTGTTTATATTGATGATGTACTCATATTCTCTGAATCTATAGATCAACACTGGAACCATTTACATCTTTTCCATAAAATTACTATGCAAGCAGGTTTGGTTGTCTCGGCCAAAAAGATTAAGCTCTTCCAAACTAATATACGTTCTTAGGCCACAATATCTTCCAAGCCACTATTACTCCAATATATAGAGTTTTACAATTTGCTGACAAATTTCTTGATGTTATCAAAGATAAAACCCAATTACAAAGGTTTCTAGGCTCTCTCAATTATAATGCTGAGTATTATAAAAATTTGGCAGCTGATTGCAAGCCTCTTTCCAACGCTTTCGGAAGAATCCTCCAAATTGGGGGGAGGAGCATACTCTTGCAGTAAGAAAAATCAAAGCAAAAGCCAAACAGTTCCCTTGCCTAGTTATTGCCCTTCCTAAAGCTTTCAAAATCATTGAAACTGATGCTTCTGAACCTGGTTATGGTGGAATCTTAAAATAAAGGTTTCAACCAACTAAAAAAGAAAAATTGGTAAGATATACTTCGGGACTTTTGAATTATGCCCAACAAAATTATCTAACCATTAAAAAGGAAATTCTTTCAATCATAAAATATGTTACAAAATTTGAAAGCGATGTTTTAAATCAAGAATATCTTCTAAGGGTTGATTACAAAGCGGCCAAAGATGTTTTAGAAAAAGATGTAAAAAATATAGCCTCTAAACAGATTTTTGCTTAATGGCAAGCAATTCTCTCTGCCTTTGATTTTAAAATTGAATACGTCAAGGGAAAAGCAAATTCCCTGCTTGATTTTTTAACCTATGAATTTCTGTTCGGACACTTGGAGAAAAATGGCTAATACTGATCCAAGCAGTAGTAGGAATATGTATTCCCCTAAAAACAAGGAGGATCAGAATAAGGCCAAAGCCCTAATCCTAAACCAAGGACGCCTTATATACAGAAGGCGATAATACCTATTATGGTCATAGAAAACAAGCATGCTCTAAAAGAGCCACATGACATTACTGAACTATATCTTGGAGATAATTTGCATCCGGAAACGGGATACAAAACCCGTGAATATTATGAGAAAATATTGACTGAAACTGAGTCAATAAGAATTGTCCATCATTATAGAAGTAGCAAAATCATTGGCTATTTAAGTTTTAGATTTATAGAATCATAATCTATGAAGAATGGGGATTTGAGCCCCTAAAATAAAAATACATGTCGGAAACCCTAAAACTAAGGGCTTACAATTATTATGACTACATAAAAGCTTGGGATGTAGTCCTATTATTCCAAAATGTTCAGCGGACCCATAGTTGATTCTTACAATTTCGTTTAAACACTAAAATGAGTGAGTTTCCACGATGGTTCAAAAGGGGAATGCTATACTGGGGACCAACCCCAAATATCTACCCATCAAAACCAAAAGAGGCATATGAATTGTTTCAAGTCTTTAATAGAGGCATAAATCAGGTTGATATTTGTATGCATTTCACGGCCTTATATGAGCTCCCTGGGATTCTTAAATGGGAATACTTAGTAACCCAAAACAAAGATGAATGAAATTGTATCCCTTATTTAGAACAAAGAATATTGATAAAATGGTGGGATTCATTTGAGGAATCTTATTTATATCCTGAAAAAATAAATTTAGAAAGGCTAAAATTAGCCAACCTTGAAAGTACATGTCCTAATAAAATAAATGACTATTTTAAACTACTAAAAGAGCAAAACCCAGAATGGTCTCCTAAAGAGATTAAAAAACAATTGTTAGTTGCTTTGAATGAAGAAGAGCCCAATGATATGTCCCTTACTTCCTTAAATGACAAAGAAGAAGATTATGCACAAGAAAATGAGGATGATTCATACGGCATCCTTACTCCTCCTAAAAATTAAGGAGACAAATTATTTGGGTTGGTCCCACTCCAAAACAATCTAGGACACGAAGGCCCGGAGAAAATAGTGTAAGCCATGATGTCAGTCCCCTCCGACAGGGGCAACTATAGCAGATACTATTTTTTACTATAGCAAGGACAAGTGGCAAATAAAAAACACTGTTTAAGATGGCAGTTACTATAGCTGTCACATGACGAAGTTACTGTTATGTCGGTGCAAGTATTGGAGGTTACTATTCGAGCATGAAATAGACATTTTGAAATCCGAAAATTCGGCTATAAAAGGGGAGGACCTTTCTCATTGGGACACCGAAGTTGGAAGGGCTTTGAGTCTATCTGAGTGTGTGCTTTTAAAGCTAATTCTCTGTCCTGAGTCTGTAAATTTCCTATAATCTTGCCAGTTGTAAATATATGTGTGAGTGTTATTGGGGAAACGTTCCAACATATCTTCCAAGAGAGTGGTGGCTACTTTCCAGTTATTGTCAGTGTGAAATGTAAGTAAGATAGTTTAGTATGCAAATGAAACTTGTATTGATCTTTCATACTTTTAAAATTACTTTTGTTATCTGGTTATTAATCTGTCTAGTTTTCACTTATTTGATGTTTGTGCATAATAATTTTCATATTAAGTATTATTTTATCCAAACATTAAGTATTTTAGAGTATCTCTGTTTTTGTGTGGGTTGGCCATTGAAATGGTATCAGAACCAAGTTGTACTTAAGTTTACTTTAGCAATTTAATTTATTCTTTAAAGTTTGATCTAAACCTTAACAGTAAGTTGTTAAAGTCGTAATTAACAGTAGGTCTTATCCTGTGCAACCCTAAGTCATGGTTGAGCACGTACGGCAAGAAGCAAGTCCCCAGTGCATTTATCTCATTGCCTGTGAAACAAGAAACAGATAACTGTGTTATTGCCTCAATGGCTAATTTGTTTAGGAGTAGATCTCAAACTTTAAACAATGAAGCAAGTTCTTCGAGTTCTCATCTTAGTTGTATTAAGAATACAAAGAAATAGTCATGTCTAACATAGAAAAAAGTACAAAAAATTGGAATATTTCAAAAGTCCCAATATATGAAATATATAGAAATGGATCTTTTCAATTCAAAAGTGACTATGCAATAATGACAGTTGAAAAAACTGTATCTATTTTAGAGTCACAAGATTCTTTTTCTCTTCTATCTAAAGATACATTAGAAGAGCATAAGAAAAAAGATTATATTTACTTGCATATAGGATTGGTTCAGATCGCTGTTAAACCTTTAACTCGAACTGGACTTAATAATGTTGTTCTTCTTTGCTTAAGAGATGTTAGGCATAGAAATTTTTTTGATTCCTTATTAGGAATTGTGGAATCTTGCCCTTGTGAAGGCCCAATTTGTTTTAATTGCTATCCCAATTTCTCAATAGCTCTAACTGATCCCAATTTGTTAAAGGTACTAACTTTAAACCTTTAAAATCAAGGTTTTGATAGGGAATTTGGTTCTCAAAATATTGCAATAATCTATCGTATTTGCTATAAAGTAATGAATATGATATGCCATGATGTAAAAAAAATGGGAAAAAGTGGTCAAACTATATATTTTCAAACTAATGTTGAAAAATCAAACCTTACAGTCTCAAAGACAATAACTTGGGACAAAGTTAAATTGCCAGCACAATGAAATTTACATAATGAAACCCCATCTAGGCCTGTACAAAATACTATCATCAACTCTATAGTTGAATTCCCCAATGGGGAAGTTTAAATACAATTCAACCCTCAAAAGAGTGCTAGAATTCATATAGGCTCATATAACTCTAGAGTTCCGGTTAGAAGCTCGACTTCCACTATTTCTAATACGGAATATGAACATCAACATATTGATGCCATTGTACAAGGATTACAAAAGGTTGGTGGTATACAACAACCTATTTACCATGTGGAAACACCAAAAATAGAGAATTCTATACCAATATCACCTGAACCAACCTTCTTTGATGTAGAATATGACCCTCAAGTTAATGTAATTGAAATCAAAATATTTCAAATTAATTATGAAAACATTGAAGCTGATTTCAATTCTGATCATAATAAAGATGTCAGGGAATGGTTCCTAAATAAAGGAACTCAAAGATCACGACAATATATTAAAGAAAAATATATTGAAGCTATGGAAAATGCTGGAGGAAATATGTTATTTTTTAGATGGTTTGGAGAAATTTTTGCCAAACAAAATAAATTAACTTTCCCATTTGAGTATATAGGAAAGAGGTATGTTAGAAATTCGTCTGATATTAATACTATAAATTCACAATAGAATTCTTATAAAACTTCCCAAGGAGAAAAAAAATCTAAGCATCCTCTTGAAGATATTATAATAGACCTTATGGGGTTAATAGCTGCCCCTTACAAAAAAGCTCCTAATACTGCTAATATAGAAGGATTTAAGACAATCATTGAACAAAATAATTATACAAATCTCAATCTTAAATCCTCAGGGGAGCAAGTGGATAGGATTGAAGATTTGGTGTCTAAAACAGAAGTGTCGGAGGATAAAGCTTCATCATGTAATTTTGTTCCATCCTCTATCAAAACAACTGTGCCACTAGTTTTAAACCTTCACCAGAGTTGCCTAAAAACAGGTTTAGATTACAACCTGTAAGTTCTGAATTTCTAGATAAAGTTATATCCAGATTAGGAAATCTAAAAAATTGATGAAAAGGGTAAAATCCTAGAAATTTGTTTTGAAACTTCTAATAATATGATTGAAAACATTATTGATGATTGTTTGGAACAGGACATTGATAAGTTGGAGCAAATATTCAAACAATCACTTAATAGTCAAGCTTCTAAAATTAATAAAGTAGGATATGGTATTAAAACAAGACCAACAACTCCTAAAAAAATATATTATCCTAGGCCTTCTCCAATGGATATCCAACATGAAGAAGACATTCTTATGGGATGTGCCATGTATTATGGCAAGGCAATTGTTGAATAAAACCTGGATACCCTTTGTGAGAATCAAATCCTTACCCTGCGTAGACATATGATGATGTATGCCACAACAAGCATTAATAATGGAAATCAAGACCCTGATGTTGCCAAATCAATTATCATGGGTTTTACAGGTCAATTAAGAGGATGGTGGGATAATTATCTCACGGAAGCTGAAAAAACTTATATCTTGACCACTAAAAAGCAGTATACTACAACAAGAGCAATACAACCTGACCAGGTACACACAATTCAGGTTACTAAAGATGAGTGTATTAACACCCTAATTTATACTATTGCCCTACATTTTATAGGAAATATAAGTATCTTGACTCAAAGGCAGTCAGATCTATTGCGAAACCTAAGATGTCCTACCCTCTCTCATTATAAACGGTATTAGGATACTTTTACCTCTAGACTCCTTACAGTTGACGACTGTAGAGCTAGTTATTGGAAAGGACAATTCATTGCTGGTCTTCCCATGTTATTTGCTAAAAAGGTTAAAAACAAGCCAAAAGCTAATATTTGTGCAACAGGCTTAGAAATTTGTATTGACCTAAAACCTAGAAAACAATTAGAAAAATAAAGCCTAACTAGAAGAAAAGAATTAGGTTACTTTTTTGAACAATTTGGCTTTGAATCCAAAAAATCAAAGCCCCATATTTCTCATTCTGATAAAAAAGGATCTTATAAATCCTACAAGAAGAAACCTAAAATATTTAAGACATTTTTTTAAAAAGAACAATAAGTCTAAAATAGAAGAAGAAGATAAAGAATGGCCTTCTAGGCATAAAAGAAAGGTTATTATCTGTAGGAAATGTGCAAAGTTGGCCGTTATGCGAGTAAGTGTAGAACTAAAAAGAAGATCAATAATTTAAACATTGATGAGGGCCATAAAAAGCAACTGTGTCAAGTCCTCCTGACCTCAGATGATGACTTGGAATCATTCTCAGAAGAATCTATAAATATTATTGATGATTCAGACTCTTCTAGTGAAGAAAAATTGGGCAATAATATAGATTGCCATTGTGATTATTATAAATCAATTTGCCTTATGAATGGGTTAGAAGTAAATACTTTAACCTAAGAAGAAAATATTATTTTGGATATTATAGACAAAATAGAAGACCCTATTTCTAAAAGAGAAGCTATACTTACTTATATGTTTAAGTTAGAAACTAAGGAAGATTCTTTTGAACAAAAAGACCATTGCATTAAACCTACTTTATGATTTTAAAAATATAATAAGTATGGTAAAACAAAAAGAAAAATCGGTTGGTACCTCAAAAAATACGATTGTGGAAGAATTAAAATATGAAATAAACAATATTAAGCAAGGTATAAAACAATTAAAGCTAAGAGTTGAACAATTGGAAACTCCTAATACATTTAGAAGATAAAGAGCCTGTCTCTCCATTGGTAGATGAATTTTAAGATCCTATCATTCCTCTATCAGAGAATAATCATATTTTTGAGAAAAATCTGAAAGATTTGACGTATGTTAATTTGGTATATAAGGTTATAGCACAAAAATGACATACTTATGTTACTGTTTTGGTTAATAAAGAGTTTAATTTTCAAACTATAGCCTTAATAAACTCAGGTGTTGATTTAAATTGCATAAATGAAGGCCTTGTTCCCTCTAAATAGTTTGACAAAACTACTCAGATACTTAATACTGCTGATGAAAAAAGAATGATGATTAATTATAAACTCTTTGATGCTGCAATTTGTAATAATGGAGTATGTTTTATTCTGCCATTTGTAATGGTAAAAGATTTATCGCAAGTTGTAATACTAGGGACTCCTTTTCTAAACCTTTTGCATCCAATAAAACTATTGGATCATACTGGCATTGAATCTAAAATTGATGGTCACAAAGTAAAATTTGAATTTATTGATAAACCTAAAATAAAAGAAATAAACCAAGTACAAATCAAATAAAAAATAAAGAAAATTTTTTATTCTCTCTAAAAGAAGAAATAAGTTATAAGATAATAGATGAAAAATTGAAATCTCCACATATTCAAAAGGATATTCAAATATTTCAAAATAAGCTTGAAAAAGAAGTAGGAAGCAGAAAAAACTTATATCCTGACTACTAAAAAGCAGTATACTTTATATATATATATATATATATATATATATATATATATATATATATAAGGTTGTTCTTTATTTGATAGATTCGGATTATGGAGTTTAGATTTTATGTTTTTAACATTGCTATAATATATAGAGTATAGAAATGTTTTTAACATTGCTATAAAAAGTAATTATGCTATAAATGTTTTTATAGCATTGCTATAAAAACATTAGCAATGTTTTTATAGCATAATCACTTTTAAACTGTGCAGATAATTGTAACCGTCAAGTTATGACTAAAATAATTTTGAATACTGTTGATGCCAAGAGAATGATGATTAATTATAAACTTTGTGATGCAATAGTTTGTAATAATGGAGCCTGTTCTATATTACCATTCGTAATGGTAAAAGGCTTATCACAAGTTGTTATTCTAGGAACACCTTGTTTGAACCTCTTATATCCAATAAAACTATTGGATCACACTGGTATAAAATCTAAAATTGATGGTCATAAAGTAAAATTTAAATTTATTGATAAACCAAAAGTAAAAGAAATACATCAAGTTCAGAATCAACTAAAAAATAAAGAAAATTTTTTATTCTCCCTAAATGAAGAAATAAATTATAAAACAATAGAGAAAAATTTAAAATCTCTGAATATTCAAAATAAAATTAAAATATTCCAAGATAAGCTTGAAAAAGAAGTTTGTGTTGATATTCCTAATGCTTTGTACAATAGAAGACAACATATGGTAGAATTGCCTTGTGAACCAAATTTTGATGAAAGACTTATTCCGACAAAATCTAGACCGATTCAGATGAATAGAAGATTATTGGAAATCTATAAAAAGGAAATACGAGATTTATTACATAAAAATCTTATAAGAAAATCATACTCCCCTTGGAGCTGCCCAGCCTTTTATATAGAAAAAGAGGCAGAACTGGAAAGAGGAGTTCCCAGATTAGTGATCTAATATAAACTATTAAATAAGGCATTAAGATGGATTCGCTAGCCAATTCCTAATAAACGAGATTGTTGAATAGATTGTTCAAAGCTACGATCTTCTCTAAATTTGATATGAAATCAGGATACTGGTAAATTTAGATAGCCGAAAAGGATAAATACAAAACTACAGTCACTGTACCATTTGGACATTATGAATGGAACGTAATACCTTTCGGACTAAAAAATACTCCTTCTGAGTTTTAAAATATTATGAATGAAATATTTAATCCATATACCACTTTTACAATTGTTTATATTGATGATATACTTATGTTCTCTAAATCTATAGATCAACATTGGAAACACTTCCATTTTTTCCATAAAATTGCATTTTTTCCGTAAAATTGTTATGCAAGCAGGTTTGGTAGTCTCAGCTAAAAAGATTAAGCTCTTTCAAACTAAAATTCGATTTTTGGGACACAATATTTCTCAACGTATTATAACTCCTATTGACAGAGTTCTGTAATTTCCGGACAAATTTCCTGATGAAATTAAGGATAAAACCCAGTTACAGAGGTTTCTGGGGTCTCTTAATTATATTGTGGATTATTATTTTAAATCTGGCGGCTGATTGTAAGCCCCTTTTTCAAAGACTTCGAAAAAATCCGCCAGATTGGGGGGGAGCAACATACTTTCGCAGTAAAAAAGATAAAGGCAAAAGCTAAACAACTACATTGTTTAATTATTTCTCCTTCAAAAGCTTTCAAAATTATTGAAATAGATACCTCTGAACTCGGTTATGGTGGAATCTTAAAACAAAGATTTCAACCAACTAAAAAAGAAAAATTAGTAAGATATACCTCTGAAATTTGGAACTCAGCACAACAAAATTACTCAACCATTAAAAAATAAAATCTTTCAATTGTCAAATGTGTTACAAAATTTGAAAGTGATATTTTAAATCAATAATTTTTAATAAGAGTCGATTGCGAAGCTGCTAAAGATATTCTAGAAAAATATGTTAAAAACATAGCATCTAAACAGATTTTTGTTAGTTGGCAAACCATTCTTTCCTCATTCGATTTTACAATAGAATATATAAAGGGAGAGTTTAATTCCTTACCTGACTTCTTAACCCATGAGTTTTTATAGGGACACTCGAAAGAAAATAGAAGCTAATACATCAAGCAGCAGCTATCAGAATAGATCTTCTCCTTATAATAAGGAGGTAAATGAAATGGCTAAAGCCCTAATACAAAACCTAGAACACCTTATGTTGAAAAGGCATTAATACCTATAATGGTTATTGAGAATAAGCATGCTCTAAAAAGGCCGAATCAAATAGCTGATCTTTATCTTATAGATAATATGCATTCTGAAATAGGGTATAAAACCTGAGAATATTATGAAAGGATATTGACTGAAACAGAGTCAATAAGGATTTTCCATTATAATAGGAATATCAAAATTATTGGCTATTCAAAATTTCAGATCTTAAAGATCATTACATATGAAGAATATGGCTTTGATCCCTTGAAACATAAATATCTTTCAGGAGCCCTAAAGGTCAGGGCTTATAATTATTATGACTACATTAAAGCTTGGGATGTAGTAATGCTCTCTCAAAATCCTCAAAGGACCCATAGTTGGTTTTTACAATTCCGACTAAACACTAAAATAAATGTATTTCTGTAATGGTTTAAAAGATGGATGTTGTATTGGGGACCTACTCCAAACATCTATCCAAAAAACCCAAAAGAATCATATAAGCTCTTTCAAGCCTTTAATAGAGGAATAAACCAAGTAGATAGATGTATGCATTTTACAACACTTTATGAAATCCTTTGGATTCTGAGATGGGAATATATAATTCCTAATAATAATGAATGGGATTATCTCCCTTATTTAGAAAGGAGGGTCATGATAAAATGGTAGGATTCATTCGAAGATACTTATCTTCACCCACAAAATATAAAACTTGAAAGGCTTATACAAGCTAATTTTGAAACCCCAAATCCTAATAGGATTGATAAATATTTCAAGCTCTTAAAAGAGCATTATCCGAATCTATCAAATAAAGAAATTAAAAGATAATTATTATTAGCTCTAAATAAAGATGAGCCAAATGATATGTCGTTAACCTCCTCAAAAGACAAGGAGGAAGACTATGCAGAAGAAAATGAAGATGACTCCTATGGAATCCTTACACTTATAAGAAGATAAACAAGTATAATGGGCTGGCTCGACTCCATAACAATCTAGGGATCGAAGGCCCAAAGCGAATAATGTAAGCTATGACAACACTCTCCACCGATAAGGGTTACTGTAGTAGCAAGGACAGATCAATGTAGTGTCAGCACAATAATTCAGGCTACTATAGCAGCAAGGATAAATCACTATAGTGTCGGCACAATAATTCAAAGATTCCTGTTACTTTTGGCCAGTTGGAAATGTTGTGTTACACCACTATCATCTTTTCGGACTCCGAAATAAAATTTGAAGTCCGACTTTCGCTTATAAAAGGAAGGAAAAGGCCTCATTTAAGGGTATCGAAAGAAGTCCCAGTATTTAGCCTAAATGTTTCTATATGAGTGTATTCTGTCTAGTTTATTCCCTGCTTTGAGTCTATAAAAATTAAGAGAGTTTGTTGAGAGAGATTATATTAGCATATGTGTGATTGTTTTAGGAAGGAAGTACCAGATTATATCCTTGAGCAGTTGAAGGTTTTTACAAGCTTCTGTATATGTGAAATGTACGTCTTTGTTTTATAATTTTGTTTTATTATAAAGTTTGTATTGCATATTTGTACTGCTTCAGTTCTTACCCATCCTATTTGTAAAATCTACTTGATTTGAATATTGATTGTGATTCCGAAATGGTATCGGACCAAGTTATTAGTTTATTACTTAAAGTTTGATTTTCACCCAAATATGCCAGCTATTAAAGTCGTAAAAAATGGTACGCCTAATCCTGTGGAAACCTAAGTCATGGTTGAGCACATACGCGCATAGGATAAGTCGCCAGTGCATTTATCCCATTGACTTTGAAACATGAAATAGGTATTATTGACGCAATGACCAGTCTATTTAGGAGCAGATCTCAAACTTTAAGCAATGAAGCTAGTTCTTCCAGCTCCCATTTTAGTAGTATTAAGAATACTGAAGAAATTGTTATTTCTAATATAGAAAAGAGTTTACAAAACTGGAACATTCCTAGGGTCCCAATTTGTGAAATATATAGAAAAGTATCCTTTCAGTTTAAAAGTGATTATGCTATAAAAACAGTTGAAAAAACAGTTTCCATCCTTGAATCACATGATACCTTTTCTCTTCTATCTAAAGATAGATTAGAGGAATATAAAAAGAAAGGTTACAATTATCTGCATATAGGATTAGTCCAAATTGCTGTTAAACCCTTAACTTGCACTAAACTAAATAATTCTGTCCTCCTCTGCTTGAGAGATATTAGACACATAAACTTTTCTGACTCCTTATTAGGAATAGTTGAATCTAGCCCTTGTGAAGGTCCAATTTACTTCAATTGCTATCCCAATTTCTCAGTTTCTTCAACTGATCCCAACCTTTTAAAGGTATTAACGTTAAACCTTAAAACTCAAGGGTTTGATATGGAATTTGGCTCACAAAACATTGCTATAATTTATCGTATCTGTTATAAGGTAATGAACACAATTTGCCCTGATGTCAAGAAAATGGATAAGAGGGGTTAAATGATATATTTTCAAACTAATGTTGAAAAATCAAATTTAATTATTCCGACAGTTGGTGAAATACAACATTTATAATGTGGAAAATCCAAAGACTAATGATTCTAGACCTACTTCACCTGAACTAACCTTTTTTGATGTGGAATATGATCCTCAAATTAATGTTATAAGAATTAGTATATTCCAGATTAATTATGAAAAAATTGAAGCTGATTTTAATTCTAGCCATAATAAAGATAGCAAAGAATGATTTCTTAATAAAGGAACTGATAGATCTCGTCAATATATTAAGGAAAAATATATTGAAGGCATGAATAAGGCTAAAGGAAATATGTTATTTTTTAGATGGTTTGGAGAAGTCTTTGTTAGGCAACATAGACTCACATTTCCATTCGAATATATAAGAAAGATGTATGTGAAAATCTCCTGATATTAATATGTTAAATTCTCAATACAATTCTTACAAAACTACTAAAGGAGAAATAAAATCTAGACATCCTTCAGAAGATATTATAATAGATGTTAAGGGAACCACTGCTGTCCCATATAAAAAAACTTTTGATAATTCTAATATGGAAGGATTTAAAGCAATTATAGAACAAAATAATTATATTAATCTTTGTCTTAAATCTATAGGAGAGCAAGCCAATAGAATAGAGGATTTAGTATTTAAGAAAGATGGTATGGAAGATAAACCCTCATCTTCAAAAGATATACCATCTTCCATAAAAACTATTGTTCCCTTAGTTTTTAAATCCTCACTTGAATTACCTAAAAAGAGGTTTAGATTACAGCCTGTAAGTTCATAATTTCTTGATAAAGTTATATCTAGATTATGAAATCTGAAAATAAATGAAAAAGGTAAATTCCTTGATAAAATTCCAGAGACCTCTAATAACATGATTGAAGATATTACTGATGACTGTTCTGAACAAGATATAGACAGTCTGGAGCAAATATTTAAACAATCAGTCAACATTGAACCGACTGAAATCAATAAAATAGGATATGGAATTAAAACCAAACCAACAGCTCCTACAAAAATGTATTATCTGAGACCTTTTCTTGTTGATATCCAACATGAAGAAGACATCCTAATGGGATCTGTCATGTATGATGGCAAAGCAATTGTAGAATGGAATTTAGATACTTTTAGTGAATATCAGACTCTTACCTTGCTCAGACACATGATGATGTAAGCCACAGCTAGCATCAATAATGGAAATCACGACCCCGGATGTGACCAAAGCAATTATAGTAGGATTTACAGAACAACTTAGAGGTTGGTGGGATAATTATCTCACTGAGACAGAAACAAGAAGCAGTACACAAAAACTAGAGCAATACAACCTGTCCAAATACAGACAGTTCAGGTTACTGAAGATGAGTGTGTGAACACTCTAATTGAAACTATTGCCTTGCATTTTATAGGGAATACAAGTACACTAACTCAAAGACAATAAGATCTCATGCAAAACCTTAGATGTCCTACACTTTCCCATTACAAATGGTATAAAGATACCTTTACGTCCAGACTCCTTACAGTTGAAGACAGTAGAGCTAGTTATTGAAAAGGACAATTCATTGCTGGAATTCCTAGATTATTTGCTGAAATGGTTAATAACAAACTAAAAGCTAAAAATAATGGTGAGTTGAATTATGATCTCTATACTCTAGGTGAATTATCCATTGAAGTTTGTGCCACAAGCTTAGAATATGTATAAACCTAAAATTAAGGAAACAATTAGAAAAACAAAACCTAACAAGAAGAAAATAGTTAGGTGATTTCTTTGAACAATTTGGTTTTGAATCTATAAAGACAAAAACCCCACTCAAATTGATAAAAGACGATCTTTTAAATCCTACAAGAAACAATCTAAAAGATTTTAAAAAAATTTCTTAAAAAAGTAAAAGGCTAGTACTGATGAAGATAATTAAGAAAAATCTTTTAGGCATAAAAGAAAGCCTATCATTTGTAGAAAATGTGGTAATTTGGACATTACGGTAATAAATGTAGAACCAAAAGAAAGATTAATAATTTAAATATTGATGAGGGCCTTAAAAGGCAACTCTGTCAGGTTCTCCTGTCCTCTGATGATGACTAATATTATTGATGAAATTGACTCCTCTACCAAGGAAGAAGTAGGCAACAATTCTGATTACCAATGTGATTATTATAAATCAATATGTCTTATGAATGGATTAGAAATTAATACTCTAACCCAAGAAGAAAATATTATTCTGGATATTATCGACAAAATTGAGGATCCTATGGCTAAAAGAGACGCTTTACTTACTTATATTTCTAAGCTAAAACCCAATGAAAATTTTCCTGAACAAAAAGATGGTTATACCAAACCCACTTATGAATTTAAAAATATTATTAGTATGATGAAACAAAAGGGAAAATCAAGAGGAACTTCCTAAGATACTACTATGGAAGAATTAAAATGTGAAGTAAATAATATAAAGCAAGAAATAAATCAGCTTAAAATAAGAATCGAACAATTAGAAACTCCTCAAACAGGAGGAAACAAACCTATTGTCCCACTTGTGGATGAATTTGAAGATCTTCATATCCCTTTATCTAAAAACAATCATATTGCTTATAAAAATCTGAAAACCTTGACATATGTCAATTTAGTTGATAAAGTTATATCTCAAAAATAGCATACTTATGTCACAATTGTGGTCAACAAAGAATTTAACTTTCAGACTGTCACCTTAATAGACTCAAGCGCAGATTTGAATTGTATTAATGAAGATATATATATATATATATATATAACCAAGGCTCTAAACAATCAAATTTGAGCCTGCCTAAAATTTTTTACTAGCTGTTTTGATGCCCAAATATCTTCAAATTGATCATCTCGACATCAAGATGCATGGACATGAGAAAAAAATAGATTTCAAGTTTTGAAAATTGAGTATTTTGTAACGTAATTTTGGACCGTCAATTTTCAAGATTTTCAAGTTTTCATAGATCTATTAATCTACAATATTTTTGAAGCTTTAAATGTTATGAATAGATATGAAAATATATTTTATGGTTATCACAAAGATTTTCAGTAGTGAAACCACATTTATTGACACTATTTGAAGGTAGGCTCTAATTTGATTGTTTAGAGCCTAGGCTCTATACAAACCGCACTATATATATATATATATATGGCCTACTTTATTGATTTCAACAGGTTGCTACTAAGTGATTGTCTAAACATTTGTTCCAAATTATCAATATCTTTCTCTGAGCAGTCCTCAGTAATATCCTTTATCATATTTGTGGAGGTTTCAGGGATTTTTTTCTAGGGCTTTCCCCTTTTCATATATTTTTAAACTACCTAATATGGTGATTACTTCATCTAAGAAATCAAAACTAACATGTTGTAATCTAAATATATTTTTTGATAATTCAGGTGAAGGTTTAAAAACCAAAGGTGGAGTAGTCTTAATAGAGGAAGGAACATGTTTGGAGGTTGTTGCCTTTTCTTCCAAGGTATCCTTTTTAGATACCAAATCCTCAATCCTATCAGCTTGTTCTCCTAAGGATTGATATAAAGATTTGCATAGTTATTTTGTTCAATAATTGTTTTAAATCCTTCCATATTAGGAGAGTTATAAGTTTTTTTTGTAAGGAGCAGTTGTAGATCCCATAACATCTATTATTATATCTTCAGGAGGATGTCTAGATTTTATTTCTCCTTTGGCATTTTTATAACAATTATATTGTGAATTTATTGTGTTAATATCAGGGGATTTTTTGACATACATTTTTCCTGTATATTCAAATGGGAAAGTTAATTTATTATGTTTAGCAAAGATTTCCCCAAACCACCTGAAGAAAAACATATTACCTCCAGCCTTATACATGGCTTCAGTATATTTCTCTTTTATATATTGTCTTGAGGCTGATGTTCCTTTATTAAGAAACCATTCTCTAATTTCTTTATTATGTTTTGAATTAAAGTCTCGTGATTTTTTCATAATTAATTTGAAATGGTTTTATTTCAATGACATTTACATGTTGTGGATCAAATTCTACGCCAGAGAATGTTGGTTCAGAGGACATGGGTCGTTGTTTTTGGAGTTTCAACATTGTATATTGGTTGTTGAATATCACCATCAACTCTTTGCAATCCACGCAAGATAGCATTAGTTTGTTGGTGTTCATAACTAGGATAAGGGATAGAAGAAATAAAACTTCTAGCTGGGATTTTAGGACTTAGGGAAGAAAGATGAATCCTAGCACTCCTTTGAGGGTTAAGTTGTATTTGAACTTCTCCAGAAGGGAATTCTATTATGGAGTTAATATTCTCATTTTGATCAGGTTTAGGGGGAGTTTCATTATGCAGGTTCCACTGCTCTGGTAATCTGACCTAGTCCCAAGTGATAGTTTTAGGGATAATAAGATTAAATTCTCAATATTAGTTTGGAAGTAAATTGTCTGTCCTCTTTTATCCATTTTTCTAACATCAGGACATATTCATTGCTTTATAACAGATACAGTAGACTATAACAATGTTTTGGGATCCAATTTCCATATCAAAACCTTGTGTTTTAAGGTTTAAAGTTAATACTTCTAGTATATTGAGATCAGTCAATGAGACTGAGAAATTGGGGTAACAGTTGAAGTAGATAGGACCTTCACAACGACTACATTCCATGATTCTTAATAAAGAATCAGAGAAATTCCTATGACGAACTTCTCTTAAACACAATAGAACATAATTGTTTAGCCTGGTTCGAGTCAGGGGTTTTACTGCAATTTGGATCAGACCTATATGCAAGTAGTTATATCGTTTTTTCTTATGTTCTTCTATTCTATCTTTTGATAGAAGGGAAAAGGAGTCTTATGATTCTAAAATAGATATAGTCTTTCAACTGTCTTTATAGAATAATCACTTCTAAATTGGAATGAACCTCTCCTGTATATTTTATATATAGGGACCTGGGGAATATTCCAATTATGCATACTCATTTCTATATTAGATATAACTATTTCTTCAGTATTCTTAATACTACTAATATGAGAACTAGAAGAACTTGCTTCACTATTTGATGCTTGAGATCTAGTCCGAAATAGGCTAGCCATTGAGTCAATAATACAATTATCTATTTCCTGTTTCACAGTCAATGAGATAATTGCACTAGTGTTTTATCTTATGCGCTTAGGGTTCCACAAGATAAGACGGATTGTTAATTACGACTTTAACAGTTGGCCTATTTGGTATAGATCTAAACCTTAAACAATGAACTAATAACTAGGCTCTGATACCAGAAGTAAAATGGCATTAGTAAAAACGCACCCGCAAGATTCTAAAAATTCTAAAGTTTATAGACTAAAATAATGATAAGCAGGACTATGATATACTCATACAACAGATAAGTAAAGAAATAGATAGATGGATGACTATCCAGATGATATAACAAACCCTTAAGGTACAGATACAAAACACCAACTTCATTTGCATAATGAGCAAACTTACATCTCACATTAGCAAAAGCTAGCAAACAACTTCCATTCATCTGGAAAATATATAGGTACGTTGTTTTAGTAACAGTCACACATACACTCAGCAGACTCACATACTATCACTCATACGACTCTCAGAATTTTACAGACTCGAACCAGAGAATAATCTTGAGAAACAACTCCTAAAGAAAACACACTCCCCTCTCCAAAACCCTTAAAACTCCCTCTTTTTTTAGGTGAAACTTCGAATTTCAAAATATTTATTTGAAGTCCAAATAGCAATCTCCAATTATTGTACCGACATTACAGTAACTTCGTCATGTGATATCTACAGTGATTGGCATCTTAAACTGTGTTTTTTGTCTGCCTCTGATCCTTGCTATAGTGAAATATCGTATCTGCTATAGTACTGCTACAGTAGCCCCTGTTGGTGAAAAGTGACATCATGGCTCACGTCATTTTCTTCGGGCCTTGGTGTCCTGGATTGTTTTGGAGTTGGGCCGGCCCAAGTAATTTGTCTCCTTAATTTTTAGGAGTGGTAAGGATGCCATAACAATCATCTTCATTTCCTGTGCATAGTCTTTTTCCTTGTTTTTTGAAGAAGTGAGAGACATATCATCCGGTTCCTCTTCATTTAGAGCTAGTAATAATTGTCTTTTGATTTCTTTGTTTGATAATTATGGATTATGGTCTTTTAAGAGTTTTAAATATTCATCAATCCTATTAGGACATGGACTTTCCAAATTGGCTAGTTTTAGCCTTTCTATTTTTATATTTTGTGGGGAAATATAGGAGTCCTCAAACGAATCCCACCATTTTATCAATATTTTTCGTTCTAGGTAAGGAATATAATCCCATTCATCTTTATTTAGTGTTATCGTATACTCCCATCGGAGAATCCAGGGGACCTCATATAAGGCCGTAAAGTGCATATAAATATCAACCTGATTCATGCCCCTATTAGAGACCAAAAACAATTCATATGATTGTTTTGGTTTTGGTGGGTAAATATCTGGGGATGGTCTCCAATATAACATCCACCTTTTAAACCATTATGGTAATTTGGTCATAACTTGGTCCAAAAACATCCAATCAAACCGAAACTTGGTCCCTGGGGGTTTTCGAATATTTCAGATTCAATGGCGGTGGTCCCATGATCCTTTGATGCTCTGGTGATAGGACTGTAGTTATAAGGTCCATTTTCAACACTCTAGAGGCCGAATTTCAGAAACTGTTTTTGCATCTGAACTGCCTTAAACTGGTCGAATCACGACGAAACTTGATAGGCATTCTTAGGAGACCCTTGGCCACATTTTTAGCATTCTTGAGCCATTATGAGACTGTCGAAAATTTCACTTTGGATCCGGGCTTATTCACCTACAGCTTCCGTAGTCCACAGGCATTTTGGTACCTGCGGACCTAGGTCGTAAATTGCTCTCTTTTTATTCGTACTGGGGATACAAGTGTCGAAAAATACCTTCCAAAATATACATATATATATATATATATATATACACACACACACACACTTATACCTTTGATTTTAAGATTGAATATATAAAGGGAGAATCAAACTCCCTGGTTGACTTTTTAACTCGTGAGTTTTTGCAGGGGCAGTCAGAGAAGATTGACTAACACTGCCTCAAGTAGTAGTAGAAATATGAATTCCCCTAAACACCAGGAGGATCAAAATAAGACTAAAAGCCCTAAGCCAAGAACGCCTTATATTGAAAAGGCTATAATTCCTATCATAGTTATAGAAAACAAACATGCTCTAAAAGAGCCAACTGAAATAGCAGAGCTTTATCTTATAGATAATATGCATCTTGAAGTAGGATATAAGACCCGTGAATACTATGAGAAAATATTAACTGAAACTGGGTCAATAAGAATTGTCCATAATTATTGAAGTAGCAAAATTATTGGCTATTCTAAGTTTCAAATTTATAAAATCATAACTTATGAAGAATGGGGATTTGATCCCCTAAAATACAAATATCTCTCAAAAACCTTAAAAATAAGGGCTTACAATTATTATGACTAAAAAATAGACACTCGTATCTTCTTCTTCCTGGGTCCAAATGAGCCTAAATTTTGGGACCATGTTCGTCTCATCGGCCCGATCGATTCGATATATGGCACGTCCCACGGTGTGGCCTGAGTCGAAAGAAAACTGAGAAAGAAGACCACGATTTGAAGCAAAATTGCAGAGTTTTAAGCAAGCACACTCTTTGATCGAGCGGCCACATCACGACGCTCGCATGTCGGATCGGCTTGAAACCAGTCTCGTTGTGACCACAACGTCAAGGTCTTCACCCGATCTAAGCTTCGCGTGTGATGGACGCTTAGATTTGCCAGATGATAGGGATAAATTTCATATATTTTTCGGCCTCCAACAAGCAAATTCTGGCCACAATACTTAATTTGGAAAACGATCATTCGGACATCAAATTGAGCCACATTCGTTGCCAAATGTTCATGACGACATGCTCATAAATATGTAGTGAACAAATCAAAGAAAAACAGTAGGAAATGGGCGTAATCTTGAATCAAAGATCACACGTTTCTCATATCTTTCCCATGTCATGATCGTGGCCTAAAACCCCTATCCACAGCTTGAGATTCATACCAAAACGACCGTCTTCATGAGCTGATCAATAATGCATTATTATTTTGGCTAGACAGAGGCTTGAAAGACCTCGAATGGGCCACGAAAAGATGCAAAATGTGCATGGCCATTGGATGGACTGAATCGACATTTCATGAATTGTGAGCAAAGGGCAAAATCGTCATTTTGCCCTTATTTTTTTATTTTTAGTTAATTCATTTAAATGCTATTTTTTAACAATTAGATCAAATTTTGAGCATCCACTCATGTTTGGATGAAACCCCTATAAATACACGTGATGTAAACATTGAAAGAACCCTTTGATTAATAAAAAATTCTAGCTTCTATTTGGGTCACGTTTTTCTTGGAGAGAGAAAGAGAGGAGAGAGAAAATTTTGGATGGTACCCTTGAGATCCATTGAGGTAATTTTCTCTCTCCTCTTCTCTCTTTCTCTCTCCTCTATTTTTTCTCTCTCTTCTCTTTCTCTCTCCTCTTCTTTCTTTTCTCTCTCTTCTTCTTTCCTTTTCTATCTTCCTCTTTCCTTTTCTCTCTTCCTCTTTCCTTTTCTCTCTCTTCTTTCCCATCTCTCTCTTCTTCTTTCCTTCCCCTTTCTTCTTCTTTCTTTTCTCTCTCTTCTCTCTCTTGCCTTCTCTCTCTTTTGACAGGAATGGCAAGCCGAGCCCTTTCCCGAGTGGCAGGCTCAGTTGCCGCCCCTGTCATTTTCTCTTCTTTCTTTCTTCTTCCCTCTCATGTTTGGGACGACAGTCTTACCCATCGTCCCAAACTTTCTATCTCCTCTCTCATCTCTGGGACGACAATCTTACTCACCATCCCAAACTTTCTTTCTCATCTCTCTCATATCTGGGATGACAGTCTCACCCACTGTCCCAAAATTTCTCTCTTCTCTCTTATCTTTGGGACGACAGTCTTACCCGCCATCCCAAACTTCTTCTTCTTTCTCTCTCTTCTTTCCCATCTCTAGAATGACAGTCTTACCCACCATCCCAAACTTCTTATTCTTTCTCTCTCTTCTTTCCCATCTCTAGAATGACAGTCTTACCCACCATCCCAAACTTCTTCTTCTTTCTCTCTCTTCTCCCTCATCTCTGGAACGACAGTCTTACCTTTCGTCTCAAACTCTCTCACCCGCCGTCCCCAACTCTCTCTCCTCTCACCTCTTTGAGATGGCAGGGTACGCCGTCGTCCTTAACCTCCCTTCTTCTTCTCTCTTTTCTCTCTCTTCCCCTTGGGATGTCAGGGTTTACTTACCGTCCCTAACATTTCTCCCTCCTCTCTTTCTTCGTTCTTCTCTCTCTTCTTTTGTCTTTCTTTCTCTTTCTCTTTTTTCTCTTCTCTTCCTCTCTCTTCATTCTCTCTTTTCCTTCTCCTCTCTCTTCCACTCTCTCTCTCTTATTTCATTCTCTTATCTTCTCCCTTTTGGAAGGATTAGCAAAAGGCAAACTAACCTTCATTCTTTTTCTCTTTCTCATTCTTTCTCCTTTATTCTTTCTTTAAAGTTCTAGGTGAAAACCAAACTAGCCTTCATCTCTCTTCTCTCCCTCTCTCTGAAGGACTAGGTGAAAACCAAACTAGCCTTCATCTCTCTTTTTCCTCTTTACTTTCTTCTCTTCTTCTCTCAGAAGGACTAGGTGAAAACCAAACTAAGCCTTCATCTCTCTTTTCTCTTTCTCATTCTTTCTCTTTTCTTCTCTCTCTCTGAAGGACTACGTGAAAACAAAACTAACATTTGTTTCTCTTTTCTCTCTCTACTTTTCCTCTCTCTCTTTCTGAAGAACTAGGTGAAAGCCAAACTAGTCTTCGTTTCTCTTTTCTCTCTCCTTTCTCTTCTCTCTCTCTATTATCTCCTTTCTTTCCTGCCTCATTATCTCTATCTCACCCCCTTTTTCTCATTCTCTTTGAAGAAATGCTGTTGTCAGTCCCTTGTTAAGAAGCCATCGAAGGGCTGTCCAATTGACACAGACTCAATGACACCATTCCCTCATTTTCCTTTTGAATGTGCACACTTGTGTGCATTCACCCAAAGACAATGTGAGGTCTTCTGACCCATTTGTCTGTACCCTTAGTGTGTGTGTGTGGATGTAAGAAGGAAGAAATAGGTCAAGGGAGGTTATTCCGAACTGGCCTCATGGCAGGGGCATTCTTCATGATCTAAGAGGGCGCTCACGCGAGTAGCCCGAGCATGTTACGGATCCATGTGAGGTAAGTCTCACCTCATGATCAAATTCCTTTCTCATCGGTTGGTATTTCTATCTGTGTCTTCTCTACACGATTCTCAAGAGAGTGATATTCGGTCATGGGCTCGATGCGAACACGAAGCCACATCACTAGGTCATCTTGATCCGAAGGGCGAGATCAAAGCACCTCACCAGCATGGTGACTCAATTGGGGATACGCTACCCCATCTTCGGATCATTCTTGCTTGACCTTCTTTTGTTTGAACACATTTTTCAACACCTTGATCCCTGATGCGGAATAAAGAGGAAGCAGGTCAATAAAGCTTGATGAAACAGCGGAAATTTTGACAGTCTCAGAATGGTTCCAGAATTGGTCAAGATCTTCATCAACACTCCAAAAGGCTACCTACCAAGTTTTATCACGATCAAACATGTCTAAGGCAATGAACATAAAGAAACAATTTCGAAAAAATTGGCCTCTAGCAACTTGAAATGGACCCCGTAACTAGAACTATATTTTTCATGCTTCAAACAGTTGTGGGACTACTGCCATCGGATCCGACACGGTCGAAAACCCTCTATGGGTCCAGTTTCAGCTTAATCGAAAACTCCATGACAAAGTTATGGGTAAAATACCAAAAGAGGGTAGGCCGCACACTATTCCCGTGTGGCCACCCTGCACCAAAACACCATTAAAGGTGGCTGTTTTTACAGTCACGTGCAGTGAATTTTAGAGCTTATATCTCACTCGTTCCAAGTTGGATCGCTCACAAAATTTTTGAGCATGTTTGTCTCATCAAGACGAGCGTTTCGATATGTGGTACGCCCTGTGATGATGCCCGAGCAAGGAGAAAAACTAGAGAGAAATTGCTGATCTATGAAGAAAATTCAGCAGCAGCATGCCTCACTTGAGCGGCCAAATAATGGCGCTCGCGTACCCGATTGACATGAAACTAATTGCATTTTGTGCATAAGGTCAGGAGCTATCTTCGATCCGAACCCCTTGTACGATGAACAGTTGGATTTCACACATGGAGGCATCGAAGTTGCTGTAAATTTCGGTCATCAGATTTCAAGATTCTGGCCAAAAACTCAAGATGACGAAATGTTCATTCGGACATTAAATTGAGCCACGTTTGTTGTAACGTGAACGTAACAACATGCTCAGTATGATTCAGTAAAGAAACTAAAGAAAAACATCAAGAAACGAACACACTATCGAACCTATGTTTTCAAGATTCAAGCAAATTTCAAGTTTCATGATCATGGCTCAAAAACATGATTCATGGCTCGAAGTTGGTATCAAATCGATCGCCATGCTAAGCCCTACAAGAAAAAAATTATCTTTTGATCAAGCGGGCATCAAAGAAACCCCGGATCAGTTGTGGAAGATCATGCAAGTTCTCGAGCAGCAGTAGGGACTGTTCTGAAATTCCACACATTGTTAGGCAGGGGCAAAATAGTCATTTTATAGCAATTTTTAGAATTTCTTTTAATTCAATTAAATTGTAATTATCTTTAATTCCAGGTAGTTTTTGGGCATCCACCCATGTTTTGGCCCAATTCTATATAAACATGTAAAGCCAAATTGTAAAAAGACCTTCGGTTCATTTGACAGAAACTTCAATAAAGTTTTAATTTCTTCTTGAGTTCATGGGTGCGTCTTGGAGAGAGAGAGAGGAGAGAGAAGAAAAGGGCTGATACCCTTTGATAAGGTAACTTTCTCTCTCCTCCCATATTTCTCTCTCCTCTTCTCCTCTTCTCCTCATTTCTATCTCTGTCTTCTTCTCATCTTTATCTCTTTTTCTCTCTCTTCTTCCCATCATCTATCCCCTTCTTTTGACACAATCGGTGAAGCTCAACGCCAACTGCATCCCCTCTCTCTCCTATGTCTAGCCTTATCGATGAAGCTCAACACCGACTGCGTCCCCTCTCTCTACTCTATCTAGCCCAGTTGGTAAAGCTTAGCACCGACTGCATCCCCTCTCTCTCCTCTGTCTAGCCTAGTCGGTGAAGCTCAGTGCCAACTGCATTCTCTCTCTTCTTTGACTAACACAGCAGGCAACACTCAGCTTCGACTGTGTTTTCTCTCTCTTTTAGTCTAACACAGCCGACAACGCTCAGTGCCGATTATGTTTTCTCTCTCTTCTTTGACTAACACAACCGACGACGCTCAATGCTGACTGTGTTTTCTCTCTCTTCTTTGACTAACATAGCCAACGACGCTCAGTGCCGACTCTGTTCTCTCTCTCATCTTGGTCTAACACAATTGGCGATGCTCAGCACCGATTTTGTCCTCTTCCTTACCTTTGTCTAATATAGCCAGCGACTTCTAGCGCCGTCTGTGTCCTCGTTTCTCTCACACTCTTCTCCTCCTTTCTTTTTCTTCCTTTCCTTCTTCCTATTTTCTTCTTCTTCTTCTTTTATCCTACTTCTTATTCTTTCTTTATGATCTTCATTTTTTTTCTGTTATTTTTCCATTTGATTAAAGAGGGGTTGAGATTAGCTTATCATGGTTGTCCTGTCGTCTAGCCGTAATGTTGTTGTGCCAGAATTACTGTGCTCACTTTATTGCCATGACAGACTAACTATCATGTTTAGCTAGTCAGTATTGGTACTGTCGTCTAGTAGTAATTCTATTGGGCCAGTCTGAGTTACTGAGCCCATTTTACTGCCACGTCAGGCCAATTACCAACCAGCTTGGTCACTGTGCTGATCTCCCCACTTGGTTAAATTCTTATCTCCCCCATCTTCTTTCTCTTATTCTTCTCTTCTTCTTATGAATGTACATGCCTGCGTGTGTTCACCAGAGAGACAAGGTGAGGTCTGTTGACCCACCTGTCTTATAACATTTGCCATATATACGTAATTGCAGAAAACAGGAGAATACATGCCTAGGGAGGTGATTCTAAACCAGTTTTACAACTGGGGGGTTTTCTTCGTGATCTAAGAAGGTGCCCACGCAAGGCAGCCCGAGCAAGTCCCAAACCCACCTTAAATTCCTCTCTCATCGGTTGATAATACTTGCCCTTATTCTCGAACGAGGTTCTCGAGAGAGCGATCTCAAAAGTCTTGGATCTCCCCTGAAATCCGAGACGCACGCAGCCCGATCATCTTGATCCTGAGGGGGAGATCGAGGTACCTAACTAGCTTGGCGACTCCACTAGGGACTTACTACCCATTAGTTGGATCGTACTTGTTTGGCTAGTTTCTCTTTTTTTATTTTCTATATTCACACATCACTTATGGCTGCAGGGTTCTACAACCCATTCATCTGAATCAGGGATTTTCTTATCCCCGCATTTGCGAGTGTCCCCAAGGAACAAGTTCGTCTAACTTTGTTCTCAACCCTTCTTTTGAGCAAAGACATCGGGTCTAGCTCCTAGGTCTTAACCTGAATTGGCATGAGGAGGGACCTAAAAGTCCCTAACTCCCCATCTCCTCACTTTGGTGAAACCTCCACCAAGACGCCTTGCATCGGCAACACATCTGTTGCCCCACACAGCATGCACCCTACCATCAGCAATTCACTTGTTGGTCGTATCGCCGAGGTATGCCGGAAGGCTGCCCAGTCCCTCTCTGCAAAGGGCAAGCAAGTTGCCATTGCTTATGTGGGTCGACACAAGGCTACCCCCCACATTCCTGCACCACCACCAGTCTCTATCCCTAGAGGCTCAACACATCGAGGTGGAGTCCCTGCGACCTCCACCCCTCACACACACCATAAGGCTCGTGGGTCATCCACTCGAGCCACATCTCAGGGTAACCCTTACGTTACCTCGAATCAGCACCCAAGATTTGACCTTCCAAGGCCGGGTTCTGCATACGCTGCTCATATGCATCTCACTGCTCGGGGCAACACCGTTAGTGCACCAACCCGAGTACACAGGAGACGACCTCCTCGTTCTCCTACTCAACACACACAAGCGCACCTTGTAAAGGGCAGGCCTCCACCTGTTCTCTTGCAGACACTTGCTCGCAGTCCTCGGCATCCTAAGGCTAGACCACTTACTCGAGCCCGGGCAGACCCCCAAGTCACCTGTGACCCTTCTTCAAGGGGTGCACACACGTCGCTGTCACTGACAGCCCCTCGCCCTCGACTCAGGAGTTCTCATGAGTCAACCATGCTTTTGCCTGCTCCTCCTTCTTCGAGTGAGTACCTTAAGCCTTGGTATCCAAAGACCTTCCCCAAGAGTACCATCCGGAACTAGCTTTGTCATTTCGCTCATGCCTTTGGAGCCTACAAGAGAGCTCGAGGCAAAGATCTGATTGAAGATGGAGTCCTTCATCCTCCCTGGCCCAAGATGATTCGAGTCCCTGACCCTCATCCTTTGCCGCACCTTATCGAGACGGTCATCGTTGTGTAAGAAGAGCCGACCAACCACAGTCCCTATCATATTTTTGGCGTGAGGTCGATCAAAACCTCAAGGCTAAATGCGATAGGAGTCTGCGAATTCTCACCAAGCAAGTCACCGAGGCGGTTGAGGTAACCAGCTCTGATGACCTTCTTCGCTTGAACCCATTCTACCCTCTTCAGATGACGAAGCCTAAATGAAAGCTCCATGAGCCCTGCACTGTGGTTAATGTTGTAGAAAATGACCCAGCCCCTTGTCAGCCACGGTCCTAAGGCTGTCGAGAACTGGTCCTCATGCGAGCAGCATACAAAAGTCGAGTTCAGTCAGGGCATGTTGACCCCTAGTTGACCGATCTGCCGTGTACGACCAGTCAAGTTTGCAAGCCCTTGACCGCAATTAAGGCTGACCTCCTAGGAGAAACAGTCAGCGTAATGGTTAGAAACAAACTTGACTCATAGGAAGACCGCATGGATATGTTTGAAGACATGGTGCATGCGATGATGGAGAAGATTGATCATATAGACGCTGCACGACAATCAGCTAACCATGAGGCAATTCCCACCACTCAGATGGTGCACCTCCATGGTAGCCCCTTCCCTCTGCCTCACATGATAACTCTGTCCCTCACCCCATCTCACTGGTAGACATAGATGCTATGGTGACCCATAGCCTAAAGAACAGGAAAATTTCGGGGCTACCAGGCGCACCGCCTTATCAAAGGCAGTACCCTTCATACATTGACCAGGTCCCGTTTCCCTCAGATTACAAGAAAGGGAAGTTTCCCCTATTCAACGGGACCACATCCTCGAACCATCATATTGCCCACTTTCAGATAGCATGTTCAGAAACAACGATTGATGGGAGACTCCTTCTTCGTCAGTTTGTTGAAACCCTTGACGGCCCAGCTTTTCAATGGTATGCTTGACTCCCTCCAAACTCAATACATACTTGGGAGGAAATGGAGAAGCTGTTCCACCAGCGGTTCTATGAGGTCGAGAGAGAGGTTCAAACCATTGAACTTCTCACCCTGACTCAAGATCTCGATGAGCCCGTGGACCAATTCATATTAAGATGGAGAAATTTGGTCGCTCGCCATCGTAATCCTATGCCCGAGAAGGAAGCAATCCAAACTTGCGTACGGAACATGCGACTTGAGATTGCTCTACACGTCGAGGCCTCTAATCCAACTTTCATGTCAGAGCAGATCTCCAAATCAGTCTACATAGAAAGTCTATCATGCCACCACGACGGGTCATGACTATTGTCTGCAAGTTTAGGGAACAATTGGGGTAATGGTAGCTCTCAAACTAACACCTGGGCCAGCCAACAGAAAGGAGTGATCAATGCAGCTGTCACGATCACTGATCCAAAGAAAGCTCCCTCCCAAACTTTGGACCTCTCTAAAGGGGTGAGCACGACAAAGATAACGCCCCAGGCGGGCAAGAAACAATAGTCGTACAACCGAGTGCCCCCGCCAGCGACTCTTAATCGGGATGATTATTTCACCAGGCACAGGAACAAAGTCTACCCCTTTGAGAAAGACTGGGTTCCTGCACTGTTTTGGTTATTGTTGGAACAAAACATGATCAAGCTTCCAGAAGCCAAGTTCCCTGAGCAAGCCGGGCTCAACACCGAGGCAAATTATTTTGCCTACCATCAAAGGATCAATCACCCCATATATGACTGCTACGCGTTAAAAGATATTATCGAGGCCCTGATCTAGAAGGGTCAGAAAAAACTCGAAGACTTAAAGAAGGCATTCGGGGCATCATAAGCCTCCCATGCAGTAACCATCCAAGAGGAAGATGAAGCCCTTGGCATCCTTCATGTATTCTTTGTGATAATGCCTCAGAAAGGCCTAATCACACCAAAATAGGCAAGGCAGCCCCGATGCCTTGCTAAGGGGACTAAAGACCATTGGTACCCGTATCACCAAGTATGGGGTCACTACCTGTGGGAATGCACCAGTTTCCATGATATATTCACAAAGAAAATGCCAGAATGTCAAGAGGTTTACAACGTCCCAGTAAGTGATCCCCAAGCCACTACTCCGTTGACACAAGAGGATCTCCCAACACAAGATCTTCCTAATAATGAGTCAGATTTTGCTGAACCCTCGACTTCCTAGCCGTGGATAGTCCACCATGGGCGAAGTAAACTCAAGTCCTTAAGACGAGAAGCAGTTCGCCAAGCTAGGGTTGTTCACAAGCTTAACAAGACGAATCAAACACCACCTAAGAAAACCAAAAGGAGATGGGTACCAAGGGCTGCTTGCCAGAGAAACAAGACAACTCAACTTTTAGTTGGGCAGGAATTTCTTAGGCCCCTCCCCCCACTGCTAACTTTGTTGGACTTTATCCTTGATACGATCCTTCTTCCTTCTCTATCTCGTCAAGAAGACATCCCCAAGTCATCTTCTCCTCAGAACATGTCCAATGAGGGTGATGACATTAAAAGCACTCCCCAACGGTCTAAGCAAAGGAAAGTCCTAAAAGATTCCTTGCACATGTCCAACCCTGGTGGTGACGTAAAAAGCCACCTATATCCCCCCCTTTCTGACCTTTCTCCTTCTTCTTCTTCTTCTACTTCTTATCTTTCTTCTCCTATGTCTCCTGTAAGTACAACCTTGAAATGTTCGAACTTCGAGGCTTTAAACAGGGAATTCGAAGGGATCAACATAAGCAAGACTCAACAGAAATGATTGAGAAAGACCTTGGCATAGGCAGCAGGATTCCTAACAATTGTTGATGCCCTGGTAGCTAAAGCCAAGGCAGAGTCACCTTCTTCAAAGAAGCACAAAATGTCGAAGCCAAAGAAACCCCAGTGGCCCCTTGAGCTTGACTTTGAGCAGAGATTGAGAGAATAAAGAGGGCAAAGCTTCTACTCTCAGAAAACTTGTCACAAGGTACAAGTCTACGAAGTACCAACCAGCGAGGGGCAAACACTGCAGACACCCGTTCAAAGATCGTGTGATTCATACGAGGACACTTCTTGTGCTATAATCGTTGAATCTCAAGTTCCTTGTAATCTCCAAGTAGATACAATTTATATTTATAGAAGATCCTTCTGCTCCTCAATCTAGGGAAGGTGCAAAAATTATGATCCACCCTGGACATCTATCGGAGGCGGAATGTCATGGATCATGGGTCTCTACACTTGAGGTCGATCAAAAGACCTCTGAAAGCAACAATGAAGAGTTGCAGGAGGCCCCAAAAGAGTGGGAAGGAGGCCGTCAAGCCACAACAAATGAGCTTGTGGAAATAAATCTTAAAGACGAAGCCGACCCCAGACCCATTTTTATTTCAGGGAATCTGTCTCCAGAAGTGAAAGAAGATTTCACTACTTTCTTGCGAGCAAACCGAGACGTCTTTGCTTGGCATTATCATGAAATGCCTGGTTTAAACCCTCAAGTCGCCGTTCACCATCTCGACATTGATCCGACTGTAAAACATGTTAAGCAGAAATCAAGAAGGTTCAGGCCTGACCTAGAAATGCAGATAGACACAGAAGATACCAAACTCAGACAAGAAGGCTTCATTCATGAAGTCAAGTACCCAAAATGGCTAGCAACTGTTGTTCCAGTCAAGAAGAAGAATGGCCAAATCAGGGTTTGCATTGACTTCTGTGACCTCAATACCGCCTGTCCCAAGGATGATTTTCCGTTGCCAATCACTGAGATGCTCTTCGACTCTACGACCCATTGCCAGATCTTCTCCTTCATGGATGAGATGAGGAAGCCACTACGTTCTTGACTCTTAAAGGGGTCTTCTGTTACACAATGATGCCTTTTGGATTAAAAAATGCTGGTGCCACATACCAGAGAGCAATGACGACTATCTTCATTGACATGATTCACAAAGAGGTGGAGTGTTATGTAGATGACTTGGTGGTAAAATCCGAAGAGAAGGATGCTCATATGAGAGACCTTGAAAAGGTATTCAAGCAGTTACGCCTTCATCAACTTAAAATGAACCCGCTAAAATGCGATTTTGGCTTGCGCTCGGGAAAATTCTTGGGGTTCATTGTCAGACATTGAGGGCTTGAAGTAGAGCCAGTCAAGATCAAGGTGATCCAAGAAATGCTATCACCAAGTACACTGCGAGAACTGTGCTCTCTTCAAGGGCAGCTAGCGTATTCGTAGGATCATCTCAAACCTCTCAGGTCGCTGTAAACCTTTTACGCACCTTTTAAAAAAAGATACCCATTCATTTGGGATGAAGCATGTCAAGCAGCCCTTGACGACATCAAGCAGTATTTGCTCAATCCTCTAGTACTTTATATAGAATTGTTGGGAAGACCCCTCATCCTATACATGACCGCTCTAGACGAGTCACTTGGGGCATTATTGGCGTAGAACAATGACGAGGGAAAAGAAACAACACTATATTATCTCAGCCGCATGATTCAAGGGGTCGAGAGGAATTATCCCTCTATAGAAAATATGTGCCTTGCTTTGATCTTCGCAGTACAAAAACTCCATCACTACTTGCTTGGTCATGAAGTGAAACTTATATCAAAAGCAGATCCTATAAAATTTCTCATGACACACCCATGCTTGTCGGGAGGCCTTGCTAAGTGGGCATTATTGCTGATGGAATTTGACATCACTCATGTCCCACAGAAGGCCATCAAAGGCTTGGCCTTGGCTGACTTTCTCGCAGCACAACCAATATCGGTCGAATCTCAGTTATCGAGTGACCTCCCGGATGAAGAAGTGTTCTGTGCTGACCTTGCTCATGTGTGGGAATTGTACTTCAACGAAGCCTTCCAATCAGATCGAGGAGGCGTCGAAGTAGTATTCCTTACTCTTAGAGGAGGAGTATTGCCACTTTCTTTCTCTCTCGCTTAGGTTGGTTCTCATAATGAGGCGGACTATCAGGCCCTTATAATCAGGTTGGAGATAGCCTTCGACTTAGACTCGGAGCAGCTCAAGATCTATGGTGACTCTGAGTTGGTTATCCGACAGCTTAAAGGGATCTATGACATGAGGAAAGATACTCTTAAGCCTTATCACGATACTAAAAAATCATATATGGCCCAATTGGAAGACGTATCCTTGAGTCACATCCCCAGGAGGTTAAACTTGCAAGCTGACGCACTTGCAAAAATCGGCACTACAATTCAATTATCCTCATCAGGACCCACGATTGTTTGGGTGGCAGAATGGAGACACATTGAACTAAGAACCGAGGTAGACGCGGATGATGAGAGAAATATCCCTCCTTATCCATTCAGAGCACTTCTATCAGCTAAAGAAGTGATCAAGGATGAACATGAAATAACATGGAATCAAGAAACTAAGGTTGAAAACCAGCGACCAGAGTTCTTCGACCCAATATGCATGGAAATCAAACTGGTAGAAGATTGGACAGAGCCCATCACTAGTTTTCTAAAATATGGCAGGCCCCCAGAAGATCGTGCCGAACACAACAGCGTACGTTGAATGTCTACCAATTATACTCTCCTTGAAGAAGATGCCCTCTTCAGACGGTCATTGACGACATTCTTCTTAGATGCATGGACTTGCAGAAGGAAAATAAGGTATTAGAAGAGGTACACTCAGGAATTTGTGGACTAGACCAGTTCGGTCCTAAGCTCTACGAACATATACGCAGATTGGGGTATTATTGGTCTTCGATGATTGTTGATTCCTTGAACTATGCTAAAAAGTGTCAGGTGTGCCAAGTACATTCAAGTCTTGTTCACCAACCTCTAGAGCCCTTACACCCTACAGTAGCATCATGACCCTTTTCATAATGGGGTATGGACATTGTAGGGCCTATTAACCCTCCTTCAGCAATGTGCCATCTCTATATTCTAGCTGCAACAAATTATTTCTCTAAGTGGGCTGAAGCAGTCCCCCTTAAGCAAGTTCCTAGGACAATAGTGGCCAAATTTGTTTGACATAATATCATATATCGGTTCGGAGTGCCCGACTAGATTATATCTGACAACGGTTCTCAATTTAGGAGTCACCACATTGATCGCTTGGTTAAACAGTTCGGTTTCGAATGGAGGTACTCAACTATGTACCACCCTCGGGCGAATGGCTTGGTGCTGACCTTCAATAAGACTCTATGCAATGTTTTAAGAAAGTCAGTATCAAAGACAAAGAAGAACTGACATGAGAAGCTTCCCGAAGCACAATGGGCTTATTGTACTACTACATGAAATGCTACTGATTCTACTCCTTACTCTCTGGTTTATGGGGGTGAAGCAGTTTTACCCCTCGAAATTCAGATTCCTTCATTACGTGTCGCTATACATCAAGGACTTACCGAAGATGAGAGAGTCGAACTTCGATATCAAGAATTGGATGCACTCGATGAAAAGAGGCTAGAGGCTCAGTAGAACCTTGAACTCAACCAAGGGAGAATGAAGGGGGCGTTTGACAAGTTAGTCAAGGTTTGCTCATTCACCTGTGGGGATCTAGTTTTAGCCGTCAAAAGGCTGATTGTTATGCTTGGGCATCGTAAAGGGAAGTCTGAATCCAAGTGGGAGGGTCCCTATATAGTAAAAAAGGTCTCACCAAACGGAGCATACTCATTAGCACATCCTAATGGAGAGGAGGCAATGCCCCCTATCAATGGGCGATACCAAAAGAAATACTAGCCATAATGCATATTCAAGAAAAGAGACTAAATGCAAAGCAGGCAAGACAGTCTGAACAAGGTCTAACTCTTTATTGCTGTAAAAAAGAGATACAATTTACAAGCCAAAAGACCGTTATTAGGGAGGTTACAAGTATCTTTGTCACACCCCAAGAATTTACAATATTGATATTCCTGAGATGTGACAGTCAAAACAGATATAAATCTCTTTTTAGGAATAATTTACAGTGGTAAAATCTAACAAAGTAACAAAAGAAAGTTTAAGCAGAACTACAATATCTTCTAGAGTTGATCTTGACGAGCACTCAAAATGAAACCGCAGTTATTCTGCTAAATTTTTTTACAATAATTTGATGAGTTTGGCCACTCAGTAAGTGATCATCATAATCCTAAAAATAATCATGGTTGAAAGATATCAATATTTTAAAAAAGGAGATCTATTAACAAAAATGCATTAACAATTTCACTTTAAAAAATGTATCATTAAGTATAATCCTAATAATTGAAATGCATATAACATTTTAACAGTAGTGCATAATTCAAAGGATTTCACAAATTACCCTACTGGCATCCCAAGTAGGTCACCTATATACCCCATCAACATCCTGATGGGTCCACTTAATCCCTATCGATGTCCCAGATAAGTCCACTTAATCCCTGCCGGTCCACTTATACCTCGCCGGCGTACTGGATGAGTCCACTTAATCCCTACCGGTGTACCGTATAGGTCCACTTATACCTCACCGGCGAACCGGATGAGTCCACTTGCATACTTAAAGTGTTTCTAAATCTCTTTAAACATTCGAAAGCAGCAATATCATGTACTCAACATATCACTGAAATTATTAATATGAATTTCACTGAAACCATTAATAACAGTCACTTTCAATAACATTTCAAAAATAACCAGTCAAATATTTTGGGCTCAAATTTAGAAAGGTAGTAGTTTGTAAGGACATTCTAGCGTAATTGCCAATCTAGTATGTATAGAAAAACTCTTATAAAAATTCAAGAATACAGAATTATCACACTTTATAGGATGTCAATTCACAAATAAACATTTCACAGACAATGCTATAATCAATTGCAAAAACATCCGTTTTCAAATAATAAGGCAGTCATTTGCAAATGAATTTTACAATGTCTAAATATTTAAAAACAGTAGAAAGAAATCTCACAATTTTACTAAAAGCAGAAATATCACATTTATTTCTAATAATTTTACAGTATCTAAAATTCTCTAATAATAGACAAGAAAAATAAATAAATTTATTTCTAAGAATTTACAGCATTTAAAATTTCTAACATAGATAAAATATCACGATTTTTTTAAAAAGAATATTTTTCAAAATAATGAGGTCGCTTGCGCATAAAATGTATCGCGCTTAAAATTCATGATAATAAGTAGAAGCAATTATTTCATTTCATTTTTGAAAAGAACAGATTATTTTTTCAAGAAAATGAAGTCACTTACCTAAAACATTTCAGAGGGATCTTCCAATAAAAATTCGGCTAAAGAGAGAAAGAGCTCACTGTGTTTCGACTAGAGAGAGAAAGATCTCAAAAATTTTCCAGGGTGGGAGTCCTCGCCTCTCCAATTTAAATTCTTAAAATACTTTATTATATTTATTTATTAAGTTACACGTCATACATGAGGTGTAACAATTATATTACACATGAAACGTTTAAAACCCACGTCCTCTAAAGGACGTGGTAAAGGAAAGGAAGAGTTAACAAAAGTGGTGATGGTCCCTAAGGACCATAATACTTATATGGACCATCATACTTTAAAGAATTATATATATATATATATATATATATATATATATATATATATATATATATATATATATATATATATATATATATATATATATATATATATATATATATATATATATATTTGAAAGTTTAGGATTGTTACAATCTTGCATCTGAAGATAAGAGGACGGTGACAAACCAAAATCTGTAGTTTTGCTCTTGCATGTAAGGATAAGAGGATGGTTACAGGCACAAAGAATTTCTCTCCTCATGAAGAATAAGCAAACCCACCGAAGAATTGCTTTCCCAGAAGAAGTAAAGCCATGAAAGAGTTGCTCTCCTAGAAGAAGAAAACCCACCAAAGAAGCACCCTCATCATGAAGAAGATGCAAAACCATTTGGAGAGTCAGCTTCAATTCACATGACGAGTGCCACCATAGGAGGACGATTACAGGCCAAAAGATGGAGCCAGCCATTTCCGAGTCAGCTTCAATTCATCTGACGAGTACACCAAACATACAAAGCAAAATTCTCTGGCAAGGAACTGGCCTATGATGGAGAGAATACCATGTTCACAGTGGATGCTCTTCCACAGAACAACATGGACTTCACTGTTGTGCTGGAGGACTTGGCTTCCAACATGCATCACAAGCCGGGCCTTACCACTGGTCACCACCCTTTGCCTACCCAAGTTAGCACCGTGAGTGAACATCATCGCACATGGCTCATCCCCATGTGCAACAACGCCTACATGTGACCCATTGCTGCACGTGAGCAACGCCGTGCGCATCATGATATTGACCATGCACTGATAAGTGCCATTTGAAATTAGCGCCGACAGTGTCTTTCAAAGGCTAGTGCCGGTTGCGTGGTTAACTCCCAGCGCCGGTTGTGTCTTCTGAAGGCTAAGTGACAACTGTGCTTACAACCCCCCAGCACCGATTGCCTTTTGAGGGCAGCGTTGGTTGTGTTAGTGCTGGCTATGTTCTTAACAAACCCAGCATCGGCTGTATATCTAAAGTCAATGCCAGCTGTGCTGTGACTATTAACCTCCCGACGACTCCTTATTTTCCACAACTCCTCATTTTCAAGGCCTAAGATGTTTTGCCTCCCAAAGGACTGTAAGATTTTTGATGCAACCATCACCGCCTGCAATGGTCCACCTTCAGCAACTGTTTGTTTCCCTTGACCCTATGATTCCCACCAGAACTTCCAGACACTATCGGAAAATCTCTAAAACGCCACTAAGTTATTGGGAAATTACTGAAAACCGTCGAAAAATCTCTGCAACTCCCCCAAGTTGCTAAAAAAAACCATGCTCTCCCGCCAAAAAACTGCTAGAGCCAGAGGAAGCCCCGCACAACCCGCTGTTGCAAATCTCATCTTCTTCTTCTTTCACCTCTTCTACTCTCGAAAACCATGGCGAAACTCCCCGATAGCTTTGCTGCGCCCACTGCAAGTCCCTATAACTTCACAAATTTCGGCAAAAACCCTATTAAACTTGTCGGAACCTTCCCTATTTGCCGCTAAAACTCCTACAAACCCTCAGTCGAAATCCTTGGTTGCTTGCTTCTCACAATTAAAAAGCTTTACCCCTAGTTTTTTTATCCTCCGGTGACAAATGGAAAAAATGGGGTTTTACCCCCTTTATATAGTCAAGGTTTCCCTCAAATGTCCCTCACAAATGGGGATCTCCAACCATGTCCAAGAAGGCCAAACGTGGATGGGAGGCCGGATCGGGGTAGATTTTGACCCGAGGCCCGGGCAAAGTCTCATTGCCACCTCATTAAATGCCATGCAACACAGACTAAGAGTGGGTAGGGCTTGGGTCACGGCCCGGATATGAATCCATACTTAGTGTCGGCTATGCGATCGAATTCATTTAGTGCTGGCTGTGTGCTCTTGGTTGGCGCCGACCGTGTCTTCAAAAAATCTAACGTCGACTGTGTTCAAGCGATAGCAAGGGCCGTCCTCAGCGTCGACTATGTTTTTTAACAAATTCAGCGCTTGTTGGTTGCAAGGAAGCAGTGTTGGTCGTTTTTAACGTCGGTTGCATTTTCGATGACTCATCACCGATTGAGCACTTGAAAGAAGCAATGGTTGCTGCGCCCGGTGTCGACTGCATCCTAAACAGTCTATTGTCACACACCCCATGCAGAAGCCATGTGTGTCTTATTATTATTATCCCCAGTAAAGTGGTATCTGACTTTGACCTATTATCCCCAACAAAGAGGTACTTAGGTCGTTCCAACTCAGGTCATGACTTCTCATCCCCAATAAGAGAGTCATACAACTTGTTATCCCCAGTGTAGTTAGGGTCATTTTTGCTGCTGCAACCCCCAGTGGTGCCTCACACTTATTTATTATTTGTCCCCTTGTCTCCAATGACGTTGGCATTCCTATCTGAACCCCATACTGGTCTTACCTATTTTCCCCCCAGCAGATCAGATTGCCGTCCACGAACCTATTCCCATGGAGTCTCACCTACATGATGACCCAAGCCACGGTCTCCGCTGCATGACCTTAAACTGCACAGCCACGGTCTGTGCTGCATGACCTTAAACTGCACATCCACGGTTTGCGTTGCATGACCTTAAACTACGCAAACACGGTCCGTGCTACATGACCTTAAACTGTACAACCACGGTCGGTGCTGCATGACCTTAAATTGCGCAGCTATGGTCCACACTGCATGACCTTAAGTTACACATCCATGGTTCATGTTGCATGACCTTAAAATTGCACAGCCTTGGTCTAGTTGCACGACCCTAAAACTGTACGGTCCAAGCTATATGACTTTAAACTATAGTACACATCCTAGCCGCATGACGTTAAAAGGCTCAGCACCACGGTTCAAACTATACGATCATAAATTGTAGCGCAGGTCTAGTCGCACGACCTTAAACTGCATGGTCCTAGTTGCATGACATTATTGCATAACCACGGTCTAAGCTATATAACTTTAAACTATAGTACATGTCCTAGCCGCATGACGTTAAAAGGCTCAGTACCACGGTCCAAACTATACGACCATAAACTGTAGAGGAGGTCTAGTTGCACAACCTTAAACTGCATGGTCCTAGTTGCATGACTTTAAACTGCATAACCACGGTCCAAGCTATATGACCCTAAACCATAGTGCACGTCCAGGCCGTATGACAATAAACTGCTTTGCACAGGTCCCAGAGGTATGACCATAAACTCACCCCCGCATATGTGCGCACTCCTTTTACATGCATCTTCATGCACGTCTTCCTTAACCGACCCATGTGTGTGCACTACCTCCCCAGTGAGTCCATTCACTTCATCATCCTTCATCATTACTCAGTGAGTCTCACCCGCGCTCACAAAACGACGAACCATCCCGCCACCTATACCCATCATAGGCTAGTGGTTCACCATTTTTCACCCACCTTTGATATGTCATCCATCTTTCATAGTTAGCCTCGTGCCATCTCCCCAAAAGTGAGCAAAAACCACTGCCATACTCACTTCATGGCCTCCACAGACTGCCATTCATCTCCACCACGGTCCAGTTGTATGACCTTAAATGCGCCTTCACAAAAAATAACGGGCATGATGTTTACCTCTTCAAGAGAACGCCTTAAGTAAACAAGAGAACGCCATGAGTAAAAATGAGCCCCCAAATAAAAGGAAGTTGGTGAAAATCATCTCTATGGTGCCGCTTCCCAAGTTCAAATCAAAATCCGCAAAGGACGCTTTGACCAATAAACAAGTTGATGTAGCACTCGCATCGATAAGTGGCTTTAGCCCACACTCGAAAAGAAAAATCCTTAATGTCACATTACCCAGACCTTAAAAAAATACAAACTTCAAGGAAAAGATTCCGACAGCCTGAGCCTAGTTGCAAAAAAGAACTCGAAGGACAGAAGATTCCCCAAGAAAGCAAGACAAGTCTCATGAAGAAGAGCATCATTCCCAGGAGGTTACTAATGTAATCCAAGATGCCGGAGAAGCCTTGAGAAGGCTAAGTCAGCCATGACTTTAGACCTGCTATGTAACAACCTGCACAGCAGTGGGTAGGGGTTATACTCAGAGCTGGACACCTCTGTACACTGAGGTACCCTACCTGCCAAGGAACAACTGATGCACAACACAGATGAGTGTCGACAAAAGGCTCATCAGCAGAACAAACAAACAAGAAAGTCATTTTGACAAACCAAAGATGCCCACGAAGGCAAGAAACTGACAAAGCCAGGGCCAAACCTGCTAGAGATTTCAGGGTGATGCCTCTCCATGGGGCCGCCTCGCCAAAATCCCTCCCTAGCCGACAGGCCCAGACTTTCGAGACCGGCTAACAAAATGCCCTTGACTGGACCCGACAGGATGGGACCCACATAGTACCCTGCTTGTCAAAAGCAAACTTAGTTTAGTAGTAAACAGAGTCAACCAAAGGCCCTTTTAGCTGTCTATCCAAAGAAAAACAAACCCAGACAAAATGGGAACAATACCCTTCGACATGGCAAGCAATTGCTAGACGGGCCTGATTCTGATTGACATGGTCTGTAAAAAATCCTCAGCTTCAGAATCACAAATAGTCCACACGAGGGTGAGGACTTCGATAAAATCCCCCAAAAAGGTCGTTTCTCCCCCTAAAGTCTCCATAGACGGACCTGTGAACAATGCATCCCTAAGTCTGAGAATCCGAGTTGCACCATTACGTGAATCTCCTCGGCGTTCACGTGGTCCTGTGGCTAAGAAGAAAAAAGTAATAAAGGCGAAGGAAATTTTTTGAATGTTGTTTTTCTCGCTTCTCTCAAAGCACAACATTCGGTGGGGCAAGTTGTTTGAACACAGTTTTTAGTACCGTGGTCCCTGATGCGGAATAAAGAGGAAGCAGGTCAATAAAGCCTGATAAAATAGTGAAAATTTTGACAGTCTTAGAATAGCCATAGAATTAGTCAAGATCTTCATCAGCACTCCAAAAGGTCACCTGCTAGGTTCTATCACGATCAGACATGTCTAAGGCAGTGAACACAAAGAAACAATTTCAGAAAAATTGGCCTCTAGCACCGTGAAATGGACCCCGTAGCTAGAACTATATTTTTCTTGGGTCAAACAGTTGTGAGGCTACTGCCATTAGATCCGACACACTTGAAAACCTCTATGGGTAAAGTTTCATCTTAATCGAGCACTCCAAGACAAAGTTACGGGTAAAATACTAAAAGAGGGTAGGCCGCACACTATTCCCGTGTGGCCACCCTGCACTAAAACACCATTAAAGGTGGTTGTTTTTACAGTCATGGGAAGTGACTTTTGGGGCCTATATCTCACTCATTCCAAGTTGGATTGCTCTTAAAGTTTGTGAGCATGTTCGTCTCATCAAGACAAGTGTTTTGATATGTGGTACGCCCCGTGATGATGCCCGAGCATGGAGAAAAACTAGAGAGAAGTTGTTGATCTATGAAGAACATTGCAGAAAATTCTGCAGCAGCACACCTCACTCGAGTGGCCAAATCATGACGCTCGTGTACCCAATTAATGTTTAACCAATTGCATTATGTGTGTAAGGTCTGTGGCTATCTTCAGTCTGAATGTCGCATACGATGAATGGTTAGATTTCACACACGGAGGCATCGAAGTTGTTGTAAATTCTGGCTGTCGGATATCAAGATTTCGGCCAAAAAAGTAAGATGACGAAATCTTCATCCAGACACGAAATCGAGCCGTGTTTATTGTAACGTGATTGTAACAACATTCTCAATATGATTCAGCGAAGAAACTAAAGAAAAAATCAAGAAACGAACAAACTATTGATTTAAGATTTTTAGATTCAAGCAAATTTCAAGTCTCATGATCATGGCTCAAAAACATGATTCATGGCTCGAAGTTGGTATCAAATCGATCGCCATGCCAAGCCCTACAAGAGAAAAATTATCTTTTGATCAAACGGGCATCAAAGAAACCCCAGATCAGTCATGGAAGATCATGCAAGTTCTCGGGTAGCCGGAGGAACTGTTATGAAATTCCACACATTGTTAGGCAGGGGCAAAACAATCATTTTGTAGCAATTTTTAGAATTTCTTTTAATTCAATTAAATTGTAATTATCTTCAATTCTAAGTAGTTTTTGAGAATCCACCCATGTTTGGGCTCGTATCTATATAAACATCTAAAGCCAAATTATAAAAAGACCTTCGGTTCATTTGACCAAAACATCTATAAAGTTTCAATTTCTTCTTGAGTTCATGGGTGTGTCTTGGAGAAAGAGAGAGGAGAGAGAAAAAAAGTGTCGGTGCCTTTCGATAGGGTAACTTTCTCTCTCCTCTCCTCTTCATTTCTATCTCTCTCTCTCTCTCTTCTTCTCATCTTTATCTCTTTTTCTCTCTCTTCTTCCCATCCCCTTCTTTTGACACAGTCGGTGAAGCTCAGCACCGATTGCATCCCCTCTCTCTCCTCTATCTAGCTTAGTCAGTGAAGCTAAACATCGACTGCATCCCTTCTCTCTCCTCTGTTTAGCCCAGTCGACGAAGCTAAGCACCTACTGTGTTCCCTCTCTCTCCTCTGTCTAATGCAGTCAGTGAAGCTCAGTGCCGACTGTGTCCTCTCTCTCTCCTCTTTCTAGCCCAGTTGGCGAAGCTCAGCACCGACTGTGTTCTCTCTCTCTTCTTTGACTAACATAGTCGGTGACGCTTAGCATCGACCGTGTTTTTTCTCTATTCTTTATCTAACACAGCTGGTAATGCTCAGTGCCGATTGTGTTATCTCTCTCTTCTTTGACTAACACTACCGGCGACGCTCAGCATTGACAATGTTTTCTCTCTCTTCTTTGACTAACACAGCTGTTGATGCTCAGCACCGACTGTGTTCTCTCTCTCATCTTGGTCTAACAAAGCCGGCGATGCTGACTGTGTCCTCTTCCTCACCTTTGTGTAATATAGCCGACGACTTCTAGCGCCATTTGTGTCCTCTTTTCTCTCACACTCTTGTCCTCCTTTCTTTTTCTTCCTCTCCTTCTTCCTATTTTCTTCTTCTTCTTTTATCTTAGTTCTTATTCTTTCTTTATGATCTCCAGTTTTTTTTCTTTTATTTTTCCGTTTGATTAAAGAGGGGTTCAGATTAGCCTATCATGGTAGTCTTGTTGTCTAGCGGTAATGTTGTTGTGCTAGAATTACTATGCCCACTTTATTGCCACGACTGACTAATCATCATGTCTAGCTAGTCAGTATTGGTACTGTCGTCTAGTAGTAACTCTGTAGAGCCAGTCTGAGTTATTGAGCCCGTTTTACTACCACGTCAGGCCAATTACCAACCAGCTTGGTCACTGTATTGATCTCCCCACCTGGTTAAATTCGTCTCTTCCCCATCTTCTTTCTCTTAGTCTTCTCTTCTTCTTATGAATGTACACACCTGCGTGCGTTCACCAGAGAGACAAGGTGAGGTCTGTTGACCCATCAGAGAATACAGGCCAAGGGAGGTGATTTTGAACTAGTTTTATGACTGGGGGGCTTTCTTCGTGATCTAAGAGGGTGCCCACGTGAGCCAGCCTAAGTAAGTCACAAACTTGTCACCAATGCCCTCTCTCATCAGTTGGTAATACCTGCCCTTGTTCTCGAATGAGGTTCCCAAGAGAGCAATCTTAAAAGTCCCTGGTCCCCCTTGAAAATCGAGATCCATGTTGTTCGATCATGTTGATTTGGAGGGCGAGATCGAGGCATCTAACCATCCTTTATTTTATTCCTACTTTCTAACGCACACACATGTCATCAGGGTTGTTCAACCCCTTTATTCGAGTAGAGGATTTTCTAATCCCCACACTCGTGAGTTTTCCTCGGGAATAGGTTCCACAAACCTTGTTCCGGACCTTCCTTCTAAGTGTTGACCCGGTGTCACACTCCCAGGTCCTCATCTCCTAGCATTGGTGAACCCTCCACCAATGCACTTTGCATGGGTGGCACAACAGCCACGCATGCACCCTATTATTGGCAAGTCACTTGCCAGTCCCACTGCTCGAGGCAGTCGAAAGGCCGTTCTTTCCTTTCTTGGAACTGGCAGTCCATCTGCCATTGCTCTTGCGGGTCGCCGTAAGGCCACCCCCCACTCTCATCACATCGGGCCCCTGTAACAAGAGGATCGACACATCGAGGAGGAGGCCCTAAGGCCACCACCTCCCACACACTCATCAAAGCTTGTGGTCCATCCACTCGAGCCACACCTCGGGGCAACCTTTAGGCTGCCTCGAACGACTATCAGGGTTCGAATCTTCTTTGATCTGGCCCTATACACCTTTTGCATATGCATCACCCTGATCGGGGCAGTCCTGTTGCTACGCCTACCTGAGCACACGAGAGAAGACCTGTCACGACCCCTCTCCCTGACCTTGTTGGAGGGTGACAGAGCACGGGATCATGACCGGAGGTTGCAAATGTCACTCAAGTGGGAGTGGTTCAACGCATGAAACACGAAATCGAGAGAAAACCATGAAAGAAAACTAAAATAAATCCATACATCCAACAATTATCAATCCAAACGTACAATCAATTCATATCTTCCCAAATCAAAGTCTTACAAGTTCATTAAGGCACTATTGGCCCAAAATACACAAAATGAGGAATACATCATATCACTGAAATCACCAACACATACTGCGGAAGTCTTTGAAAGACGGCTTCTCAAACTTCTTGATTTCAAGCTTCAGGCCTGTAAAAACTGCCACTCACCTTAAGCATAGCTGCCACCACCCTTCACTCTACATTTATGAAATTAAGATGGAATGAGCTAAAAGCCCAGTAAGCAGATCACTACCCTTACATTCCTGACTATCAGTATATACACGTTAACATGCTCGTAAATCATCAAAAATCGTATTTTGTCTTACAAAGTATGTTCATATATCAGATGCACATGAAGGCCATATAAAGAATCAAAATCAGTTAACGAAGCATTACTTGCATAACACAGTTACAGTCAGATAATCTTATAGAATACATAATTTAGACAAACAAATTAATGTAGAAGCCACAGTGATCAGGCTAAGCCAATCTTGAGCTTGGGACTTCTACCCTCATTCTGGAGGGAGGACAATGACAAGTAGTGGCCCTACTTTGTAATGTCCTCACTCACGCACACATCCCCTCTTACTCTCTCACCACGCACACATCCCCTCTTACTCTCTCACCACTAGAGGACATTACACTACCAAAGGGGTTCCGATGGATAGTGCCCAAAAATCTTGGGGGGCGTGACCCTCCCAAGTAAAATCAGAACCTAGCTCCCTTCCTATCATCGGGAGTCAGGGAAGGATCATGTGGCAAGTCCATGCTCACATGTCAAGGTGCGGCACGTTCATACTCACACTTACAGAGTCTGACAGAGTATCACATATATATCATTGTGCGACAAGTCCGTGTTCACATTTACAGATTCTGACAGAGTATCACATATATATCATTGTGCGGAAATTCCATGCTCACACTTATAGAGTCTGACAAAGTATCACATATATCATTGTGCGGCAAGTCCATGCTCACACTTACAAAGTCAGAGGGCTCACTACCAATGGAGAATCTATTGTGTAGTGGTCAGAATCAGAGTCCATCTAACAGAATCAGAGCTCATATAACAAAAGTCAGAGTTCATATAACAATAATAAGAGCTCTTATAAAAGAATCAGAGTTCTTATAGCAGTATCAGAGTTCATATAACAGAATCAGTACCAATGGGGAACCCATTGCGTAGTGTTCATTTAACAGAATCAGACAGTATCAGTATCACAAAATGGCCAGGTTAATATCAAAGAGTAGCAATTTCAGTATCACAGAGCAACAATATTAATATCATGTAGTAACAGTATCAGTGTCACATGATAGCATTTCTTGTAATTTCTGACAATGATATCCTATCAAAACAGGGCCATAACTTTTGATTCGCTTGGAATTTAAAGATAGTTCCAAAATAAATTTTATGTTCTACACAACTATCTTTCAATTAGGGGTGGTTTTAGCACAATTAGACCTCATTTGACCCCTCAAAAGAACCCAAGAATAGATACACCATCTGAAATCTACTGTGCAGTGAAGACAATGACATGTCTTTGAAATTCTATCCATATTACAAAATCAAAAAGGAATTTTAAAAAGTGCTCAACAAGTGATTTAAAGATGACTCATAACCAGTTCTAATGGCTAGGGTTTGGGCTAAAATAGATACTTTTAGTTAGTCAAATTTAGTGACATCGGAGGCATTAAATCTGTGCTTTTTCTAAAACTGTCCACAACGATATACGTCCATAAAACGAAGTGTAACTTTCAATCTAAAGAGAATTTCGAAATATTTTCTACATGTAACTTTTAATCCATTCAAATATCTTTCAAATGGCTATGGTTTGGCCTAAAATGGATGTCATTTGGTTAGTTAAAATTGATAAATATAGTGGTTACTGATGACAAATCCAGGAAAATAGTCCACAGTGACATACCCTCTTATTTTGAAATATAACTTCATTTTTGTAAAGAATTTTAATTGTGAGTAAAAAAGTTTTTTTTACTAGGCTCGTGTATATTTCCAACGGTAGTAGGATACCATTTGGCCATTCAAAAGCCTCATTCAAGAACATACATATTCCTGGAATTTCATGGTTTCATTTAACAAGTGTCCAACTGCCTTTCATAACCATCATTTCATAATGAAGAACATGATAACTTTTATTCTCTCACAATGTGAACGCACATAACATGCATTTCTTACATAATCTAAGAATCACAACTCCGTTCTTACACTCATCATTGTTATAGAACAAAAAACCCAAAATTCTATTGAAAAAGTCGTAACGTTTTTCTACATTGCATACACTTCTATTGCTCATTCGTATGCCTAAGTTTCCATGAATTCCCATGACTACAATACAAGGGTTATGGATCCACGTACCTAGTTAATAGTGGGGCCTCCTCAAGCCTTTGCTCACAGCTCTCACCCGCCCAACAGTGGCTGCTCACAAAGTCACTCTTCTACTTTGTCTTAAGGGGAGAGAGATAGGTAAGAATGAGGGCGTGGGTGAGAGAAGAGGCTTAAGTACTCTCATGTTTGGGGTGGTTGGCCAAGTGTCATCAAGGGCTTAAAAATTTAAACAAGTGGCACTCACATCAGCATGCATAAAAAAAGTATTACCTCCAACTCATGCATGTCAGAGACACAGCCGGCGCTGGGATCTTCCTCTTTACAGCCGATGCTGCCCACATCCAACCGCACTGGGAAACTGGTGCTGACGCTTCTTCTCCTTCACAGCCGGCGCTAGACAACTCAACCGACGCTAGGCAACAAGCGCTAGCGCTTCTTCTCCTTCACAGCTGATGCTGGACAACCCAACCAGCGTTGGCCTCTTCACTTAGCTCCAGCTGGTGTTGGCCTCTCACTCCTACCCAGTCAGCGCTGCACAATCGAACCAGCGTGGGCCACAGGTTCTATCCTCCTTGACCCGCCATGCATTTTAACTGGTCGAGAAGAGTCTGGGTCGTCACATGACCCCCTCGTCATTCCTCTCTGCACATATCTGCGCAGTCCATGAGAGGTGGTCATAAGGCCATTTCCTCACACACATATGCTCACAGTACTCGGCCTCCTAAGGCCAGACCTGCTACTCAAGCCCGGATCGACCCCCAAGTCACTCGGAATCCTTCTTCGAGGGGCACACACTCGCCAGCCCCACAGACTATCCCAAGCTCTCGACCGAAAGGTCATTGGCGGTTGTCTCCTCCCAATTTCATCCCTTCTCCTCTGGTCGAACCACTCAAGACCTGGTAGTCGAAGGTCTTCCCTAAGAGTACGCTCTTGCAGTCCTCTCTTCAAACCCGTCTTACCTTTGGAGCTCACAAAAGAGCTCGAGGCAAGACTCCCTTTGGTGATGAGGTCCTCCATGCCCCATCTCTCCCTAAGCCAAGACAAAATCTCAAACTGACAATTGTTCCTGGTCTGCATCCCTTGCCTCACCTCATGAAGACGACCCTGACATGCTTGAAGAAGGTTGACCGTTCACAATCATGGTCTTGGTCTCGGTTCTGGACGGAAGTATATTAGAACCTGAGAGCCAAGCATGACAAAGGCATGCGAATCATGTCTAGGGAAGGACCGCGCACGTTTGGGGCAAGTAAATTTGTGGACCCCCTAGCCAAAAACCTCTTCTACCCACTATAAGAAGCGATAGAGCCTGAGATGGGAAAGCCTTAATCCTGCATGGTTGTCAGTGTCGTAGGAGATGACCCAACCCTGCAGCCCCTACGGTCCCAAGACCGCAACGAACCAGTCCTCACCCAGTTTGGATACATGGCTCGAGCTCAGTAGGGGCATGTCGAGCCCCTACTGATCGACATATCGCTGTTTGAAGATATTTTTCAGGACCTTGGTCCTCGATGTGGAATAAAGGGAGAAGCCGATAAATGAAACCTAACAAACAGTGGAAATTTGGACAGTCTCAGAATGGCCCTAGAACTGGTTAAGATCTTCATGAGGAATCCTAAAAAGTCTCTTGCCAAGTTTTGTTGCATTCCAACATATCTAAGGCAGTGTAAACTGAGAAACAGTTTCGGCAGAATCAGTCTCTAGCACCTTGAAACGGACCATATAACTAGAACTATATTTTCAGTATATGAAATTGTTATGGAACCATTGCCATTGGATCAGACACGGTTGAAAATCCTCAAAGGTCAAATTTAAGCTTAAACAGACATTCCAAGAAAATGTTATAGGCAAAAGAGAGAAACAAGAGGAGCCGCACGCTATTCCCATGCGGCCACCCTGCAACTCAATTCTATTAAAGAGACAGTCACAAATAGTGACTTGCGAGACCTATATCTAACTTGTTCTGAGTTGGGTCATGTTCAAATTTTGTGAACGTGTTTGTCTCGTTGAGACGAGCGGTTCGATATGTGGCACGCCCCACGACAATGCTCGAGCGAGAAGAAAAGCTAGAGTGAAGTTTCTGATCCGAGAAGAAAGTTGCAGGAAAATCAGTAGCGTCGTGCCTCGCTCGAGTGACCAAATCACACTGTTCACTAGCCCGATCGACATAAAACTATTTCCATCGCGTGCGTAAGGTCTAGGGCTATCTCTAGTCCGAACCCCGTACATGATGAATGCTAAAATTCTGCACATGAAGCTAATGAAGTGACTGCAAATTCTGGCGCCGGATCTCTAGATTCCGACCAAAACTCCAAAGGTGCAAAATCTTCGTCTGGATATGGAATCGAGCTGCGTTTATTGCTACACGATCGTGATGGCATGCTCAGTGTGGTCTAGTGAAGAAATCATAGAAAATCATCAAGGAACGAGCACGCTATTGATACAAAGTTTCAAGATTCATCCAAATTTCAAGACACATGATCGAAGTTGGTCTCAAATCGATTTTCATGCCAAGTCCTACAAGAAAACAATCATCTTTCGATCAAACAGGCATCAGAACAACCTTGGATCATTCATGAAAAAGCATGCACGTTTTAAGGCAGCACATGGACTATTTTGGAATTCCACAAATTAAAAAGGGGCAAATCTGTCATTTTGCACCTATTTTCTAATTTATTTTAATTCAATTAAATCTTAATTTTCAGCAATTAGGTTTAATTTTGATCAATCCACTCATGTTTGGTCACAATTCTATATATACCACGTATTACCATTATACGCAGACACCCTTTGATTCATTCGTCAAGGGGAACTTTGCTTAATAAAATTTATTTTTTTTCTCATTGTTGGGTCATGTTTGGAGAGAGAGAGAGAAAGGAGAGAAACTTTTGGATCGGTACACCTAGGGTCAAGGTAAATTCTCTCTCTATTCTTTTCTTTCTTCTTCTTCTTCTTTGTCTGAGCTCCTCTCAGAGGCCATGCACGGTAGTGGCAGTGCCGTGCATGCCTCTTTCCTTCTTCGCTTCCTGTAGTTTCATAGGTCGCGCATGGCGATGGCAGCGCCATGCGCAAGTTCCTTTCTTCTTCCTCTTCATTCATCTCTGCCTCTCCGGGAGAAGCACAGATGACGAATGCCTATTGTCGCCTGCAGGGGCCCCACCCTGTTGCGTGCCTATGACCGAAGATGATGCCCATTACCGACCGCGAAGGGTCGCGACAATACCTATCACCGTCAATTGGCTTCTCTCGTGCCCTCTGCCTATCGCAGATGACGATGTCTATCGCAGCCCATAAAGGGTTCTGAAGATACCTATCGCCGTCCACAAGCTTTCTTCGTGTGCTCGGTGCCTACTGCTGTCCGCGAGCTTTCTTTGTGCACTCGGTGCTTATCGCCATCTGCGAGCTTTCTTCATGTGCTCGGTGCCTATCACCGTCTGCAAGCTTCCTTCGTGCGATTGGTGCCTATCGCTGTGCACAGGCCGCTCTTTGTGTCTCACGACTATCGCCGTGTGCATCAGAAGAAGCTATCGCTGCCCGTAAAGGGACGTGCTGCCTTCTCGCGTTGCCCACAGCGATGCCTAACGTCGCTTGTATTCCATAGATTGCCCCTTTTACCGTAGGTAGCAGTGTTCAGCACCGTCGAGACCTCTGCCCTTTGTCATCTCATGCCTTCTCCTCATTTTCTTCCCTTCTTACTTGGCTGAGGGTGGACTTGGTCTAGCGTTCCCATAGCGGTCTGGCTGTCGAGCTGTATTGCCGTCATGGTGGTCTTGAGTACCATGCCCGTCTTGCTGTCATACCAGATTAGGACAGTCATATCGACCTTGGTTTCGAGTAGTACTGCCATCACGCCGGTCTAAGTTACCATGCCAGTCTTGCTACTACTTTCAGTCGGTCATTGCACTGGTCCAACTATCATGCTAGTCCCGTCTTCTTTTCATCACCCTAACTTCCCACCTTCTCATCCATATGAAGGTGCATTACCCTAAGACAAGGGTGGGTCCTTCGGCCCACTTTTCTTGCAAATTAACCATAGTAGTGTTGTGCAGAAAATAAGGAGATTATAGGTCAAGGGAGGCGTTTCCGAACCAGCTGAAGCAGCTGAGGGGCTTTCCGTCATGATCTAAGAGGGGCCTATGCGAGTCAGCTTGAGTAAGTCACAGACCCAGGTGAGGTTGGTCCCCACCTCACATCTAAAATTCCTCTCTCACTAGTTGGACACATGCCCTTTTTCTGTGAACGAGGTTCTCGAGATAGCAATCTTAGCTCTCAGGTCTTCCGAACTCGAGGCACGTGTCACCCGATCACCTAGATCCAGGGAGGCGAGATCGAGGCACCCAACAAGCTTGGTGACTCCATTAGGGACTTATTAACCCTTCGTCGGTTTGCTCTTGTTTGATCAGCATCACTTTTTACTTTTTGCACTACTTTCTATGGCATCTACGTTATTCAACACGTTCATCCGAGTCGGGGATTTTCTTATTCCCGCACTCGTGACTGTCCCAGGGAAGCGAGCTATTCAAGCCTCCTTCCCTACTCTCCTTCTGAGTCAGAACTCACAATCTGGCTCCTAGGTGCTTTACTGGGTTGATATGAGAAGGGACTTAAAGGTCCCTGACTCCCCGCTTCCTCGCCCGGTTGGACCCTCCACCAAGGCCCTTTGCATTGGTAGCACATCCGCTGCCGTACACAACTTGCACCCTGCTACTGGCTACTGAGGTACGCCGGAAGGCTGCCCAGTCCACTCTGACAAAAGGCAAGCAAGTTGCCATCGCTTCTGAGGGTCGCCGCAAGGCTACCCCCTGGACTCTTTCACTACCCCGAACCTCTACACCTGGAGGCTCGACACATAGAGGCGGAGACCCTACGACCTCCACCTCTTGCACACACCTAAAGGCCCGTAGTCCAACCACTCAAGCCACACCTCACGGCAACTTTCATGCTGCCTCGAACTCACGTTCTAGGCTAGGCCTTCTTGGGCCAAACCCTACGAGCGTCATGCATCCCACAGCTCGGGGCAGCTCCAGTTATGTGCCAGCTCGAGCACACGAGGGCCGACCAATTTGTCCTCCCTCTCACCACACACAGCTTCACCCTATGAGAGATAGGTTCCTTCCCAGTCCCTCACAAACACAAGCTCGTGGGTCTCAACCTCCTAAGGTCGAACCAATTGAGCAAACCCAGGCTGACCCCCAAGTCACCTGGACGATTAACCCTAAAGGTGCACACGGACTGACTTTGCAGCTCATGAACCAGCTCTTTCTTCTGTCACTCTTCCTTCACCAAGCAAGCACCTTGAGACCTGGTACTACTCAAAAGTTTTCTGTAAGAGTACCATCTTGAGTTGGCTGCCCCAGGTCAGGCATGCACTCGGGCCTCACAAGGGAATCTGAGGCAATGGCCTGATGTCAGATAGGAGCCTGTAGCCTCCAAGGTAGCGACTCAGGTTGCCCTCTATCCTTGGACCCCATTCTTTGCTCCAGCTCGACATGGGCTTCGGGTGCTCAACAAATACAGGGCAGTCCAAGCCTCACGCTCGGTTTTGGAGTGAGGTCCATAGCAGCATCAAGATTAAGCAGTAGAAAGGTCTGCATATCCTGACCAAAGAAGCCCCTAAGGCAGTGGAGGTTACCACCTTTGGTGATATCTTATCTCATAATCCCTTCTTTCCTTTGCGGATCCTAGAGCCTGAGCAAGTCCAAGGATTTTGCTCGGTGATCACTGTTAAGAAGTCGCGGTCATAAGACCGTCAAGAATCGGTCCTCACACGGTCGGCGTATAAGGCTCGAATCCAGTCGGGGCATGCTGAGCCCCTGCAGACAGACTTGCCAAGCACGACTCCCCAAACCCGGCTGTTCACTACTCCACCTGGCTCTGACCCTCCGAAAGAAACGGTCAGTGTCATGGTGATAAATGAGCCGGACGATGCCTAAGAAGAGCGGATGATCAGGTTCGAGGTAATGATGTAGTCCATCTTTGAAAAGATGAAAAACCTAGACCCTTCCTCTCACCATGAGACCGATTCCTCATCTGGTGAAGACAGTTCATAGTCAAACTCCTCCACCGGTCTCCCAAGACAGGTCTGCTTCATGCATGGTTTCACAAGCTGATATAGATGCTATGCTGACCCACAGTCTCAAGAACAAAGTCCTGGGCATGCAAGAGGCGCCGCTTTACCAAAAGCTGTACCCCTCGTACATCGACCAAGTGCCGTTTTCCCAAAAATACCAAAAGGGGAAGCTACTCCTATTCAACGGTATTACATCCCCACGCTAGCATACTGCTCACTTCCAAGCAACCTGTCAAGAGATGACGACTGACGAACGACTCCTCCTCCATCAGTTCGTCGAGGCTCTCGAAGGGCCAGCCTTCCAACGGTATGCTCGACTGCCTCCAAACTCTGTGCACACTTTGTAGGAAATGAAGCAGTTATTTTACCAACGCTTTTACGAAGTCCAAAGGAACATGGAAACCATCGAGCTCCTCACTTTGACTCAAGACCCTGGTGAGCCAGTTGACAAGTTCATCGCATGATGGAGAGAGTTGGCCACCTTTCACGCTACTCCCATGACTGAAAAAGAAGCAGTTCAAACCTGCATACAAAATATGCTTCCCGAGATCGCCCTGCATGTCGAGGCCTCCAATCCACCCTCCTTGTCAGAGCTCATCTCTAAAGTAGTTTGTATAGAAGGTCTGTCCAAGCACCATGGTGGATCTCGGCAACAACCCTCTGGCTCGAACTCCCACTCCAACAATCGGGGCAACCAGCAAAAAGTGGTGATCAGTGCGACTGTCACCGTAACTGACACTAAGAACGCTGCCCCTCAAACCTTGGACCTCTCCAAGGCATAAACGTCTCAGGCTGGGGGCAAGCAGCAGTCCTATAACAGGGTCCCGCCTCCTAAAAATATTAATCGAAGTGACTATTGGATCCAACACCAGAACAAGGTGTATCCTTTTGACAAGGAGTGGGTTCCTGCACTATTTCGACTACTACAAAAGCAAAACTTGATCCAGCTGCCGGAGGTCAACACTAAAGAACAAGTTGGACAGGAGACACCCGAGAGGTACTGCGCCTATCACAGGAAAGTATGCCACCCCACTCAGGAATGTTATAAGCTCAAAGACACTATCGAAGCCCTTGTTAACAAGCAGATAAAGCTCGAAGAGTTAAAGAAGGCATTCGAAACAACTGAGGCTGTCCACATAGTGACAATCCAAGAGGGTGATGAAGCACCCGCTATCCTCGATGCACTATTCTTCATAATTCTCGAGGAAGGACTCGTCATGCACAAGTCGACAAGGCAGCCCAAGTTCCTGCCTCCAAAAACTTAGAACCTCTGATGCTCTTATCATCTGATATGAAGCCATGACTTGAACGAATGTACTGACTTCCATGAGCTCAACAATGCCAGGAAGTTCATGGTAACCCAAAAGGACACCCTCAAGTCCATCTTCCACCCGTGCAAGAAGAACTCCCGACACAAGACCCAAGAAGCGCTTAGCTAGACCCTCTGCAAGCCTTCTTCGAGATGATGCTCCAACAGGGTCTTGTCACTCCCAAGCCCACCAGGCAGCTAAGGCGTCTCGCTCAGGGTATGGAAAACCTCTGGTGCCCATAGCACCAAGTATGGGGCCACGAGCTGAAAGAATGCTCTGGGTTCGAAGCTATAATCACTCAGAAGGTACAGGAAGGCCACATCATTTGTGCCATTTTCCTAGAGTGCTTCCAAGTCGTCACTCCCGCCCAAGAGGAAACCCCGCTGCGGGTCTTCTATGAGCATGCACTTGGCCCTTCAGAGCCCTTGACTTATCAGCCTTGAGAAATCTACCATGGACGAAGTAGACTCAAGTCTCTGAAGCTTGAGGCAATCCACCAAGCCAGGGTTACTCGTCAGCCAAATGGGATGAACCAAACCCCTCCTCAGGGATCCAAAAGGAGACGGGCACCCAGGTATGCTCGCTGAAGGAATCTTCTCCCTCAGCCACCAGTCGAGGAAGAATTTCTCAAGCCCCTTCCTCCGCTGCCAACCTTACAGGACTTCATCCTAGGAGCAGCTCACCTTATCCTGTCGTCCAATCAGATGAACATCCCTGAGTCATCAACAGCTCAGGATTCGTCCAATGCAGGTGACGATGCTAAAAGCACCCCCCCACAATCAGAACCGGGGCAAGACCTAAAATATACCCTGCACACATCCAATTCCAGTGACGACGTAAAAAGCTGCCTGGAACATTCTAACTCTTCTTCTCGTCCCTCCTCTTCTATTTCTTTCATAGGTGCGGTTCGATAATGCTCAGACTTCAACATTCTAAATAAAGAGCTCGAAGACACCAACATCAGCAGGTCGCCGTGGAAGTGCCTAAGAAAGATGCTGGCCTAGGCGGCTGGATTCTCCACAGTCGCTGATGCCCTCGCAGCCCAAGCCAAGACTAAGCCATCTTCAAGTTCCTATTCTCATGAGGCCTATCACATGATTCAATTTCATGAAGCATCACCCAGCTTGGGGCAAGTACCGAGTGACCCTAGTCACAAGGTCATGGACTCCTCGTTCGAAGCCGTCCCTTTCAATGCTTGGTCTGACCATGGACCAAAAATCGTCTCCCACACTGGGCCCCTTAGAAGCAGATGTAAGGATCGTGTGTGTCTCCACTCGAGATTAATGAGAAGCATCCTGAATCCCCATATGAAGACTTGTAAGAGGCTTCAAAAGAGTGGGAAGAAGGTTGTCAGGCCACGGCTGACGAGCTTGAAGAGATAAACTTAGGGAATGAGGTAGACTTAAGGCCAACTTTCATCTCTGCAAAAATTTCCCCAGAAGAGAAAGAAAGGTATATCTCCCTCCTCCGAGCAAACCGGGATGTCTTATCTGGGCATTATCATGAGATGCCCAGCCTAGACCCTCAAATTGCTCTCCACTGTCTCGGCATTGATCCGTCCATCAAACTCATAAAGCAGAAATCAAGGAGGTTTCGATCCAACCTCGAGATGTAGATCGATGCTAAGGTGAACAAGCTCAGACAAGCTGGATTCATACGTGAAGTCAAATACCCGTGATGGAAGGAAAATGTTGTCCCAGTCAAGAAGAAAAACAGGGTTTGTATTGACTTTTGTGACTTGAACACTGCCTCCCCCAAGGATGACTTCCCCCTATTGTTCACCGAGATGCTTCATTGTCATATGTTCTGCTTTATGGATGGGTATTCTGTGATAATCAAATCATAATGGCACCAGAGGGTGAAGAGGCCACTGAAATCTTGACCCCGAAAGGTATCTTTTGCTACATTATGATGCCTTTCGGGTTGAAGAACGTCGGTGCCACATACCAGTGATCCATGACGACCATCTTCAAGGATATGATTCACAAGGAAGTCGAGTGCTATGTGGATGACATGGTGATGAAATCTAAAACAAAGAATGCTCACATCCAAGACTTCAAATAGGTATTTGAATGGCTGCGGCATCACCAACTCAAGATGAACCCCTTGAAATGCACCTTTGGCGTACGCTCAGGAAAATTCTGAAGGTTCATCATGAGGTACCGTGGGCTGGAGATCGAGCAGGTCAAAATCAAGGCAATTCAAAATCATGGATAGCTGGCCTATATTCGAAGGTTCATCTCAAACCTTTTAGGGAGATGCTAGCCCTTTTCATACTTGCTGAAGAAGGACACTCCCTTCATATGGGATGAGGCGTGCTAAGCTGAACTCCATGAAATCAAGTAGTATTTGTTAAATCCTCTAGTGCTCTCTACGCCAGTGTTCGGAAGGCTTCTCATTCTATACGTGACCGCCCTTGATGAGTCACTCGGGGCACTCCTAACATAGAACAATGATGAGGGGAAGGAAACATCGCTTTATTATCTCAGTCGTAGGATGTAGGGAGCCGAGAAGAATTACCCTCCCATCGAAAAGATGTGCTTAGCCTTGATCTTTGTGGTACAGAAGCTCCACCATTACTTGCTTGGTCACGAGGTCAAACTAATCTTAAAGGCGGACCCGGTCAAGGTCCTTATGACCCGGCCATGCCTATCAGGATGCCTGACCAAGTGGGCATTATTGCTGATGGAGTTCGACATCATGTACATACCACAGAAGGCAGTCAAAGGTCAAGCCCTATCAGACTTTCTCACTGCTCACCCAATCTCTTCGAAATCTCCCCTGTCAAGTGATCTCTCAGATGAAGAAGTTTTCTATGCAGTGCTAGCTCGACCGTGGGAGATGTATTTTGACAGAGCATTCCAGCCTAATAGAGGGGTTGCTGGAGTCGTGTTCCTGACTCCCGACGGTGGAGTGATTCCTCTATCCTTCTCGCTTGCAGAGGCATTTTCTCATAATGAAGCTGAATATCAAGCCCTCATAATTAGACTAGAGATCACCCAAGAGCTAGATCTGAAACAACTAAACATCTTCGACGACTCTGAGTTGGTCATTTGGCAGCTTAAAGGGATTTATGATGTGAGGAAGGACACTCTAAAGCCTTATCATGACACGGCTAAATCTTACATGGCCCAGTTCGATGATTTCTCCCTAAGTCATATCCTTAGAAGGCTAAACTCGCAAGCCGATGCACCCTCAAAGCTCGGGGCCACCATTCAACTGTCTTCATCAGGGCCCATGCCTGTCTGGGTAACAAAATAGAGACATGACGACTTGAGAACCGAAGTTGATGCAGATGAAGAGAGAGAAATCTTCCCCGAATGCCCGCCTTATCTGATCGGAGCACTCCTCATTGCCATGGATGTCATTAAGGAAGAGCAGGAAATGTCCCAAGGTAAAGAATTCAAAGCTGAGAAGCGGGAGCCTGAATTCTTTGACCGGATGTGTGCAGAGGTAGAACAAGTAGAAGACTGGAGGGAGCCTATCATGAATTTCATAAAGCATGGAAGGCTGCTTGAAGATCGGGCAGAATGCAATGGTATATGATGGATGTCAACCAAGTATACCCTCCTCTATGGAAATGTTCTCTTTCTTCGATAATTTGACGAAATTCTCCTTAGATGTGTCGATAGACAAGAAGCAAGCAAAATACTCGAAGAATTGCATTTAAGTATTTGCGGGCTGCATCAGTCTGGCCCTAAGCTCTACGAGCGCATACGTAGACTCGGCTATTATTGGCCTTCAATGGTGGTTGACGCTCAAAACTATGCTAAAAGATGTCAGGTGTGCCGAATTCACTCAAGCCTCATTCATCAGCCCCTGGAGCCTCTCCATCCTACAGTGACATCATGGCCCTTTTCCCAATGGGGTATGAACATTGTAGGACCCATCGACCCTCCTTCTGCCTTGGGTCATACCTTCATTCTAGTGGGTTGAAGTGGTCCCCCTCAAGCATGTTCCAAGAACCATTGTGGCCAACTTCATGCGTCACCACATCATATACCAGTTCGGGATTCTGGACTGAATAATCTTTGACAATAGCCCTCAGTTTAGAAGCCATCACGTTGATCGCCTAGTCAACCATTTCGGTTTCAAGTTGAAATACTCGACCATATACTACCCTCAAGCCAACGGTTTAGCTGAGGCATTTAACAAAACCTTGTGCAGGGTGCTCCAGAAGTCAGTTTCGAAGTCAATGAAGAATTGACATGAGAAGCTGCTTGAAGCTCTGTGGGCCTATCACACCACCATTCGCAATGCTTCAAACTCTACCCCTTATTCCCTAGTCTATGGAGGTGAGGCGGTTTTACCCCTCTAAGTTCAAATACCTTCACTCCGTGTCGCTATGCATCAGGGACTAACCGAAGATGAGAGGGTCAAGATCTGTTATCAGAAGTTGGATGCCCTTGACGAAAAGAAACTAGAGGCCCAACAAAACCTCGAGTGCAACCATCATTGGAAAGGTGAACGGTCCTGAATCCACACGTGTGAGGATGTGTGTCAGGCCAGAACATGGTGGCAGTTGTTATGTGGCATAACAGGGCTCGAGGTGACACGTGCAAAATCTGTAACACATGTAGGAGATTTGAACCCGACCGAAAATTATCCTTTGAAAACACAGCCGGTGAAAAACGTTAGCAAAGGCGCTAAGCATTGAGTGCACAACCGGTGCTAGACCTCTTGATGGTACACCTGGCGCTGGGACTTTGGAGACACAGCCGGCGTTAGACCTTTGGAGACACAACCCGCGTTAAGCATTAGCAAATGCAGCCAATGCTAGGTTTCTGATGATACAGCAGGTGTTAGACCTCTGAAAACACAGCCAGTGCTAATTGAGGATACACAACCGGCGCTGATCCTCTGAAGACACTGCCTGCGCTTGACCAATGTCTTAATAATTTTCGTTTGGCAGTTTCTAATGGATGAGTCTTCTTCCAGAATTCTTGACGTAAAGAACCTTCCAAGGGAAGGAGAGGTCGGCACCAATGAATTTACTGGTGAGCCTCTATTAAGGGGCGAGCCCATTTGGCTGACAGAGCCTGTATGCAAACCAGAGTGGCCTCTTTGTGTCACTTTCATCACTGACCCAGTTTGTTTTGAAGTCCGAGAGGACAATGACGGCAATGTTAGTATTGAAGAAGGGTGGCGCTCCTTCCTTGTATGCACAAGAACATAGCTTCTATGGAGAACTCGCCCACCTAAGAAAGTGAATGGTGTAAACAAAGGGACTAATGTGGTCGGGCAAAGGCCTTCGAGTAGCGGCGGTGCTTGATCAGCTACTACGATCGGTACTCCAATACTGTCAAGGTACTGCTCGAGACATGGAGCCACATTAGCAACACCTGGCTTCTTAGGGATGGGGAAGTAGGAAAATCCTTATTAGATCTTCATTTCATCAGGGGCCTTTCATTGATCGGGGCCATGTACGACGAGTTTGTGCACTAGAACTCAGTGATTTTCGGTGGCGCTAGCTTGGTGGAAGAGGAGCCGCCCACTAGTCCTCAAAATATTTTGAGGTTTACCAATTGCTTCATGCCAGGTCTAGTAATGGTCGGGTAACTTTCACCAAATGGGTGAAATTCTTTTGTGGGGACTACCCTGAAGCGGGTCGAGGTACTCCAAGAAGGAAAGGGAAGGCAGTTGTAAAGGGGATGCCTCTCATCTATCAATCCAAGACCAGCAACGACTGCATCTTCTTGGCAGCATGTTTGACCTTATTTTTATGCAAGTTCATGCTCCTTGAAGGGGCAGATGACATTCGTCCAGACACATTCTATGTGGCCTGTGACATGGGAAGAGAGCGTGAGTATGCCCTTGCTCAACCATTTTTGTGCAATATATACCACGGATCGGGGGCCATCTCTCACGAAAAGACTTGCAAAGGTAAAGAGGGAGGGAATGGCATTGTCGGAGGAGAAGCGTTCCCTGGGGACTTTAAGACTCCATTCCCCATCCATTATGTATATGGGTGGCTAGGGGCCTATTTCCCTTCCACCTATATCAAAAGCCAGGGCATGGGGAATAAATTGTGGCCCTTCTTCATGAGGGTTGCTAGTAAAAAATCTATCTTTCGTAGCTTAGGGGTGGCTCAGAGCTTGTTTGGAAATGACTCCTTAAATATGCGACGAGTCCCATTTCTGGCTGGGAGCTTCCTCGACCGTGCTTTTATCGACGAACTGGGGAAGGGGCTAGATGGTGCTCCCATGACTATTAGGAGCTCATGTTCATTTTGAGTAGTAGAGGGGGAGGTTTACCCTATCAGACCCCACACAGTGCCAGATTGGACGGGTATTTCCCTCATAGCTTTGCCTGTTAGCATGGGCTTGATCAAAGCTACCCCTTCTCTCTGCTTTTTGAAAGCGCTGAGGCAGAGTAAACATGGGGAGGAGGAAGAGCTAGGGACCCTTCAAGAGTGTTGGTTGCCAGGACACATACGAACCATTGGTCCACATGTCTAGAGATGATAGAGATTAGCAAGTATTACCTCACTTCAACAGAAGGGTCCGAGTGACTGAGGCTGTGGCTTACGCAAACTGGTGGACAATTACTAGCCGAGGATACTGGGATGCTGATCACCTCTGGAAGGGGAGAGCGACGACTGGCACCAAGAGACTAGACGTAGGAGACTGGTGGATACTCCTGCTCTTCGCGAGGTATTTGTTTTGGGATATCATTTGAACTGGCAGGCTTTAGGGATTCCTCGAGAGATAGCGACCGTTAATGATTTGTCAAAATTTATTGCGATGAAGAAGAAGACTGGGAGCTTCTTTGATAAACTCAGTTATGTCTTCGAAAGGAGGGAGGACCAAAAGGTCCCAGGTCACGAGGGGTGTCCCATTCAAGACTTGAACGCACTGATCGGGAATGATCCTCATAGTAAACTGGCTGTGGGACCTTCTCAAGGAGGGAGTTCCGATGCAACAGCTTCTCCTTCAGCAAGGGGAAAGAAGAGGAAATGCTCTACCCCTACCAGCACTCATGCATCAGCTGAGGCTGGTAGACGTACTCGAAGACATTGGGGTGTAAAACTTCATTTGATCTTGGAATCAGGAGGTAGCTCTTCCTCATCGGATTCATTAGCTGCTTCCCCGGTGTCATCTTCTGCACTTTCTCCACCATCTTCTGTCTCTCCTGAATTATTTTCTTCTTCTTTAGAGACTAGAGTGGATGAATCCGGCCCCTTTGAGCCTATTATTATTGCTCTGGATCGAGAGGTGACTCCGGAACTTGAGGTGGTGTCTCCAAATCCAAGGGGGGTTCCTGAATCATATACGATTTCAATGGTGGTAAATGAGGCTGAAGACGTTGTGATCATTGCCCTGGGAGGGGAACCTATCACTGACATGGTCTTTGACCCTCAAGAATATAATGCCCCGACTGAGACAGGGGTCGCAGTAATGTATAATGAGGGCCTAGGTGTCTTTTTTAAGGAGGGACCTATGGTTAGTGAGGTTGTTGAGCATCAAGAGGCTGTTGTCCCAAAAGGCACAGGTCAGGGAGATAAGGGGGTTGAGCTTTTTGTCACCGAGGTTCTGGTTGTTGAGGATGCAGGCCAGGTGGAAGAGGTCATGGTTGAGCCTGAAGTGGTGACCCAAGAAGATGAAGACCAAAGGGAAAGGTAACCCATGAACTTGTCGAAGTAGAAGTGATGGTTCAAGAGAGTGGGGAACAAGAGAGAGATGATGGCCTTGAACTGGTTGGGGTCATAACAGAGAGTGAGAGACGAGGGGAGTGGATTGCTTCTAAATCTGAGGTGGTTGAGGCCTCGGGATTCACAATTTCTCTAATAGAGCAAGTGGCTCATATGGTTGTTCCTTCGAGCCCAGCCTCAGAAACCAAAGTCCCTTCAGCGGTGGTGGACCCTGGAGTACCATCTAGACCTATTTTCAATGGCATTTCTTGGATAATTACGGGCATGCTTCGTGCAGGTCTTCAGGGTCTAAGGGAGCTGCCTCTCACTGAGCTGGGCGAGGCAATAGTCAAACGGAGGGAGTTTGCTGCTGCGACCAGCATTTTGGGGGATGCAGCAGAAGTCCTCTCTCATTTTCATGCTACTCTAGATGAACTGGAGAGTTGGAGGTTGCATCATGCGGCTGAGACCAACAGGCTGGCTTCCTTAGAGGCATCAATATTGCATCGTCGTGAGGGAATAGATGCCTGCACACAGAAGAAGGCCGTTATGGTTGCTCGTCAGCTCGACCTCAAGATGGAGGGGAGAACTTGTTTCAACCTGATGCTTGGAATAAGGGAGAAGATGCAAAAGTTAAGAGAGGAATTCAGTGATCTTCAAAAGGAGATGATTCAAAGTAGAGCTTTGGACATTTCTTTGGTTGAGGATCTATCATAACTCACTCGCATCATTTGAGCAGGAAACTCAAATGGTGTTGAGCTGAAGGAGCTTACGAGGTTTCTTCCGCCATATCTAGAACTGAGATCATTGATCTTTTTTAATAGTGTCCTTCCTTTGTCAATACTTTTAAAAAGTTTGAATTCATGAATAAAATGCTCTTCGTTTTTTTTGCTAATTTTGCTGCATGATTTCATTCTCTTTTTACTTTGTTGTACCTCATATGCTCTTTTTGGGCTTGAACGCCTTCTCGAATTGTATATTGTCTCAAGTGGCTAATACCCCAGGCCTTGTTTAGTCCTGTGACGAGCTGATGTGGCTTCAATGACTTCGAATGGGGGAGCAACTGCTTTTTCTCCCCTTAACGTTTGATTGGTCAAGGGCTCATAATTCATTTTCCTCATCACTTGATGAGCCTTCTCACTATAAATAGTCCAATCAGGAGGAGATGTGGCATCCATTCAAGATATATTCACTTCAAGCCCGTCCTAGATTTTGATCTCAGGCACGAACTCCTTCTGATGTTTTGAAGCGATAGGCATAACCTTCAATTGGCTCTAGAGACTGCAAAACTCGTTTCTTATCTTTACTAGGGGATCTTGTTCCTGGGGGGAAAGAGGCTGTCCTTCCTCAAACCGCTCTCCTCCCATCAAATCAAGGAAGTGTAGGACTTGTGGTTGACTATCGGTTTGAGCTGGTGGACATGTTCAAAGAAGAGAAAAGAGAGGGCAAATTCTCCCTTTGAATTCTCTTCATCCTAGCATGCTATCCACTACCCCTGAAGAAGCTCCATCTTCGCCTAAGGGTGAAGCTTCTCCTTTCGCTTCCAGTCTAGAGCCACCTTTTCCAAAAGATGAACCAAAGGTCATTCCTGAGATTGAGCAAGTCATGGGGATAGAATTCCCAGCTCCAAAGATCACATATATGCCGGACCATTAAAACGTTCTGCATGTCCCTATTGCAATCTTGAAAGCAAATGTGGCAAGCTAACTGCCGTGAAAGATTTTTCGAAACCCTGTGGCTATAAGCATAGAGGATGCTCCTCGGCCCATTGCAGGGACTTACTCGAGCTAGCTCTCATAGGCGCCCTCCAGTCGTAAGACTGGTTCGAAATCGCCTCCCTTGGCCTGTATTCTCATGTTTCTGCAATCACACATGTATGACAAATGTTATAAGACAAGTGGGTCAAGGGACCCCACCTTGCCTTTGAGCGAATGAACACAGACGTGCACATTTTAAAAAAAAAAAAGGGAAGAAAAGAATGAGAGGATTAAGATTAGGATGAGAAGAATTTGACTAGACGGTGAGACTGATAAGTGACTAAACTAGTAAGTAATTGACCTGGCGTGGCATTAAAACGAGCTCAATAATTCAGACTAGCTCGACATAACTACTACTAGACGACAATACCAATACCGACTAGCTAGACACAATGGCTAGTCTATCATGGCGATAAAGCAGTCACAAGAACTTTGACCGACACAACGAAATTATTGCTAAACGACAGGACTACCATGGAAGGCTAATCTTGACCCATCTTAATCAGATGAAAGAGTAAAAGAAAGGAAGAAAAAGAGAGAGAAAGAGAGAGAGAAGAGAAGAAGAAGAAAAAAAGAAGAGAAGAGAGAAGAAGAAGCAGAGTTGGAGAGAAAACCATGAGAGAAAAAGAAGAGAGAGAAGGAACACAAGCAGAAATGGGTTCGTGCCGATTGTAATAAAAGGGGGAGAGAGAAGGAACACAGCAGCAATGGGCTTGCACAATCTGTGACAAAAGAACAAGGATGAAAACACAGGCACCATTAGACATACACCGGCTGTGATAGAAGAGCGTAGGGAGAAGGAACATAGGCAGCGATAGGCTAGCGCTGTCTGTAACAGAAGATAAGAGAAAGAGAGAGAGCACAGGCGGTGATAGGCTTGTGCCATCTGTGGCAAAAAGGGAGTGAGAAAGCACAGGTGGCGATAGGCTTGTGTCGTCTGTGGCAAAAGAGAAGAGAGAAAAAGCACAGGTAGTGATAGGCTTGTGCCGTCTGTGTCAAAAGAGAAGATAAAGAGAAAGAAAGAGAGAGAAAGCACCAGCGGCGATGGGCATGCACTGTCTGTGATAGAAGAAAAGAGAGAAAGGAAGAGAGAGAAAGCACAGGCAGCTATAGGCTTGCATCGTCTGTGACTGAAGAGAAAAGGGAGATAACTTTGATAGAGGCCCGGCCAACCACTTGAGTTAAGGCTCGGCTCACTATTCATGTCTCAGAAGCAGGAAGGCATCACACTAGACGATAAGTCCGTGGCGAGTGAATGGAGAAAGGAAGAAGGGATAGACCAGAGGAGGAGGAAAGTGAACGAGATAACGATGGAAGTAGGAAAGAGAAAGGGAGAGATGAGAGAGAAAAGAAGAGAGATCGAGAGATAGAGATGAGAAGGAGAAGAGAGAAAGAGGAGAGGAGAGAGAAAATCACCATATTGAGGGCTATCAACCCTTTTCTTCTCTCTTCTCTCTCTCTCTCTCCAAGACGCACCCACGAACTTAAGCAAGAATTGTAGTCTTTATTGAATGATAGAAGATTTGTGTGTATCTTTACAATTTAGCTTTGCATATTTATATAGAATTGGGCTCAAACATGGGTGGATGCCCAAAAACTACCTAAAATTGAAGATTATTACAATTTAAATGAATTAAAAAAATTTCTAAAAATGGGTGAAAAATGACTGTTTTGTCACTGCCTAACAATGTGTAGAATTTCATATCAGTTCCGACTGCTGCCTTAGAACTTGCGTGATCTTCCATGATTGATCCGGGGTTGCTCTGATGCATGTTTGATTGAAAGATGATTGTTTTCATGTAGGGCTCAGCATGACTATCGATTTGATACCAACTTGGAGCCATGAATCATGTTTTTAAGCCATAATCATGTGACTCGAATTTTGGATGAATCTTGAAAACTTTGGATCGATAGTGTACTCGTTTCATGATGTTTCCTTTGGTTTCTTCACTAAATCACACTAAGCATGCCGTCACGATCATGTTGCAACAAACGTAGCTTGATTTTGTGTATGGACTAATATTTTGTCATCTTAAGTTTTTTGCCAGAATCTTGAAATCTGGCGGCCCAAATTTATAGCAGCTTCGACACCTCCATGTGTGAAATCCAGTCATTCATCGCACGTGAGGTTCAGACCAGAGATAGCTTTGGACCTTACGCACATAATGCAATTGGTTTCTCATCGATCGGGTACTTGAGTGTCGTGATTTGGCCACTCAAACAAGGTGTGCTGATGCTGATTTTTCTATAATTTTCTTCATGAATCAGCAACTTCTCTCAAGTTTTTCTCCCATCTTGAGCATCGTCACGAGATGTACCACCTATCGAAACGCTCATCTTGATGAGATGACCATGCTCACAAAATTTGAGCGCAATCTGACTTGGAACCAGTGAGATATAGGCCCCAAAAGTCACTATCTGTGACTGTAAAAACAACCACCTTTAATGGTGTTTTGGTGCAGGGTGGCCACACGGGGATAGTGTGTGGCCTACCCCTTGTTGGTATTTTACTCATAACTTTGTCATGGAGTACCTGATTAAGCCAAAACTTGAACCATAGCGGCTTTCGACCGTGTCGGATCTAATGGTGGTGGTTCCACTACTATTTGAGACACCAAAAATATAGTTTTAGTTACGGGATCCATTTCAGGGTGATAGAAGCCGATTTTGCTGAAATTGTTCTCTTATGTCCAATGCCTTAGATATGTCTGATTGTGATGAAACTTGGTAGGTGGCCTTTTGGAGTGCTTTTGAAGATCTTGACCACTTCTGGTGCCATTCTGAGACTATCAAAATTTTCACTGTATGTTGAGGCTTTATTGACCTGCTTCCTCTTTATTCCACATCAAGGACGAAGGTGCTAAAAAATGTGTTGAAATAGCTTGCCCGACCGATTGTTGTGCTTTGAGTGAAGTGATAAGGACAACATTAAGAAAATTTCCTTCGGCTTTATTACTTTTTTTTTCCTAGCCATAGGACCACCCAAACGACGAGGAGATTCATGCAATGCTGCAACTAGGATGCTCAGATATTTGGATACAATGTACATGTCCATCCATGGAGACTTTAGGGGGAGAAGAGAGTTTTCTAAGGAATCTTGTCGAAGTCTTCACCTTTGCGTGGACTGTTTGTGATTCTGAAGCTGAGGATTTTGTACAGATCATGTTAGTTAGAATCAGGTCCGTTTGGCAGTCGAGTGCCATGCTGAAGGGCATTTTTCCCATTTGGTCTAGGTTTGTTTGTTTTTTACTTGTGTTGCTTGCTGCTACACCATGTTTGCTTTTGACAGTCAGGATACTTCTGTGGGACCTATTTGTCGGGTCCAGTCGGGGGACATTTTGTTAGCCTGTCCCAAAATTCTGGCCCTATCGATTAGAGGGACTTGTGGCGAAGCGGACTGAAGTCTCTTGCAGGTTTGCTCTGGCTTTGTTAGTTTCTTACCTTCGTAGTGCTCTTTAGCTTTTTTTGGGTGTGTTTGTGACCTCGTGGGAATAGTGTTCTTCCTAATGAGACTTGTCTTGCCTTCTTGGTGAGTCTTATGTATTTTGAGTCCTTTTTGCGAATAGACTCAGGCTCTCGGAATATTTTCCTTGAAGCTTGTATTTTTGGATCCTAGTATTGTGACACTAAGGATTTATCTCTTTGAATGTGGGCTGAAGCCGCCTGTTGAGGTGAGCATTACATCAACTTGTTTATTGATCCAAGCATCCTTCATGGATTTTCACTTAAACTTGGGAAGCAGCACCGTAGCGACGGTTTTCACCAACTTCCTTTTATTTGGGGCTTTTATACCCATGACCTTTCGGTCATGTCCACCCTTACCATCCATATTTACTCGCAATGCCCTTTCGAGTTTTCACTGTATCCGGATTTTAATTTTCACAGAACATTTTTATTCATGGTTTCGTGACCATGCGCATCCGCCATTTTTACTCATGGTGTTCCCTTGTCCAAGTATACACCATGCCTTTTATTTTTTGTGAAGGTGTGTTTAAGGTCATGGCTTCGGGACCTATGCGAAACCTTTTAACGTCATGTGGCCAGGACGTGCACTCTAGTTTAAGGTCATACAGCTGGATCGTGCTAGTGATGAATGGCAGTTTGTTGAGGCCATGGAGTGAGTATGATGATGGTTTTAGCTCACTTTGGGAAGATGGCATGAGGCTACTTGTGAAAGATGGACGATGTACGAAAGGTGGGTGAAAAATGGTGACTCACTAGCTTACGACAAGTATGTGTGGTGGAATGGTTCACCATTTTGTGAGCACAGGTGAGACTCACTGGGGGATGATAAAGGATGATGAAATGCATGGACTCACTGGGGAGGTAATGAAGGTGATGCGTGCACACAAACGGGTTGGTGAGGTAAGGCGTGCATGAAAATGCATGTGAAAGGTGTGTGGGCATATGTGGGGGCCAGTTGAAGGTCATGCCTTCTGGACCTGCGCAAAGCAGTTTAATGTCATGCAGCCAGGACATGCACTACGATTTGAGGTCATATAGCTTGGGCCGTGGTTATACAATTTAGAGCCATGCAACTAGGACCATGCAGTTTAAGGTCGTGCAACTAGACCTCCGCTACAATTTAAGATCATATACTTTGGACCATGACGCTGAGCATTTTAACGTCATGCAGCTAGGATGTACACTATAGTTTAAAGTCATATAGTTTGGACAGCTAGACCTCTACAACAGTCTAAGGTCGTATAGTTTGGACCATGTAGTTTAGGGTCGTATATTTTGGACCATGCAGTTTAGGGTTGGGCACCTGAACCAAAGTTGTGCAGTTTAAGGTCATGCAGTCAGAAACAAAGTTGTGTAGTTTAAGGTCATGCAGCATGGACCAGGTTGTACATTTTAAGGTCATGCAACACAGACCACGATTGTGTAGTTTAAGGTCATGCAGCACAGACCACAGCTGTGCAGTTTAAGGTCATGCAATACGGATCATGGCTGTGTAGTTTAAGGCCATGCAGCACGGACCACGGCTATGCAGTTTAAGGTCATGCAGCACAGACCACCACTGTATAGTTTAAGGTCATGCAGCACGGATGACGACTATGCAGTTTAAGGTCATGCAGGACGAACCATGGCTGTGTAGTTTAAGGTCATGCAACACGGACCACGGCTGTGCAGTTTAAGCTCATGTAGCATGGACCACAGTTGTGCAGTTTAAGGTCAGCAGCATGGAGCATGGCTATGCAGTTAAGGACATGTAGTACGGACCACGGCTATGCAGTTTAAGGTCAGCAGTACGGACCATGGTTGTGCAGTTTAAGGTCATGCAGAATGGACCACGGCTGTGCAGTTTAAGGTCATGCAGCATGGACCACGGCTATGCAGTTTAAGGTCATGCAGCATAGACCATGGCTGTGCAGTTTAAGGTCATGTAGCATGGATCATGGCTGTGCAGTTTAAGGTCATGCAGCAGGGACCATGGTGTGGGTCGCCATGTAAGTGAAGCTTCATGAAAGTTGGTCTTTGTAGCAATTTGGCTCCTTGGGGATAAAATGGTTAAGATCAGCAAGGGGTTTAGATGAGAAGGCCGACTTCATTGGGGATATTGGAACACTTGTGGGTCCCATATAGGTGAAAAATGGTACCCAACTCCTAGGGGTGAGGCAGATCCACTGGGGTTTGCAATGGTAAAAATGACCCTAAATCCACTGAGGATAATTAGTTGCAATACGAATATGACTCCTACTGAGGATAAGAAGTCATGGCCTGAGTTGAATGACTTGGGTATCACTTCGCTGAGGATAGTAGGCCACGGTCAAGGTGTAACTTGATTAGGAATAATAGTCGTAGGACATGGACAGCTCTAGCGTGGGGCATGCAGTGATGGACTATTTAAAACACAGCTGGCACTAAGAACAACAAACTTTATTCCTTGAACACTCAACAGACGTTGAGCCTTTTGAACATAGACGGCTTTGAGGTCCCCCATCATACTTTTTGAACACTCAACCTGCGTTGAGGTTATTAAAAACACAGTCGGCAATGAGGACAGCCCGTGCTATCTCTTGAACACAGTTGGCGCTGAGAACCCAGCAGCCGCTGGGGCTATTAAGAATACAGACGGCGCTAGGTTGTTTGGACCACATAGACGGCACTGGGTTTTGGTTAGTGTTTGGGCCTGGACCCGGTCCTATTCTCTGTTTGCAAGGGATTTTACAGGAGGCAGTAAAAACGTTTGCCTCAAGCCACGAGACAGAACCCGACCTGGTCCGACTAATTGACGTTTGGCCTCCTTGGACATGGCAGGGATTCCCAGTTTGCTAGGGGCATTTGAAGGAAGGATCCAACTATATAAGGGGGTAAAATCCCCATTTTGACTGGTTCACCAAAGGTAAAAAAAACTTAAGTAAAAATACTTTAACCATGAGAAGGAAGTTTCTGGTGGGATCTTCGGTAAACACACAGGGGATTCGGGCAAGAGCTAGAAGGGAAGACTGTGCCTTGCAAAAGTTTGTGGGTCAGGGAAAGGAAGCAACTAGGGAGTTTGCTGAAGTTTTGTCGGGAGTTGCAGGTGCTTGCAGTAGTTCACTGGGAAGCAGGGAAATTCTTGCCGTGGTTTCGAGGGTTGCGACAAAGGGAGGAAGAGGCATGAGTTGTAGCAGTGGTCTGCCCAAGGTTTTCTGCCAGTTTTAGCAGTTTTTCGGAGAAAAAAATTTGTTTCCCGATAACTTGGAGGAAGTTGAAGAGGGTTTCCAACTGTGGAGGGTGTCTCCTACGAGAATCTGAAGGGCTTAGGGAAACGAACCATTGTTGAAGCTGGACGGTTTTGGGGAAGATGAACGGTCATCATTCCACACGTGGGAGGCAAGGGCGTGGTGGCGGTTGTCAGGCGGTGCAACGAGGTGCATGTAGAATTTATAGCATGTGCAGGAGATTTGAACCCGAGTCGACATCTTTCAAAGACACAGTCGGCGTTAGATGTTGGTAAACACAAATGTCGCTAATCATTGGCGAACACAGCTGGCGGCAGGCATGGGCAAACAGAACCGGTGCTAAGTGTTTAGTAGACACAGCCAACGCTAATCTTTGAGTGCACAACCAGCACTGGATCCTTGAAAACGCAGCCGGCGCTAGAACTTTATAAACGCAATCGGCACTAGGCTTTTAGAAACAGAGCCGGTGCTAGACCTTTGACAATACATCCGGCTCTTAACCACTGATGACACGGCCGACGCTTATCCGGTGCCTTTAAAAATTTTCATTCGGGGGTGAATCCTTGAGCCCTTTATAATGGCTGAGTCTTCTTATGAAATTCCTGACATAAAGAACCATCCCAGGGCAGGAGAGGTCGGTACCAATGAATTTGCCGGTGAGACACTAGTAAGGGGTGAGCCCATTTGGTTGACAGAGCCAGCATGTAAGCCAGAGTGGCCTCTAAGTGTCACTTTCATCACTGACCCGATTCATTTTGAGGTCCGAGAGGACATGACGACAATGTCAATATGGAAGAAGGGGTGGTGCTCCTTCATTGTATGCACAGGAACAAAGTTTATGGGGAGAACTTGCCCACCCAAGGAAAGAGAATGGTGCAAACAAAGGGGCTATTGTGGTCAAGGGCAGGCCTTTGAATACAGGGGGAGCATCAATTTTTAAAGGGATACTCTTCCTAGACCATCAGGGTGCTGGTGTCACATAGAGGTATTCTTGAACGTGCTTCTCTACTAGCAGCGGTTCAATGCTCGGCCAGCTACTATGATTGGTGCTCCAACACAGTCAAGGTACTTCTTGAGACATGGAGCCACATTAGAAATACCAAGCTTATTGGGCATGGGAAAGCATGAATCTCTTTACTAGATCTTCATTTTAATGGGGGCCTTCCGCTGATCGGGGCCATGTATGACGAGTTTGCCCCCCAGAACTCTGTCAGTTTTGGTGGTGCTAGCTTGGGAAGAGAAGAGCCGCCTGCTAGTCTTTGAAAGGTTTTCAAGATCTACCAGTTGCTCCATGCCCAATCTAGTAATGGTCAGGTAACGTTCACCGAATGGGTGAAATTCGTTTATAGGGAGTACCCTGCAAGTGGCCGAGGTACTCCAAGAGGGAAAGGGAAGGAAGTTGTAAAGGTGATGCCTCCCATTTATCAACCCGAGACCAGCAATGATTGTAACTTCTTGGTCGTATATTTGGCCTTATTTTTATGCAAGTTCGTGCTCCTCGAGGAGGCAGATGACATTCGTCTAGGAACATTCTATGTGGCCTACAACATGGCAAGAGGGCATGAGTATGCCCTTGCCCAACCTGTTTTGTGTAATATATACCATGGATTAGGGCGAAAGGCTTACAAAGGCAAGGAGGGAGGGAATGTCATTGTCAAAGGAGAAGTGTTGCTTGGGGACTTTAAGACACAGTTCCTCCATTATGTATATGGGTGGCTAGGGGCCCATTTCCCTACCACTTATGTCAGGAGCCGAGGCTCAGGAGATAAGATATGCCCTTTCTTGATGAGGATTTCTTGTCAAAAGGCTATCTTTCATAGCCTAGGGGACGCTCAGAGTTTTCTTGGGAATGACTTGTTAAATGTACGTCGGGTCCCATTCTCGGTTGGAAGCTTCCCCGATCATGCCTTTATTTATGAATTAGGGAAGTAGCTAGACGGTGCTTCTACGACCATCAGGGACCTGATGTTCTTCTTGAGCATCAGAGGGGGTGTTTAACCTTATCGAATCCCGCACAGTGCCAGATTGGAAGGGTATTTCCTTGATCGCTTCGCCCGCCAGCACGGGCTTGATCAGAGCTGCCCTTTCTCTGTATTTTTCGAAAAGCGTCGGGGCAAAGTAAACATAGGGAAGACGAATGAACTTGGGACTCTTTGAGAGTGCATGCTGCCAGAACACATATGGACCGCTTGGTCCACATGTCTAGAGATGACAGAGTTAAGCAAGTATGTGATACCTCACTTTAGCAGAAGGGTCCGAATGACCGAGGCCTACGCAAACTGGTGGAGAATCACCAGCAAAGGATACTGGGATGAGGATCACCCCTGGAAAGGAGAGAATGGAAACTGGCGTCAGGAGACTAGATAGAGGAGTGTGGTGGATCCTCCTACCCCTGGTGAGGTCTTCGTTTGGGATATCCCTAGAACTGGCAAGCTTTAGGGATTCCTCGAGAGATAGCAGCCGATGACACCTCGTTGCAATTCCTCGCCATGAAACAGAGAACTGGGAGCATCTTCAATAAACTTAGTTCTGTATTTGAATGGAGTGAGGGCCGAAAGGTCCCAGGTCATTAGGGGCATCCCATTCAGAACTTGAACGCACTGATCTGGAGCAGTCCTCATAGTAGGTTGGCTGGAGGCCCTTCTTAAGGAGGGAGTTCTGAAGCGGCTGCTCCTCCTTCGGCGGGGGGAAAGAAAAGGAAACGATCCACCCCTACCGGGACTCGTGCACTAGCTCAAGTTGGTGGGCATACCCAATGACGTAAGGGTGTTAAACTTCTTGTGATCTCAGAACCAGGAGGTAGCTCTTCCTCCTCTGATCATTTACCAACTCCCCCATTGTCACCTTCTGTGCTTTCTCCACCATCTTCTAACTCTCCTGAGTTGTTTTCTTCTTCTTCAGAGACTGAAGCAAACGACTCCAGCCCTTCTAAGCCTATTGTTATTGCTTCTGACCAGAAAATGACTCCAGAACTTGGGGTGGTGCCCTTAAGTCCAAGGGTAGTTCCTAAGTCAGATCCAGCTCCCATAAAGACCAGTGAGGCTGAAGGCCCTGGAGCGGTTGCTCTAGGAAGGGAATTTGATGCTGACTTGGACTTTGTGCTTTAGGGGTTTAGTGCCCCGACTGAGGTAGTGATGATGATTCAAGAAGCAGGGCATATGGTTAATGATGCCCCTGAGTATGAAGAGGCTTCTACCCCCGAGTGTACAGATCGTGAAGATGACGAGGTTGAGCATTTTATAGCTAAGGTTCTAGTTGTTGAAAGCGCAGGTCAGATGGAAGGAACCATGGTTGAGGCTAGATCGACGATCGAGGAAGGCCAAAGGGGAGAGGTAATTCTTGAATTTACCAATGCTGACGTGGAAGTTCAGGAGGGTGAGAAACAAGGGGAGGAGGCTTCTTGAGAGCCCGCTGAGACAAAAGTGGAGCCCCCCTTAGGTGCGAGAGAAGGCGACGAGGCTGGAATTGAAGAATCTAAGCAAGTGGAGGATGGGGCTGCCTCTAGGTCTGAGGTGCACGAAGCTCTAGAGCTTGTCGTTGTTTCAGAAGAGCAGGTGGCTAAAATGGCTATCCCTTCAGCAAGCCATGTCCTTAAAGACAAAATCTTTTCAGCAGTAGCGATCTCAACAACATCATCTAGGCCCATCTTTAGTAGGGTTTCTAGTATGATTGCAAGCATGCTTCGTGCAAGCCTTCAGAGTTTAAGGAGCTACCTTTCAATGAGCTGACAAGGCTTTGACCAAGCTTAGGGAATTTGCTACCGTGACTACTATGGTTGGGAGTCCGCCAAAAGTCCTTTCCGATTTTGATGCAACCCTAAATGAGTTAGAGAGCTGGTGGTCGGGAATACTACATCATGAGATGGAGACCAGTAGGCCAGCCTCCTTAGAGGAGTCAATCTTGCGTTGTTGTCTGGAGATAGATTCCTGCACTGAGAAGAAGGCCATTATGACTAGCTGTCAACTAAATCTCAAGAGGGAGGCGCAAGCTTGCTTCAAGAGGATGATCCAAATAAGAGATGAGATGCAAATATTAAGGCAGGAATTCACTGAACTTGAGAAGGAGATGATTCAGAGAAGGGCCATGGAGGCCTCTTTGATTGCGGATTTATCCGAACTCACTTCCACCATTGAGTCTGAAGCTGTAGTGATGGAGAAGGAAACTAAAATGGAGGCTGAACTGAAGGAACGTGTCTAGGACATCGAGGCCTCTTCTGCAACATACAATGCAGAGATCAATAAGATAATTGACCATTTTTTAAAATGTCTTTTCTTTTGCCATCACTTGGAAAAAGTCTGAACTCATGAATAAAATGCTTCTTTTTCTCTTCTGGCTGACTTTGCTGCATGATTTCATTCCTCTCTTTGGGCTTGAATGCCTCTCAAGATATTATGTTTTTGTCAAAAGGGACTAATACCCTAGGCCTTCTTTAGTCCCGTGATGAGCTGCTACAGCTTCCATGACTTCGAAATGGGGAGTCATTGCTTTCTCTCCTCTTAACGTTTGATTAGCCAAGGGCTCATAATTCATTTTCCTCATCATTTGATGAGCCTTCTCACTATAAATATTCCAATCGTGAGGGACTTTGGCATCCATTAGTGTTGCATTCACTTCAAACCCATCGTAGCTTTTGGTCTCAGGCAAGAACTCCTTGAGATGTTTTTAAGTAATACACATAACCTACAATTGGCTCTGGAGATTGCAAACTTTACTCTTTAACTCTGTTAGAGGATCCTGCCCTTGAGGGGAAAAAGACTGTTCTTTCTCAAACTGCTCTCGTCTCGCCAAACCAGGGAAGTGTAGAACTTGTGGCTGGTGAGTGGTTTGAGGAGCATCCTCTATTCTTATAGCAACCGGATTTTGAAAAATCTTTCGCAGCGGTTGATGCGCCACTTTTTATTTGAAGAGTGCAATGGGGATGCGTGTTGGAAGGTATTTTCATCAAAATGGGGACCCTGCTCAATAAAGCCTAGCAAATAGTTAAAATTTTGGCAGTCTCAGAATAGCTCTGGAATCGGCCAAGATCTTAATAAGGTCACCAAAAATTCTCCTGCCAAGTTTTGTCATAGTCTGATATATCTAAAGTAGTGCAAACTGAGAAACAACTCCAGTAGAATCGGCCTCTAGCACCCTGAAATGGCCCCTATAACTAGAGTTACATTTTTGGTGTTTTAAATCACTGTGGGACTACTACCATTGGATCGGGCATGGTCGAAAACCACCAAGGGTCAAATTTTAGCCCAAACGGATACTCTAAGAAGAAGTTATAGGCAAAAGAGTGAAATAGGAGCGGTCACACGCTATTCCCATGCGTCCACGCTGCAACTCCATGCTATGGAAGGGACAGCCACGACTGGTGATTTTTGACACTCATATGTCACCCGTCCCATGTCGGATCCCTCTAAAATTTGGTGAGGATGTTCGTCTAGTTAAGACGAGCGATTCGATATGTTGCACACCCCGTGACGACACCCGAGTGCGCAGAAAAGCTAGAGAGAAGTTGCTGATCCGTGAAAAAAGTGCAGGAAATTCAGCAGCGTAGTGCCTCGCTCGAGCGGCCAGATCACGCCGCTCGTGAGCCCGATCGTCGTGAGACCAATTCCATTGTGTGCATAAGGTCTCGGCCTATCACTGACCCGAACCCCGTACGTGATGAATTGTCGGATTCTCCACACAAAACCGACGAAGCGACTGCAAATTCCATCGTCGAAATTCTAGATTCCAGCCAAAATTCCAAAGTTGCAAAATCTTTGTTCGGGCACAGAATCGAGCTGTGTTTGTTGCCTTGAGATTGTAACGGCATGCTTAGTGTAATTTAGGGAAGAAATCACCTAAAAAGGTCAAGGAACAAGTACACTATCAATCTGAAGTATCAAGATCTATTTAAATTTCATGTCACATGATGGGGCACTAAAAACACGATCCATGGGTCGAGCTGGTATCAAATCGATCATCATGCTGAGCCCTACAAGAAAACAATCATCTTACGATCAACCGGGCATCAGAACTACCTCGGATTAGCCATGAAAGATGATGTAAGTTTTAGGACAACATAGGGACTGTTCTGAAATTCCATGAATTGTTAGGAAGGGGCAAATCTTTTATTTTTCACCCTTCTTTAAATTCAATTTAATCTTAATTTCAAGCAATTAGGGTTACGTTTGATCGTCCACCCATGTTTGGGGCAAATTCTATATATACGTACCAACATTGTAAACACCAGAGGACTTAACCTTTCACAAAAGAGAGAGTATTTACTTAATACAAGTTTCTCTTTCTTCTCATTGTTGGGTCATGTTTGAGAGAGAGTGAGGTGAGAGAATCTTTTGACCGGCACCCCTAGGTTCAAGGTAAATCTTCTCTCTCTTCTTTTCTTTTTTTCTTCTCTCTCTTCTTTTCTTTTTTCTTCTCTCTCTTCTTTTCTTTTTTTCTTCTCTCTCTTCTTTTCTTTTTTTCTTCTCTCTCTCTCTTCTTTCATCTCTTTCCCCTTCCTTCTCCATCTGAGTTCCTTGTAGGGGTCATGCACGGTACTGTCAGTGCAGTGCATGCCTTCTCTGAAGTCACACAGGTAGTGCATGGTGATGGCAGCACCATGCGCGCGTCTCATTCTCCTTTTGTTCTTCTATCTCTGTCTTTCAGTGAGGCCTATAGACCGCGCTGCCTATCGTCGTTCACATACGTAACTTCGACGTCTTAGTGAAGAACCCAAACAGTGAAACTTGCTACCGCCTGCAGGGGCCTTTCCCTGTTGCACGTCTGTAGTCGACGACAATACTGTTCATCTCCCACTGGAGACCTCGGCAATATCTACCGCCGTTTGCGAGCTTCCTTCACGTTTTCGGTACTTATCGTTGTCCTTCCAGCATCCCACGTCTATCATCGTGTGCCTCCTGAGGATTACCATCATGCGCTTTATGAAGGACTATCATCGCGGGCTTCATCAAAGACTATCGCTGCCAGTGTGTTGTCTCCTTTTATTACCAACGGTGACGCTTAGCACCGTCTGTAGTTCATTTCTCACTCTCTAACCATGAGCAGTAATGTCGAGTGCCGCCCAAAGGCCACGACGTGAATGGCAACTCCTAGCATCGTCGGGACCCCATCTCTCTGTTGTCTCATGTTTTCTTTTCATTTTCTTTTCTCTCCTCCACTTGGTTGAGGGTAGACTTAGCCTAGTACCGTCATATCAGTCTTGGTGTCGACTATTATTACCGCTGTGCTGGTCTTGAGAACCATACCCATCTTGCTACAACTCCTAGTCCATGACTTCCCAGTTGCCATGCTAGTCTTGACTCTTCGTCGAGTATTTCCCTTTTATATCTGTATTTGAACCTTACACTTCATCACCCTCTCGTATGAACATACATTGCCCTAAGACTAGGGTGCATCTTTCTGACCCACTTGTCTTACAAATTAATCATAGAAGTGTTGTGTAGAAAGTAAGAGGATTGTAGGTCAAGGGAGGGGATTCCGAACCAAATAAAGCAGCGGGGGGGCTTTCTTCGTTATCTAAGCGGGCGCCCACACGAGCCAGCCGGAGTAAGTCCCGAACCCACCTTCAATTCTTCTCTCTTCAGTTGGTATACCTGCCCTTGCTCTCTCGCGAGGTTCTGAGAGAGCAATCTCAAATCTTGGGTTCATCAGAAACTCGAGATACGTGTCGCAAGATCATCCAGATTCGGAGGAAGAGATTGAGGCACCAAACTAGCTTAGCGACTCCACCTGGGACTAACTACCCCGTAGTTGGCTCGCTCTTGTTTGACCAGTATCCTCTTTTACTTTCTGCATTAAGTTATATGACACTTGAGTTATTCAACCCATTCATCCGAGTGAGGGACTTCCTTATCCTCCCACTCGTGACCGTACCAGGGAAGCGAACTGAATAAGATTCCTTCCCTACTCTCCTCTTGAGGCAAGACGGACGGTCCATCTCCCAGGTTCCTACCTGGATCGGTGGGAAAGGGGACTTAAAAAGTGCCCGCCTCCCTGCTGCCTCGCCTTGGTGGACCCTCCACCAAGGCCTCTTACATCGGTGGTACATCTGCCACCACACATAGCACACACCCTTCTACGGGCAAGTCTCCTGCTGGTCATATTGCTAAGGCACACCGGAAGGCTGCCCCCATCACTCTCGTAAAAGGCAAGCGAGTTATCGTCACTCTTGATGTTCACCGAAAGGAAACCCCTTATGCTCCTTCACTACCTTGAACCTCCACACCTGGAGGATCGGCATGTAGAGGCGGAGGACCTGAGATCTTCACCTCTCTCACACATCCAAGGGCTCATGGTCCATCCACTCGAGCTGCACCTCGAGGCAACCCTCACATTGCCTTGAGCTCACATCCAGGGCTAGGCCTTCTCTGGATGAACCCAACATGTGCCATGCATTTGCTTTCCAACACTGGGGGCAGTGCTAGCTCTATGCCACCACGAGACCGCTCTGTTCTCCCTCTCAACATACACAGCTTCACCCTGTGAAGAGTTGGGCTTCTGCCTCACCCCTCACAGACACAAGCTCGTGGGTCTCGACCTCCTCAGGTCTAACCCATTGACTGTGCCCAGGTTAACCCCCAAGTCACCTAGACAGCTAACTCTAAAGGTGCACGCGCACCGTCTTGGCAAGTTCCTTTCCGACCTCAACTCAAACGGAGTCGTTAACCAGCTCCTTCCTCTGTCACTCTCTAGACATCAAGCAAACACCACGAGCCCTGGTACTGAAGGGTTTTCCCTAAGAGTACCATCTTGAGCCAGTCTCAAGTTAGCCTTGCACATGGGCTCCACAAAAGAACTTGGCGCAATGGCCTAATGTCCGACAGAGGCCTCCAGCCTCCAAGGCGGAAACCCAGGCTGCCTTCCATCCTTAGACCCCACTCTCTGCTCTAGCTCATAGACACGGCCCTTGCGTGTTCGAAGAAGGCGGGGTAGTCCAGGTCTCATGCTTGGTTCTAGAGTGAAGTCCACAGCCGTCTCAGGGTTAAGCAGGAGGTATGTCTTCAAATCCTGACCAAAGCAGCCTCCAAGGCAGTCGAGGCCACCACCTTTGATGATCTCCTAACTTGTAACCCCTTTTTCCCTCTCCAAACTCCAGAGCCCGACTGAGTTCAAGAGTAATGCTAGGTCGTCACTACTCAGAAACCATGGTCCCATGACCATTAAGAACCGGTCCTCACAAGATCGGCATACAAGGCTCGAATCCAGTCGAGGCAGGCCCAACCCCTCGAGACTGACTTGCCACGCACCACTCACCGAGCTCGGCAGTTCACTGTCCCGCGAAGTTATGACCCTCCATAAGAGGCAGTCAATGTCATGGTGATCAATGACCTGGACGACGCTCAGAAGGAGCGAATGAACAAATTTCCAGAAATGATGAGAGCCATCCTTGGAAAGATGGAACGCCTAGAAGCCTCCAGGTCCCCTTCTTCGATCGATTCCTCGACTGGTAAGGACACAGTTCCCTGGCAAACTTCTCTATCAACCTCCCAAGACAGTTCTACCTCTCACGGGGTGTCCCAAACCGACATAGATCCTATGGTGGCCTAGAGGCTCAAGAACAAGGTCCCAGGCATGTAGGAGACACTGCTTTATCAAAAGTCGTACCCTTCATACATAGATCAAGTACCCTTCCCTCAAACTATCAAAAGGGGAAGCTCCCCCTGCTCAATGATACTACGTCTCCGCACTAGCATATTGCTCACTTGTAGGCGGCCTATCAGGAGAAGGCAACTAACCGACTCCTCCTCGTCCTCCAGTTTGTCGAAACTCTTGAAGGGTCTGCCTTCCAGTGGTATGCTCGGCTGCCTCCCAACTCGGTATACAGATAGCAAGAGATGGAGCAGTTGTTCTACCAATGCTTCTATGAAATCCAAAGGAACGTGGAGATCATCGAACTCCTCACATTGATGCAAGACCCTAGAGAGTCAGTTGACAAGTGCATCACCCATTGGAGAGAGTTGGCAACCTTCCATGCCATGCCCATGACCAAGAAAGAAGCGGTCCAGACCTTCATACGGAACATGCTTCCCGAGATCGCTCTACATGTCGAGGCATCCAATCCACCCTCCATGTCAGAGCTCATTTCCAAGGCAGTTCGTATTGAGGGATTATTCAAGTATCATGGAAACCCTCGTCAGCAACCTACCAGCTCAAACTCTCGCTCGAACAGTCGGGGTAGCCCAAAGACAGTTATCAGCATGTCTGTCACCGTGGCTGACACCAAGGGCACGGTTCCTCAAACCCTGGAACTTTCCAAGGCATAGGCGTCTCCAGTCAGGGGCAAGCAGTTGTCCTGCAAGAGCGTCCAACCTCCTAAAAGTTTTAGGTGAAATCACTACTGGGCCCAACACCAGAATATGGTTTACCCCTTCAACAAAGAGTGGACGCCTGCACTACTTCGGCTGCTGCTATAACAGAACATGATACAGTTGCCGGAGGCTAATACTGTGGAGTCGGCTGGGCAGGAGGCAAATGAGAAGTACTGCTATAAGCTCAACGACATGATCGCAACCCTTATCAATAAGGGTCAGATAAAGCTCGAAGAGTTGAAGAAAGCGTTCGAGGAAACTAAGGTTTCTCACATAGTCACAATCCAAGAGGACGATGGAGCACACGCTATCCTTCATGCATTTTTCTCCATAATGGTCGAAGAAGGGTTCGTCACTCCCAAGCTGGCAAGGCCGCTCAACTTCCTGCCTCTAGAAACTGAGAACCTCTGGTGCCCGTATCACCACATACGAGGCCAAGACATCAGCGAATACACTGGCTTCCACAAGCTCTTGGCAGAGAAGATGCAACAGTACAAGTTCAACGCAACCTAGAAGGACACCCTCGAGTCCCTTTTTCGCATGAGCAAGAAGATCTCCTGACGTAAGCTCAAGGAAGCACTGAGCTACACCCTTCGCATGCCCTCTTCAAGGCAATGCTCCAATAAGGCCTTGTCACTCCCAATCCCGCCAGGCAGCCAAGGCGTCTTGCCTAGGGCACGGAAAAACTTTGATGCCCATATCACCAAGTATGGGGCCACAAGCTCAACGAATGCTCTAGGTTCAAAGTTATAGTCGTGGAGAAAGTCCAGAAAGGCCACATCGTTTGTGTGGTTCTCGAAATGCGTCCAAGACGTCGCTTCCGTTTCAAAGAAAGCCACACTACCAGCCCCTCCTAAGTATACACTGGACCCTTCAGAGCCTTCAACCTCTCAACCCTAGAAAGTCTACCATGGGCGGAGTAGGCTCAAATCCTTGAAACGTGAGGAAGCCTACCAAGCTAGGGCTACGCTACAGCTAGATAGGTGCTCCAGATACCCTTTCAAGGATTCTAAAGGAGATGGTAGGTACCTAGGTCGACCCGCCCAAGGAATCATCCTCCTCAACCACCAATCGAGGTAGAATTCCTCAGGCCCCTTCCTCCACTGCCGACCTTGCAAGACTTTATCCCAGGCGCAGTTAGCCTCGTCCTTTCGTCTAATTAGGCGAACATCCCTGAGTCACCAACAGCTCAAGATTCCTTCAATATGGGTGATGACGCTAAAATCATCCGATGACAGTCAACTAAGGGTAAGACCTAAAATATCCCCTGGGCACGTCCAATTCTGGTGACGAAGTAAAAAGCGGCTTGGAACATTCTTACTCTTCTTCTCCTCCCTCCTCTTCTACTTTCTTCATAGGTGTAGCTCGACGGTGCCCAGACATTGACATTCTAAACAGAGAATTCGAAGGCACCAGCCTCACCCATCCACAACAAGAGCACCTCAGAGAGATGCTGCCCCAGGCTGTTGGTTTCTCGACAGCCACCGTTGCCGTGTCAACCCGAGCAAAAATCGAGTAATCTTCAAGCTCCTGTTCCAAAGAAGACTCCCACATGATGAAGATCTTGAAGGTACTTGCTAGCACAGGGCAAACGGGTCTAAGATCGGGAAAGAAGCTACAGTCCACACCTCAAAAGCTCAAGGCCCTCAAGTTTCCTGGTCCTCCGCTTTCCCCTAAACCTCAACCTCTGCATCCCTAATACAAGCTCCTATTACTTCCTCATCAACCCAGACCGCATCGATTGAACAACAAAGTCAGCCGGTGTCACAAACCAAAGCTCAACCAAAACCTGTTCCTAAGCCTACCCTACCACCCACACCAGTGATAGGATCAAGAACACAAAAGACTAATGAGGATAAAGTGAAATACGAGGTAATTTGGAACTTGAGAAAGCTTCCAGTCCTTCTAAGTATCTATGATGCCCTCCTGTTGTCTAGAGACCACCGTATGGCTCTTATTCAAGCTCTTTTTCACTCAGAGGTGTACTAGATTGAAGTGGAACCTTTTGAGGTTGACCCGGCTATCCTAAGTGAGTGCCTGGCAATCTCCTTTTCCTAAGATGACCTTCAGTTGGGAGGCAAATTTCCCAATTTCCCCCGCTTCGTGAATGGCGAACTTCACTCCTACCCTCTCAATCGGATCATGCTAAACGGAGGGTCAGCAGTCAAGCTGATCCCAAGAAGGATCCTCACCTGATAGGGATTAGGGTCTGACGACCTCACTCCTACCGACATCACTGTGAAAGGGTTTAACCAGTCAGGAAAAAAGCCAACCAGCACAGTGTGCCTTCGTCTCATGATCGGTGATCTCGACCATTATGTCAAATTACATGTAATCAACATCGATACCTCCTACAACGTCCTACTTGGTCGTCCTTGGCTTCATGACTAAGGGGTGGTTCCGTCCACACTCCACCAATGCTTCAAGTACAGCCGAGATGAAAGGCAACACATGGTCTATGTTGATAAAAGACCTTTCCCCATTGCTGAGACTCACTATGCCGATGCCAAGAACTCTTTCACAAAATTTTCAGCCCAAAAAAAGTCAAAGGATGACGTTTTGCAGCCTGTGAGAGAGACATGACCTTCGTCACATGATGACGTTGAGGATCTGGGGCGAAAGATCACGGAAATGTTGAAAGAAGAGGAAAGATAGGGTAAGATCCTCCTATTGACCTCTATCCACCCAAACATACCTTGCCACCTCTCCGAGGTCATGGTATACTCTTCTGAAGACAAAGCTTCCCCCTCTATGTCTACTTTGCTAGAACAAAATGGTGAGCTAGAAGCGGCCCCCAAGCCTGAGGAAGCCCTAGGGGTAAACCTTCCAGCACCGAGGTTCACCTATACATCAAACCAGCAAAAGGTCCTACTGTAGACACCCCATTTTAAAACTGACAAATTCTATAATTTCTAGGACTCTAAGGATCACACCTAACCTAATAAACCCAAATACATAGTTCACACAACCCATCTTGTGACCCGGAACTAGTCTGCCTGCCCGGAACCCTGTTTTGACCCAGATTCTTAAAAATACCCTGTTTTACCCAAAAAATCATTAAAAATTGTAAACAAATCTGTTTTGACCCAATTGGTTTTTGGTAGCTTCACAAAAGGCTGAAGAACACACCCAAATTGAAAAATATCAATTTTGACATGTTCTGACTTAGGCGACACTACCAATGTCGCCCAACCTGGACTGGGTAACATGCCCAGTGTCGCCAAGATTTGGGTGACAGTACTCATGTCGCATACCTCTTTTGGACCCGAGTTGAGATTTTCCATTTTTTTGGCGACACTAGGCGTGTCGCCCAGATTCAAGACCTCTAAAACACGTTTTTGACTGAGTTGTTGGTTGGTTACTGGAAGATATTCTCCCCAACAAATTTTGCCTCCCTTTTAGCATCTTTTTGGGACTATTTAGAGGGGGACGAAGAGAGGAGATATGGGGATTTTCAAAAAAAGCAAACGCTAGACATAGAAACTCTAAGGGATGGAGAGAAAACGTGATAGAATAGATAGAGAAAAAATAACCTGAGGGAGTTACAAAAGAGAAAATCCTGAAACCCTAGATCTACCCTTTGGATAGAACCCTATATCAAAGCCTTCGTACCGAAGAGATTTGTTGATAAACATCCGACTCAGAGAGACAAAAGAGGATCGATTATGATACAGGCGAGCCCTCGAAAGCTCGGGAGTCCTGAGCTATCCAGCCTGGATCGGTATCATTTCTTTATTATTATTATTCTTTTATTGTTTTAATTTCATTTTGATATATTTCATTAATTTTATTTCAAATCATATTTTGGATGCTCTCGATCATTTTGGCCCAGCCATAGATCTGAGAACAGATCTGCTTGTTTCAGGGCAGATCTTGGCTTAGATCTGAATTCGATTTGTCCCACTTTCTTTACCATTTTATTTCTTGCATTTTCATTTAGTTTAAGGTATTAAAATCGAGAGATCTTCATTGGAATATCTTCTAATTTTCATCATAAACAATTTGGCGCCCACACCAAAATACAATTTTTATTCATTGTTTTTTACTATTTTTAGTCACAAAAAGTCCTAAACGTCAGAAGTAACCAAGATCCAGGGTTTCAGTGCTGTGAAACAATGATTTTTCTTGGCGACACCAGTTGTGCCACTTGGGCGACTCCACCAGTGCCGCCCAGATCTAGGGTGACACTCCCCATGTCGCCCAAAATTCGAAAGTTTCAAAAACTTTTGAGACTTTGCAAATCTACTCTAGGGCCAGTTTTATGACTATTCACAAAATTTCAGAGAAAAATAAAACTATTTAAAATACCAAAACAATATTTTACTAGAAAGATCTGTTCTATCTACTTATGTCTGTTTACTCTATTTTAATTTATTTCATCAAAAATATATGTTTTCGTACTTTCAAAATTTAACATAGTCTTATTTCATTAAGTTTGACACGAAAAAAATATATAAAACACAAAAACAAACATTGGTTTGGGCTACACTAGCAGTGTCACCGACCCTACAAAGGCGACACCACCCGTGTTGCCCAACTGCAAAGGTCCCAAAAAACTTCTGGGACTCCACAGACCTGGTCCAGAGCCTTCGGACTGCTTGTTCACTAATTTTTGGCTCAAAATAAATTTTTTAAAAATATAAAAAAAAATATTTTGATTCAGATAGGTCCGCTCTGTTCTGGCTATTTGTTATTTTTCATCTAAGTCATATTTTCCATGATTTCACAATTCTGAGTTTAACTGTGATACACCAAGGTTAAAAAAGATAAAAACAATTAATATATATATATATATATATATATATATATATATATATATATATATATATATATATATACATTGAGGGCTGCCTAAACCCTCTTGATCTGTGTCCCGTTTGAGACACCCTCGACCTGGGCCGCACTCGACTTGGCACGGACCGTGCCTGGTCTCATTGTTCTGACTTTACCTACTTATGGGTTGCTTACCCCTCCATTTATATTGTGCTTCGAGCGAGTTTCGCCTCGAAGCGCTCTTCGCTTGGCATGATCAATGCAGAGTGCTCACTTATTTCCCCCTGAACCATGTCCCGTTCGAACCACCCTTGACTCGGACCGTGCTCGACTTAGCATGGACTGTTCCTAGTCTTATTTTTTTTTACTTTACCTTCTGAGGGGTTGCTTACCCCTCCATGTATATTGTGCTTTGAGCGAGTTTCACCTTGAAGCGCGCCTCATTAGGCACAATCAGTGTTGAATGCTCGCTTATTTTTTTTTCTTGTTTTGTGTGCATAGTGTGCTTGAATTTACTTTTGATTGCGTGCTTCTGTACACACTCCACCACACACCGGACGGGGAATGCCTGGCAAACCAACAAACAAATATTTGGAAAACCTCCAAAATCTGCATTAATGGCGTGAGGGGAACCTAACATTCAGAACTGAGGCGGTTGGAATTCGCGTACCTTAACTGTGAGCGCCCCTCTGTAATCCTTTGCCTCAAAGCAACTCCACGTATAGTAGGACCTGATGAACATCCTATAACAGGAGGCCAGGACCTATGTGGGGACCTATATCAGCATAGCCGCATTTCAATAGTTAAGAACCCACTCTCATGCCAAGGCTACCCATAATTAGACTAGGTCAAATGTTTTCATGTGCTTGCTTGATTATTTATGATTGGTTAATCTTAGATTCTGGTCCGGACCCGCTTTTGGTCCGAGCTGAAGCTTTTAGGTCCAAGTTCAGGCTTATACCCAGCCTAGCTCAGCTCCGAACCAGGTTTCACCTTGGTCCGAACCTAAGCCCCCTCTTGGTCCGAGCCAAAGGCTTGCTCCTAGCTCATCTTTGATCTAATCCATGCCTGGTCTAATAATTAAAACTCTTTGGGTCCAAGTCTAGGCTTGTACCCAGCCTAGCCCAGGTCCGAACCCGATTTTGCCCTAGTTCGAACCCATGCCCCCTCTTGATCCGAGCCGAAGGCTCATTCCTAGCTCATATTTGATCCAGTCCAGGTCAACGCTTTGTCAGATCATTAAAACTCCTAAGGTCCAAGTCCAGGCTTGTACCGAGCCTAACCCAGGTCCGAACCAAGTTCACACCCAGGTCCGAACCTAAGCCCCCTCTTGGTCAGAGCCGAAGGCCCGTTCCTAGTTCAATCTTGATTCAGTCCGGGTCCACATCAGGTCTGAGTTTCAAAACCCTCTAGGTCCAAGCCCAGGATTGCACCCAGCTCAGTCCAGGTTTGAACCAGGCTCACACCCCTGTCCGAACCTAGACCCACCCTTAGTCCGAGCAGAGACTTGTGCACCATCTAATCTAGATCTTAGTCTAGGTTCTAGCATAGGTCTAAGCATAGAGTTGCCTCTAGAGCTAGACTAGGCTTACCTTAGTAAATCCATTGAGTTTAGCAAGTCTAGATTTTAGTCTAGTGTTAGCCTTGGTCTTAGTCAAAGTTTTGCTGCTAAAGTTAGGCTAGGTCTGCCCTAAGTCATCAAGTCTAGTTCCTACCTAAATCTATATTCCAAAACCCAGCCAAAGAGAGTCACGATGTCGGTCACTCAAGGCGACTATGATGATTGCTCCACAGCTGACTCTAAACCAAACCTAGGGACCAATATGTTGCAATCCCTTTGTACTATCAACAGACCTCAGGCCAATCCATTATCTAACACCTAGGTCTTCAGTTAGAGATAGAGTCCCAAGCATCCACTCCTAATCATGAAATTGGTGTGATCAAAAGGCTGGTTCAGCTCGAAAGACTTTGAATAGTCAAGAGGTCCGACTTGGACTCGTTCGACAGGGGACTTTAGGCAACCAAAGTGGAAGAGGAGTGAGGGAAGAAATCCATGAAGAATCCAACGTCAATTCCCGTAACTCGAACCAAGATAACCTCGAGGTCTAACGATCTCAAGACCAAGACCCACCTAGGTCTAGGGGATCCAACCCTACCTCGAGTCACCGTAGTACAGCTCATGTTGTCCTGAACACTGTACGAGGCAGAGGTGTTCACCCAAACTAACCCCTAGGCGAGATAGTTGTCCAAGCTTCCCTTAAAAGTCTAGTTGACCTAGGTTACATTGTTCATGCCCAAGCTTACGAGTCGAACCCAAATCAAGTGAGAGGCATAGGTCTACCCTTAGCACAATCGAATCAGCTAATTCTTCCATCGGTCCCTCTAGTTCATCCGGTCCATCAAACTGTGCAATTTTCGCAACTGGTGGTGACACCCATGGGTAAGTACGCCACTCAGGTGCAAGTGTGTCAAACCACCCCAATGACTACGGCTCATCAATCTCAGGCCCATGTAGGCCAACGTATACCCCAAATCTTGACTCATCAGTCCACGCATGGGGACCCGCCGACCAGTGGGCCTACTGTCATGCCGAACACTCAACAAGAGGGCACTTTAAAAGCGATCCAAGATATGCTCGTAAGAATGGGAATGCATGATATTCTACCCCCAAAATATGTTCAAGAGACCCTTGGAGGCATGGAGGACCTTCCCCTGGGATTTGTTATCCCAGAATTTAGAAACAAGTTTAACGAGAAGAGCTATCCAGATGCTCACGTCAACACGTATCTCCTCTCCGTGAGAGCTTTGATAGACAGGCCTAATCAACTGAAGGCTATATTGTTTCAAACATTGACCTGTGAGGCCTTGGACTAGCATCGGAGAATAATGTCCTCTCAACCACACATCATTCCAGACGAAATATTCAACCTATTCGTCTCTCACTACCATGGGTCGACACCAAGATCTCTCTCCCTGGACGAGTTTAGTGCAACGAAACAAAATCCAAGAGAATCCTTCGAGAATTTTATCCGTTGATTCCGTGAGTCAGCAATTCGGGTCTTAGAATGTCCACTGACAGACCCAACCAAAATCCCTATGGCCTTAAAGAACTATGCTTCTTAAGACATAACCTTTTTTAGCCAAGGCCTTATCCCCCACTCTTTCGACTCAATAATCAAGCGGGTGACACGACATGAAGGGGCGAGAATGAAAGGGCGAGAGGGACACCCCTCAGCACCAGGCCCGACAATAAATCAATAACGACTCTCCAAAATAAGAGCAAAAACAAAAACAAGGGAAAGGCTTTTGGTCAGGTTAATGAGATTGTCGTTAACGGACCAGCTCAAGGTTTAGCCATTCAACACAACAATCAGAATCAAAACCGAAGGGGTCCGTCTAAGGCCAATGCTCAAAATAATAACCAAAGGTGAGAGGATAATTTCACTCTTCTCAAAGACCCACTCGAAAAAGTGCTAGAATTTCTCCTGGTTAGAAACATGGTTTATCTCTCGCCACCAACTGGACCACCATTTCAAGCCACAGATAAAAGCAAGTGGTGCAAATGGCATCAAAACCATGGCCATGACACCCAAAACTGCATGTATTTGAAACGGGTGATTCAAGGGTTAATCAATAGAGGGGACATCATTGTGGCACCTAGATATCAACCCATCGAAGAGCCTAATCAAAAGATGGGTATCACAAACCCTCTCCCTAAGAATATGGCCACAACGACCGAAAAATCGGCAGCTTAAGACAATGTAAAAGAAAATGTTGTCATTCACATGGTTGAGAGTGGAGAAGAAGAAGATCCCTCTCAATTCATATTGGCTTGTGATCATCACTTTCAAGAACATGAAAAAGATCTATTGGATCTTCTAAGAGGAACCCCTTCATCGCCAAACCTCGACAACCTTCCCAAGTGGGACCAATATGACGAAGATGACACACAAGAGGTCGATATGGTCAGAACCCATGAAAAGGTGTCATCTCCTAAACAAGGGGCCAACACCTTGAAATCTCCCATTACTCCTGTTAGAACTGACCCTATCGAGCTTCAAGTTGGCGAGGTTGATTCCCTAACCTGAAGAGGTCGAGTGTTCAAACCCATTCAATTAATGGCCGACACTCTCAATGAAAGGATGGGAAACTCCTCAAGAGCCAGACAATCAACAGGGTTTACAGATCACGAGCCGAACAAGGAAACTCAAGGATCTACAGCCACCTACGATCTACAGACTCATCTTGGGAAGATCCAAGCTCAAATCTATAGATTGGAGCTACTCGCCAACTCACTAGCACACAGGGTCCAAATCGAAAAGGTCCTTGCCAAGACCCACATCCGAGCAACAAACAGCCGGATGAGTTGTGCGGTATGATCAACCAACTAATGGCACCAACGCCAATCGTGTTCATGGACGATGACATCTCGTCTAGCTTCAACCACTTTCATGTCAAACCTCTGCACATCACTTTTCTCATGCAAGGATATGAAATACGGAGAGTGCTTGATGATAATGAGCCATCCCTAAACATATGCCTTATGAAAATGGTGAAGCAGATAAGCAAAAGCTCAGATGACTACGAGTCATGTCAACTAACTATCGCTGCATACGATGGGACCAAGAGACAAGATGAAGGCATACTGCTCACACTTAATATCGGCCCGGTCGTCTAAGTGATAAAGTTTTATGTCTTAGACATAAAGCCTTCATTCAACATGCTTCTAAGAAGACCGTGGCTGCATGAAAACCTCGTAGTCACCTTTACGCTCCGTCAATCCCTCAAATTTCCAATGAAAAATGGCATCACGAAGGTATGTGCTGAACCCCCCTCTTTTCTCAATCCTAGCATACATAATGGGAAGCTAGCCGTAAGGGTCGAGCTTGGAGAAATCCCACTCACTTCCTTCGAGCAAGCTGATTGTGCCACCTTACACCGAGAGGTCGGCAACCCTATTCCTCAAATTTTGCAAACTTCTACATCGATGGAGGACATTATCCAATGTCAATATCGATATAATTTTAGGTCCCTCAAAGCTTGGCACAGGCTCCTCTCCCAAGGTTTCCAACCAGGCCAAGGCTTTGGGAGTCAAGGGAAAGGCGTAACGGAGTTGATTTCTGAATCACCCCAAGCCAAAACTAAAACGAGAATCGAAGAGGACTCGGGTTTTCTCCCACTTTATTTCAAAGCCGGATGAAGCCTTCAAGCTATCCAAGCTTTGTATCCGGAGGCATTCAAAGCCTTGATCCTCTCGATGCCCGTCCTTCAAAACTGCTTAAGGTGATCCTTGATTCCCCAACAGGGAATAACTCTTCTTCCACATATCAGCACACACAAGAACTACGAATTGAAGACTTTTTTTGCTGACCTGGATTTGAAGGTATGCACAATCGGCTCTAACATAGCCAAGCATGCTCATACGCCTACTTAACTCAGGAAAGGAATTGGTCGATCACTCCTCTATCTCGAGAATCGTTGGAAGCATACTAGCAGTACCTTCAAGTCCTTGTGCCAAAAAATGGATAGATGCAGGGTGGCCATCTAACCACCATGCACGTCCGGTCCCCAACATTTCTCTCTCTAGTCTCATAAGGGACATATCTAGTGACATTTCAAAACCATGAAAAATTCTAAACATGATAAAGATGATAATAATGAAAAAGAATTTTTAAAAAGCGGTGCTCACTCAAGATAACCCAATAACAACAGAGGCAAGAGTCCGAAGAAATCTCTCAACCTGAGGAACTTACTTGCCATGTTGAGCAATTCAAGAAGAAGTTTGATGGTGACCCAACGGCTATCATCGAAGAGACGATTGATGTGTACCTAGGAATTGAGATGGACCCAAGGTTAACCAAGATTGGAACCTCCTTATCTTCTAAGGAGCGGGAAAATATGATTTCCTTTCCAAAGGAATATCGCGATGTCTTCACCTGGTCATACGATGATATTTCAGGGCTAGATCCCCCTTTGGTGCTACATCACCTAATATTCAACGAAGGGGCAAAGCCCGTAAGGCAGAAACTCTGATGTCAAAAGGACCACCTCGAGCTCAAAATTAAAGAAGAAATCGAAAAACTGCTTAAGGCAAGGTTCATTACTCCCATAGATTATTCAGAATGGTTGGCCAACATAGTGGTCGTACCCAAGAAAGATGGGAAGATCCAAGTGTGTGTTAACTACTGAGACCTCAATAAGGCATGCCCCAAAGGGCAACTTCCCATTATCGAGCATAGATGCCTTGGTCGACAACACTGCGGGTCACGAGATGTTGTCATTCATGGATGGCTTCTCGGCTTACAACCAAATCCTCGTGGCAGAAGAAGACCAATCTAAGACGTCATTCATAACGTAATGGGGAACCTACTGTTACAAAGTCATGCCCTTCGGTCTCAAAACGCAAGAACAACTTATCAACGAGCAATGACTAGCATCTTCCAAGATCTAATGCATACAATTATGGAAGACTATGTCGATGACATTCTGGTCAAGTCAAAGACCAAGTCTGATCATCTCACCAACCTGAGAACCATTTTCGAAAGACTTCAAAAACATTAACTCAAACTCAATCCACAAAATATGCCTTTGGAGTTGAATCCGGTAAATTGCTAGGTTTTATAGTAAGCCAAAGGGGCATTGAAGTGTGGACCCATCCAAAATACGAGCCATCACTTAAATGCCTCCTTCCCAAAACATCAGAGAAATCCGTGGGCTTCAAGGTCGCATACAAGCCATAAGGCATTTCATTTCACAACTGGTGGATAAGTGTGCACCATTCAATAGACTCCTTAAGAAGGACACCCCATTCATATGGGATAATGAATGCTAAGAAGCGTTCGATCAAATCAAGGAGTACCTCACGAAACTTCCCATCTTGAGTCCTTCTAGACCAGATAAGCCCCTATTCCTGTACATGTCAATGAAAGACAAGACGATGGGAGGAATGTTAGGACAATACAATGACCATGGAAAAGAACAAATGATATACTATATCAGCAAAACCATGGTCGACTATGAGATAAGATACACGGATGTGGAGAAACACTGCTTAACACTTGTGTGGGCCATATAGAACTAAGACATTATGTCTTATATCATTCAATCAAACTCATATTAAAAATTGACCCACTCAAGTACTTATTGGAGAGGCCAGTCCTCAACGGAAATTTGGCGAAATGGAGAATGCAATTGAGTGGGTTTGAGATTGAGTATGTCACTCAAAAATTGATCAAAGGACAAGCCATTACTGACCACTTAGCTGAACACGCACTGCCAAACAATATTCCCGTTAACACGGATCTCCCTGATGAGAACCTCTTCACAATTGAGAAATTTATTTGGGATCTATACTTCAATGGTGCAAAGAACGAATACTGGTCAAGTATAAGAGTCATACTATGCTCACCCGAGAAGATTTTAATGCCAGCAACCATCAGATTGAATTTCCCATGTACCAATAATGTTGTCGTATACGAAGCCTTGATAGTCGGGCTTGAGAATGCCATGAGAATGAAAATCCAGCAAATACGAGTGATTGGTGTCTTCTTACTCATCATAAACTAACTTCAAGAGATTTGGAGGGTGAAAGAAGAAAATCTCAAACCCTATCAAGCAAAGGTAGAAAAGATGATTCCATATTTTTAAAAAATCACCTTTCAGCATGTAATTAGGGAAAATAATCAGTTCACTGACACCCTTGCCTCGATTGTTGATATTCTACTAGAAATCACCACATTGCCATTTTATATCGGGAACAAACATGACCCTTCACCACCGAGGATCGAAAAAAAAATAGAGCAAGAGAATGAAAATGATGGGGAAGTATCTTTCGTGGTTTCAGATGTGCTAGTCAAAGCAAAACCGTGGTTCCATGATGTTTTGTCCCTACTAAAAGATGGTTTATAGCCCAAAGGAGCCACCAAAAAGGACAAAGAAGCCCTTCGAAATTTTTTGATGGGATTCTTAGTAAGAGTTCACCTCCTGTTCAAGAAATTCTTCGATGACATTATTCTACGGTGCCTCGATCAGTTAGAAATTGACAAGTACTAACAGAGTTGCACAATGAAGGAGGTTATTTTGGGGCAGCTGCCTTAGCTTAGAAAATCAGGCGCCAAGGCTATTACTGGACCACCATGGCTGAAGACTGCTAGAAGTCGTTAAGGGGTGTCCCAAATGTCAACTCTATGAAGACCTCATCCATGCACCGTTCGTATCACTCAACTCAACACCGCCCGTATGGCCCTTCGCCATGTGGGGTCTTGATATCATCGGAATGATATCACCAAAGGCCTCAAACGGCCACCGTTTTATATTAACGGCTACATAATACTTCACCAATTGGGTAGAAGCCGCATCATTTGTTAAAGTTGAAGGCCAACATATTGCCCGTTTTATAAAGAACAATATCGTATTCAGATTCGGTGTTCCTGAGTCAATCATCACTAACAATGGATCCAATCTCAAAAATGAAAAGGTCATAAAAAGGTTTGGGATAACACAGAAATTCTCCACACCTTACTACCCTCAAGGAAACGGACAAGCAAAAGCCACAAATAAAGGAATTCTCAGAATCATAGAAAAGTAATAGAAGGAGGGAAAGATTGGCACGAAAAGCTAAATGATGCCCTATGGGCCTACTGGACAACTGAGAAGACTCCTACTGGCATTATGCCATACTCACTGGTGTATGGTATGGAAGCAGTGCTGCCTATCGAAGTGGAGATACCATCTCTCTGAGTCCTTATTCATAAAAATTCAGATGTGGAACAAAAGATAGAAGCACGAATCACTGCCCTCATTAATTTTGATGAAAAATGACTCCAAGCAACACAGAATATTGTTGCTTACCAGTGTAGAACCGAGAGGGCATACCAAAGAAAAGTTGTTCCTCGACAATTCAGGGAAGGAGATATGATACTCAAGAAAATCTTCCACACTCCTGCAAATCCACACCCTTTAGGCAAGTTCAAACCTAATTGGGAGGGGCCATTGGTGGTTACCCAACTGCATGCAGGCAATCCTTATAAGATTAAAAATCAAGAGGGGTACAACTCAATGGTCCCATTAATGCAATGAATCTCATAAAATACGACCTGTAACGGGCTAAAAAACATGGTAAAAACCTGAAAAAGCATCAGAAAGAAAAAAAAAAAAAAAAAAAAAAAATGGACGTGGTGAAAACCTGAAAAGGCATCATGGGTAAAAGGAATAAAAATATCTCCAAGAAGGAGCTTTCGATGCAAAACAAGTACTTGCAAGTTCCAAAAATACTGCACAAGCAGACCCTGAGGATGAAGACTCCTCCTAAACCTTACAGGTTCCCAACATAACCAACTATGAAAGATTTAGTAGGGTGACATGAATGGAAAATCGAAGTGATTTCGACGAACCCTGGAAAACGTCGAGAACCTCCAAGTGGAAAGCCCCGCAAGAATTCAGAAGACTCTTCATGGATCGACGAAGCAGAGGATGAAAGCTCCAAAGGTAAAAATACAACATAGTGATTTTTAAGTTCTCACGATCCTACAAGGGAATCCTTTCATCATCTCTGGGTAAAATATAACAAAGAAATTCACCACCAAAGGGGCCACAGGTGCCAAAACTGTGGCCCATCCCTTTTGAAAATTTTGTTTCAATTTGATTGTTAAAAGCTTCCATATTCAGAAGCTTTCTCCTTTTAGAAAGGACTTCCTCCATTACTACAAGAGGCTAAACTGTTAGTCAATCTGGCGTCATTCTCGAAGCCAACTTCCTACGCCTATTACAAAGGCTTGAAACTAGCTAGGCACTCCATGGTTGTATGAATATAACTACCAACTAGCACATATCGGAGATGGGTGAACCTCGCCAATGACGATATTGGCTAGTCTGGGAACGTCTTTCTCTTGACTAGATCGCTTGAGGCAAAATGAGGCAAGCTCACCCCTGTGTGTGCATACTGGAAATTCGAAATGAAAACCCTCTAACTAGGGAGGCTGAGTTTGTAAAAATTATGTTTGAAAAATGTGTACAAAGAAAGTATACCTCAATGAATGCACATGTACATATAAACTAATACCCCAAAACTGGGGCAGCGAAGGGAAAAAAAAAAAACGAGGGGAAAGCATGAGAATAGGAAAGATAAACAAGAAAGGAAAGAGCGATATATGTATATGTAATTCAAGGTCCATAATGATCTCTACAAAAAAAAACAAAAAAGGGGAAAGGTCACATCCTGGATCATGAATCCTCCTCAGCCACTAGTGTACGAGTGCTCGCCTCTCCCTCCAACCTCTGTCGTACATCGGAGTAGACGCTCGAGATTGCGACTGACTCTGAACGGAAGATGGTAGTGGCACCCTCACATAAGGATTCACATCTGCTAAAGAAGGGTTACTACTCGCGCCCAATAGAAGCCTTGACAATTTTCCACTTTTGTCTGTAAGACCTTTTACACCCTCCAGAAGCTCATGGCATCGATCTCTAGTTGAGTTCTGTTAAAAGGCTCCAGAAGCTCACTTAGAAAAGGCTCACCCTCACTCTGAACCACAAGAATCCGGGTAACATCCTCAAGAGTAGGAGCAAGTTCGCCGCATCGTAAGGGAATCATGTCGGTCTCCAGTCTATATCGAAGGTATAAATCAGTTATCAAAGCACAATCCAAGGTAAAAGGCCTGATCCTATAGACCTCCCACAAGCCAATCCGAGCAAGGGTCTTCCTTTAATCAAGAGTAAATAATTATGCCCATTTACGGATAGCAAATAAGTGGGATCTACAGTCAACATAGAACCCTTGCAAAAAAATAAAAAATAAAATAAAATAAAATAAACAAGAGATAACAAGGGGTTAAATCTATCAAGCTTCCAAGCATCAAACACACACACACAAAAAAAGAAAAAAGAAAAAAGAAAAAAAGAGGGAGAGTAAGGATATCCTGGTCATTTTGCACTCACATGTATGTTGGTCATTTTACATCCAAAAGGCATTGTGGTCACTCTGCCATCCCTATAAATAAGGGGAAGTACTAATCACTCACAATTACCCATAAAAGGAAGAAAATTGCACTCAGGGGTATTTTAGTCATTTTGAACTCAGGGGTATTTTGGTCATTTTACATTCAAAAGGCATTGTGGTCACTCTGCCATCCCTTTAAATAAGGGGCAGTACTAATCACTCACAGCTACGCTCAAATATAAGAAATGGTACTCAAGGGTATTCTGGTCATTTTGAGCTCAAGGGTATTTGGGTCATTCTGCCCTCAAGACCCTTTTTCATGGTCCAAAGAAAGAAAAGCTGATGAAGAAACTTTTTACCCAAACCCATGAGCAGAAAGACTTTGTCTAGCACAAGAAATTAGGATTCAACCCAGCTCTAGACCAATCAAGCATTTAACCAAACTCTTCACAAGCTCCTCAGAGGCAATTTCAAGACCAGAGTCCACACATATTCGAACAATCTTTCGAAAAAATGTCCAACCACAATTAAAATATCCCATAAAATCTTTTCAAATCATCTTCTACTTCAAAATTTGGGGAAAGAAAATCACCATTTTTGCTAACAATGGCATGTCACTTTCATGACCATCCAAAAAGAAGACAATTTGAATTTTTTGCACTAAGGCATTTCAACAAACGTATCATGGTCATATCCAAACATTCTTTGAAGCAAAAAAAATAGTATTAAAATAGATTTTTTACCAAGACAATCAAACTTTTTTTAGTGAATTAAACAACCTTTTCAAAATCAGAAGAAAATCGTTGTTTTACTAAGCCAAAGTTAGTGGCATGCTAACCCCAACACCATCCAAATGGGAACTAAGCCAATACTCATTGAGACATTTCATCAAACATATCGAAAGTATAAATTGTACCTTCTCTTGTTGCTTTGACTTGGAAATATGATCCAACCCATGCGTCCATTGACGCTCTCGGCCTTCCACCTATGGATCCCCAACTCAATAAAATGGGAATGCAATGAGGAAGTTTGGTGTAGAGAGGGAAAGTGGAGAAAGAAAGATAGAAGCTTAGAGAGAGAAAGATGGGAGGATCAACAGAGTGTGTGTTTGTGATAAATTTAAATGGGTTCCTCTCATGGTTTCAATTCCAAAATTTCAGTAGCTAATTCCATTCAACTTCTTGTCACAGTGCTTCCTCTTTGAGTACATTGGCTTCTTCTTTTCCTGTCTTTTCAAACTGTACCCACTTGCTCTCAAAAGAGCTATTTGAACCATCACCGCTAATTTATTTTAAAAATTGAAAAAAAAACAAAAAAAGGGGGGTGGGGGGCTGTGCAAAAGATTGTTGTTTTCTTTTATTATTATGACTATTATTATTATTATTATTATTATTATAATAATAATAATAATAATAATAATAATAATAATAATAATAATAATACTAATAACAATAATAATAATAATAATAATGAAGAAAATTTTTACGGGCGACACAAGGCATGTCGCCCAACCCGAGAGGGCGACACTCCTCGTGTCGCCCACGCGACACCACTCATGATGCCCAAATCACTTGGTCCAAACTTTTTTCTATTTTGTATTCCACTTAATAATAAAAAATAAAAAAAAAGGAGGGAAAAAATAGTACAGGCGACATGAGGCGTGTCGCCTAACCTGTGAGGGCAACACTTTTCATGTTGCCCAGGTGACACCACTCATGTCGCCCATAATAAAATAAAAATTTATAGGCGACACGAGGAGTGTCGCCTAGCCTGTGAGGGCGACACTCCTCATGTCACCCAGGCGACACCACTGATGTTGCCCAAATCTTTTATAAAATAAAGAAAATTTTCTTAAATTTGGGCGACACTAGCCGTGTCACGCAGCTTGTGACGGCGACATGGCTAGTGTCGCTCAAAACGTTTTTCCCGAAAAAAATCCCCTGCTCATTTTTTGGTTTTATGGGGATCGATCCTTGACTTATAATATTTTCTTATGACCTTTTTTTAAAAAAAATTTAATAAATTTTAATTAATTTCAATCTCTCCTTGGTGGCATTAGCCTAAATTGCCAACCAATTTCAAAAATAAAATAAAAAATAAAAAAGACAACGCTCCTTGGTGGCACGAGCCTAAACTGTCAACCAATTTCAAAAATAAAATAAAATAAAAAAATGACAACGGTCCTTGGTGGCACGAGCCTAAACTGCCAACTAATTTCAAATATAAAATAAAAAATAAAAAAGGCAACACTCCTTAGTGGCATGAGCTTAAACTGCCAACCAATTTTCCAGAAAATTTTAAAAAAACAAAATTAAAAAAAAATAAAATGCTCCCCATTGGCATTAGCCTAAACTGCCAACAAGATTCAAAAATTTCAAAAAAAAGTAATAAATAAAATAAAAAAGAGAGAACAGTCCTCGATGGCATGAGTCTAAACTGCCAACCAAAGTTCGATCCACGGCACAACCACCTTATTTCAATGGAATAACGTCAAACTCGTGCGACATTAAAGAGCTAAGACAGGCAAAGCGTCAAAATCGTGTGATGTTAAAGAGCCGAGACAGGAAAAACGTCAAACTCGTGCGACGTTAAAGAGTCGAGACAGGAAAAACGTCAAACTTGTGCGACGTTAAAGAGCTGAGACAAGAAAAATGTCAAACTCGTGCGACGTTAAAGAGTCAAGACAGGAAAAATGTCAAACTCCTATGACGTTAAAGAGGCGACGTTAAAGAGCCAAGACAGGAAAAACATCAAACTTGTGCGACGTGAAAGGGCCGAGATAGGTAACGTCTAGCCCCGTATGATGTAAAATGTCAGATGTGTTCAGCGCACAACCACTCTGTTCAATGTGTTCAGGTCACAACCACCCTGTTCAATGTGTTCAGGGCACAACCACCCTGTTCAAACGTCTAGCCCCGTATGACGCTAAAGGTAAGGTATATCCAGTTCAATGTCAAACTCATGCGACATAAAAGAGCCGAGGCAGGTAACATCTAGCCCCCTATGACGTAAAATGTCGGATGTATTCAGGGCACAACCACCCTGTTCAATGTTGGTCTAGGCACAACCACCCTGTTCAATGTCTTCAAGGCACAACCACCTTGTTCAAATTTCTATCCCCATATGACGTAAAAGGGTCGGGTGTATGGTCCATCGCTGCATGACGCTAAACTTCTTAGAAGGCTCTATGGCTGCAATATCTTTCTCTTTTCAAAATTTTCACTATATGTCTGTGATTTCAAAAACCTTAATTTCTTTGTTAAAATCGTAACATGTCCCTGCTCCGGGTTCTATTTCAAATCTCCTCTTACTTTCAAAATTTCTAAAACATTTTCTAAAATGAAGGAGCTTGGACATCCGTATATGATGAATACTGCGTTGCTGCCTCATCTCTTTCTTCCGATTCTGCCAGACAAGTATCTTCCTATAAAAGGCCTTTTCCTATAGATAGCCTTAGGAAACCCTAAGGAGATCAAAGAAAGTGCTAAGGATAAAAATTTCATACTGGAAAACCCTTGAAGTTAAGTGGCATGACCGGAAAATCCAACTCGCTTTTCAAGCTTGTGTAACTCACCGACAACGCCGAAAACCCTAGGAGGAAAAATGCCCTAGGTGGATGAGTTCAGTGAACATAAGGACTTGGAGGGATAGTTCGTGTGCCCCCTGACCACGTGACGACAAGACAAAATTTAAAATGTCTGCTTTATCATTGACGTTCACCTGCCCTCGAAGGAAAGGGAACGTCAGAGTGTCTACTTCTTCGCCACTCGCCTGTCCCTCGAAGGACAAGGAGTGGCAAAGAGGGGCAACTGTAGACACCCCATTTTAAAACTAAAAAATTCTATGATTTCTTGGACTCTTAGGATCACACTTAACTTAGTAAACCCAAATTTATACTTCACACAACCCATCTTGTGACCCGGAATTGCTTGTAACCCTGTTTTGACCCTAAATTCAGGTAAGTGCCCTCTTTTACTAAACAAATCATTAAAAATAGTAAACAAATATGTTTTGACCCAATTATTTTTTGATAGCTTCAAAAAGGCTGAAGAACACATTCAAATTGAAAATTCTCAATTTGGACATGTTCTGACTTAGGAGATACTAGCAGTGTCACCCAATCTGGACAAGGCGATACTCCAAGATTTGGGCGACACTACCTGTGTCGCCCACCTCTTTTTTACCCAGGTTGAGATTTTCAGTTTTTTGGGCGACACCAGGCGTGTCGCCCAGATCCGAGACCTCTAAAACATGTTTTTGACTGCGTTAGTTGGTTGGTTACAGGAAGATATTCTCCCCAACAAATTTTGCCCCCCTTTTAGCATCTTTTCGAGACAATTTAGAGGGGGACAAAGAGAGGAGATATGGGGATTTTCAGAAAAAGAAAACGCTAGAGATAGAAAGCCTAAGGGACAGAAAGAACCAGTGACAAAAGAGATAGAGATAAAAGAACCTGAGGGAGTTACAAGAGGGAAACCCTGATCTACCCTTATGATAGAACCCTAATTCAAAGCCTTCATACCGAAGCGATTTGCTGATAAACATCCGACTCAATGAGACAAAAGAGGCCCGATTTTGATACAGGCGTGCCCCAGAAGGCTCGGGAATCCCGAGACATCAGGCTCGATTCAGTATTATTTCTTTTTTTTCTTCTTATTTTATTGTTTTAATTTTATTTTCATATGTTTATTTACTTTTATTACAAATCGTATTTTGGATGCTCTGGATCATGTTGGCCCTGCCACAGATCTGAGAACAGATTTGCTGGTTTCCAAGCAGATCTGGCCTCATATCTGAATTCGATTTGTCCCACTTTCTTTACCATTTTATTTCTTTCATTTTCATTTAGTTTAAGGTGTTAAAATAGAGAGATCTTCATCGGATGATCTGTTTGATTTTCATCATAAACACCTACAGGTCCGCATCACTCTTCTAGAAGAAAAACTGGCATACCAACCACCAAGGAAGGTCTCCAAGTTCCATCCTCCTTGAACAAAGGGGTCATCAGCAGTCAAAAGAAGGTCCTACACTTCTTTTGGCAGACAAGAGTCATCCCTCCAGCTCCCAAGAACAAGACCCCATGGCAGAGCTGAGAAGCGAGGTTCCTAACCACCAGAGCCAATTAGAGGTCATGCTCATTGCTTCAAAGCACTTAAAGGTTGTCCTTGAGACTAAGACTTATGACAAGCTCAAGACCAATTCACCTCAAATTGAAGCCAAAGCTGCCCAAGATTGGAGCATTTACAATGAGCAGGCTCATCCAATCATGAGAACCATGAATTTTGAGCCCCTCTCCAATCAAACACTAAGGGGTGAGAAAGAAATTGCACCCCCATTCGAGGTCATTGAAGCCACAGCAGGCTACCACAAGACGAAGCGAGGAGTGGGCTTCTCTTTATCGTCTCAAGTTATGAAAGTGAGGAAGCAATGACATAGAAAAAAAAGTGAAAAGAATTGTTTCATTTACAAGTCAAAAGGGCAAACTTATTTCCCTTACAATGAAAGTAAATGAAATGAAAAAAAAAGAGAAAGAAGGCGTCAATTTCTTCATTGATCTGTCTGTTGTACGTTACAGTCAATGTTTTTGCCCGTTCAATTTCGTTCTTCAGCTCTACTACCAGCCCCGCCTCTTGCTTCATCAAGGTGGTCACTTCTCCTAAAGAATGCTGGAGGGCCAAAGTGTTACAAAAAATCACTTTTTCCTTCTCTTCCCAATCCACAATCTCCTTCCCTAGCTTCTTAAGCTTCTGCATCAACTCTAATATCTTCGCCCTCAGAGCCGTCACTTTGCCCTGGGGGGCGATGGCCTCCACAACAAGGCCTGATCTCTGGGAGTTCGTGGCATCCAGCTATTGCGATTGAGTGTTTACCAGAAGAGAATACTCAAAAGGGGGCAACTTGGAGCTTTCCAGTCGATGCGCAGTTGCTTCTTCTCGCAGGGCCTTCACCCTCTATCCCTCCAGCTCATTGACAACGGAGTCAAAATAAGGAAGGACTCGGGCACATTCCCTAACACAATCCCCCTCAACTGTTGTATCTTCACTCCAAGCTCTTCAAAGGATAGCTCCTTCAGTTTCTGGAGGCCCGTCTGAAGCATCATGAAATAATGCCTAGCAGCCTGCTGAATAAAGGCCTAGGCAATACAGCAGGAGCAACCACAACAGGAGGACCCCCAGCTATGGCTAAGGTCTCAGGTTCCTCAATTCTGGAGCAACCTTAGGCTGCTCTGGTACCTCGGCGACAACTTTCTCGCTCTAGCCCCTAGTCATGACCATGTCAGGCTCGATCCTTTTATGCCTAGGCACGATCACCTCGTCCTCTGCATGCACCGCAACCGTAGCCGAGGCAAGGCTGGCCTCCTCGCTTGGAGCCACTACCTCAGTCTCAAGTGGCACCTCGGTAGTCTCCTCGCTCGGGGTAGCGACCTCTCCCTATGTCCCCTCTTCTTCAACCATCTCCACCTTGAGAGGTTCGATACCCTTTGCCCTTGTCTTCTGCAGTGATCATTTCCGAGATAGGCTTTCCCACAACACCTGCCTCCTCTACAGTCACGAGTGCCACCTCAGGGCCCGATAAGCTTGATCCCTCAAGGCGTCCAACTTCTCCACCCCTCGCAGATCTATCGCTCGAGGCAACTGTCTCCTGCTGCTCGGATGGCCCCTCTTCAGCTCTTGAGGGTTCATCCTCTTCTATTATCACGACCCTTAGGGGGGTTCTCTTTCCTCGGCAGGCACGATGACTATCAGAATTCCAGAGGCACTCACTGCCTTCGTCGCCTCGTCAAGGCCTGCCTCATCAAGAGCAACCTCATCAGCCCCGATCACTTCCCCTTCAGCCACAATCGAGGCAGTAGGCTCTGAGGCACTGGCTTGAACCCTTGAAGGGCCAAGGAGAAGGCAAAACCGTAAGAGCTGAAGGTGACGGGGACATGACAGGAGATGCACAGCCTTCTGAAGTTTTCGAGGGCGAGGAACCATCTCCTAGCTCGCAAACCATGGGGACCTTACGCAATTTGTGCCTCGAGGCCTTGATTGCCTTCTGAGCTAGGGCACGAGGAGTCACTTGGGCAGTTCGCTTTTTCTCCTTTCCTTTCGTCGACTTGGGTGCGACAGCCTACTTTTTCTTCTTCGCCGGCTCAGGCGCAGCATCCTTCTTTTTCTTCTTCAACAGCTCGGGCACAGCAGCCTGCTTTTTCTTCTTCGCCGGCTCAAGTGCAGCAGCCTGCTTTTTCTTCTTCACGCACCAACTTACTTTTTCTTATTTCTTTTCACTGGCTCAGGTGCAGCAGCCTGCTTTCTCTTCTTCCCTTGTGCCTACTCAAACGTAACACCCTTTGAGATGCCAAACTTGAAAGAACTGGCAGTGAACTTGCTATGAGTGCCGCTCCCTATCAGCTTATTCAAATCATGGACTGGACGCCCCTCATACCCTAGGATTTTACGGCCTTCCTTCCATTTGAAGATAATAGAGAGGTGGTAAAAAATAATCTGTCTCCTTCTCCCTGTTGAGAAACCTTGGCAAGGACTCGTCCACGATAGTCTAGTGAGGCCGCCCGACCACGCGCCAATCACGAGGGAAGCCAAGGTAAACAGTAAGCCTAACGTAGGGGTCATTGCCATCTTGCACTGCCTGGTATCCTGGCTCCAGCGGCTACCCTCCCCTTTCCAAGGGTGTTCCGTGTCCCAATACCCCTTGTTCGTGATTCTCCACCAATGCTCGCGGGCCTTGGTGGACGATACCTTCCTGTCAAAATGGGGCAGCACATACTTATTGATCTTGGTGGTCTCCAAGCATGTGGCCCAGGCGGTGCGAATGTGCCTCGGGAGCCATGTCTCCCTGAGGGTGCCCAATTTGTCCTTCTTCCAGCGGGCTTTCCTGCTATGCGGATTTTCAAAGATTATGGAGAATGGGCACCCCTGATTAAGCCTCTGCTGTTGGGCGAACCAATGAGGAAAGTAGCCCTCAAGCTTCGCGTCATGGACAGTGCGATAGGCCAGAACTCCGCCTCTCACACTCAACATAAACATCAATTCTTTTGGGCTGGTGAAGTCACCATCCAGATGGTGGCCCAGCTCATCTGCATATGTTTGATCTGTGAGACCTCCAACTGGGAACGCCACCCCCGTCATGTGGAGGTGATCATTGAAGAACAAGTTGCGTGTATGGAAAACTGCCCTCTACTCGGTAATCTTCAACAAAAATGGGCACATGTTGTCCTCCAACTCTTGGGTTCTGAGATATGTGTTCAGAAAATAAGCCCCAAGCCAGCCATACACATAATAGACTGGGAAAGGAGTCTTGAAATCTCCCAGAAAGGCCCCACCATCTTCTATGCCATTCCCTCCTTCCTCCCCTTTATACGGTCTACCCCTGGAAATGGCTCCCATGCGATGATTTAAACTGCAAAGAATAGGTTGTGCTAGCGCATAGTCCTTCTTCTGTGCCATGTCACTGGCCACGTAAAATTCTCCTGGACGAATGATGTCAGCCCTGCCTAGTAGGGCAAATTTGCATAGGAAGAGAATTAAGTAAGCTGCTTGGAAGATGTGATCATTCTCCTTTCGCAATTCAAAAATGGGAGGGGTTTTCTTCTCTTATTTTCTTGGTGACGGACCAACTTCATCTGTACAGCTGTCGTAGAAGAGCCTTAACAATTTTTTGAAACTGACTCGCCCACTTTTGGGCTCATCATAGAGTCACTGGTAGATCACAAACAATTCGTGAAGCCCAGCTGGTGGGGCTTCTTTACCTATCTTCTCCCCCCCAAAAATGACTGAGTTTGGAGAAATAAACTCTTCATACATGGCGCCAAAGAGCGGCAGCCCACCAAGGAAGTGCAGGTCCATTAGTGAAATCCCTGCCTCTCCGTGACCAAGTAGCCCTGAGTTGCTAACATGGCTCCAAGTCTCCAACAACACTTTGACCATGTTTGGGCAATGGTTAAAGTAGCCTGCTGAGCACTGAAGGGCAATCGGCAAAAAGGCATGTCTCAAAGTATCCCTGAAATGCCGCAGCACTCATGGTCCATGAGGAGTACCCCTTTAGGTACTGGTGTTCCCCTTTGTACTCGTAGACCAGAAGACAGCCATTTCATGCATGGGTTTTTCACTATCCGCTTGCCTAGAGTTGGAAAGCTCACATTGGAGGCTATGTTTCAGTGCAGACAATGTAGAAGGCCTACCGCCCCTCCTCTATACTCACATTTCGATCATTGTCTTCCCTCGTCACTAGCTGAACGGGGGTGCTCACAAAAGTGATGCTCAAAGGCCACCTTGGTTCACATAAGGCTTCGGTGAGCAAGATTGGCTCACCTCTCATGAAGCTCTCTCCAGTGAATGCATTAGTACCAACTTCCCCTTCTCGCGGGAGGTTCTTTACATCTAGAATGGCCCCAGAAGACTCGACCATTAGAACGAAGCAAAGGATGCTAGGAGGCCACGAACAAACAGTGGTCACCAGGGCAGGACTATTACCATCTGCCCACTAAGATGTTATCACCTTCTCGCAGCCAAAAGGAGGACTATCGTCGTCTACCACCAGGAGGGAATCGCCGCATCGCGATCAATCGAGGGTTATCGTCGTCTCATGACCAAGGCATATTAATGCCTTGCTCCAACTGTCGCGAGTCCCTTGAAATCTGGGCATGCCGCCTAACACGGCGTGGCCTGCCACTGCACGTGCGGAGGGTGACCGTTCGCCATCCCACGACTCTTCGTCTCATGACCACGCTTCTCCTCCCCCAACCCTTCGAGTTCCCATTAGTGTTTCCCCTCCTCGCTAGGAATCCACCCCCGTCAATCGGGAAACCCCTTCCCCGCCTTCCACTGGCTGCCAGAGTTAGCGAAAAACCACCGAAAGCCCTAGATGGCTTCACTGAGACCCTGTGGATCTCCCTTCTCCCTGCTCTTCCCACTTCAGCGAGTTCAGTACCAACTCACAAGAATTTCGCTGAGTTCCCGGTGAGCCCACTGATGTTCTCCCTTCTTCTCCTCTAATAACCAGAGGACCTACAAAGCCCTCTGAACTCACTGCAATCTCCTCTTCAGCAGCAGAATGACCGGAGAAGCATTCAAACCCCGGCTGCGCACCTCTGCAAATCTTGCTAAGGCACCGAGAAGCCATGTTCCATGCTAAGAAAGCCTCGAAATTTCCTGAAAAGGTTCTCAATCATGGCACGAAGCTTCGCGACCTCATGAAGTTTTCTTGAAAAGCTCCTAATCAGCTGTCTCTGCAAATTTTTGCTGGAAAGTTCTCGCTGGAAAATCTTCGCCAAAAGCTTTGACTCTCCCTCTCTAAAACCCCTTCTACTGTTTTACTCTTCAATAAAACAGTATAGTGGGGTTTTTCCCCCTTTTATACCTAGCAGTGCCATAAACGTCCCTCGAAAAACATGCAATGATGCTCCAGTCCCCATTTCTTAGCGAAAATAGGACCAGACCGGGGCGGATCATGCCCGAGACCCAAGAGGGATATCGCGATGCCCTTCACCTAAAGGGCCATCACCGCGCGCCTTCATCAAGGGCCATCACCGTGCGCCTTCGTCAAGGGTCATCACCGCATGCCCTCATCAAAGGGACATCGTCCCACGCCTTCGTCAAGGGCCATCGCCGTGCACCTCGTTGAAAGAATTATCGTCGCACGTTTTTCAAAAGGGCCACTGTTGTTGCTTCACCAAGGGGCCGGGGCCTAATGCCATGTTCATCCCTTGCACCACAGCCTCACTCCTCAGGGAGTCCAGCCTCCAATGACGGCTCTATTCCCCATGGAGTCAAATTCCCTCACCACGCCACGATCCTAAATTGCACGGTCCAAACTATATGACCTTAAACTGCAGCAGTGGTCTAGTTGTATGACCTTAAATTGCATAGTCCTTGTCGCATGACTCAAAACTGTATGACCACGGTCCGAACTATATGACCTTAAACCGTAATAAAGGCCTAGTTGCATGACCTCAAACTGCATGGTCCTTGTCTCATGACTCAAAACTGTACGACCACGATCCATATTGCATGACCTTAAACTGCACAGCCATGGTCCAAATTATACGACCTTAAAGCGAAGGTCTAGTTGCATGGCCTTAAACTGCATAGTTCTAGCCGCATGACTTTAAACTGCATAGCCATGGTCCAAGCTTCAAGACCCTAAAACTATAACGCACGACACGACAAGGGGTCCATACGCACAACTCCACTCGAGAGATAGAACACCTCCTCTTTGAAAGGGCATTTCATCAACATTCCCAGTGGAGTTAGATGTGTGCAAGAGTCATACCTACCCCTTTAACCCCTACTGGGTTTGTTCACACCAACATCCTAATAAGAGTCACGTCTTACTACGACCCACTATCCCCATGGAGTTTATGGCCCTTCTTATCCACTCAACCCTCATGAGGTTCATCTATGCTTTGGCCTGTCATCCTCAGTAGAGTCACATGCATGCCATTGCTCATTATCCTCAAGAGGTCACACTGGACCTCCTAATCCTCGGTAAAGTCACGTCTGTCTCCCACTCCTCAAGTGTCATCATCTCTATCTAAACCTCTCACTTGTGTATAGCCTTAAGTATCTCTATCCCCATGGAGTCAGATTGCTATCCACAACCAATCCCCCATGTAGCTTTACCTACATGACGACCCATAGACTGGTCAGTACTGCATGACCGTAGACTACACAGCCCTGGTCCACGCTGCATGACCTCAAACTGCATAGCCATGATTCAAACTATATGACCTTAAACTATAGCAGAGGTCTCGTTGCACGACCTTAAACTGTATGATCCTAGTTGTATGACTTTAAAATGTGTACCCACGGTCCAGCTATATAACCCTAAACTATAGTGCACGTCATGGCCGCACGACGTTAAACTGCATGCTATAGTCGGAGTACCAATCCATACCCAACGTCGGCTATGCAGTCGAAATGACCTAGCACGGGATGAGTTTCAACAGCACATGCACTAGTCGTTTGCTCAATAACCCAGCGTCGGACTTGTTCAAATGATAGTAAGGGCCACCCTTAGCACCGGCTGTGTTTTTAACAACCCAAAGTGCGAACTGTGTTTCAACAAACCTAACTCCAGTTGTGTGCTCGGTAACTCAGTGCCAGTGGTGGCACATGTTGTCCTCAGTGCCTAATGTATTTTTAACAATCTTGCTCTGACTCAGTGGTTAAGAGGCAGTGTTGGCCAACTTCAGCATTGAGTGTGTTTCCAAAGACTTAGCGCCAACTGAGTGCTCAACAAATAATGGTTGTTGCACCTGGAGTCGTTGTATTTTAAGCAACTTAGGCCAAAGCTGTGCATGACTTATCATTCCCAATGGAGTCAGGAGCAAGCCACCGTTGCTCATCCCCAGTGTGAGTCATGCCCGTGATGCATCCCATTATCCCCAGTGGAATTAGGGTCATTCTTATCTCTTCAATCCCCAGTGGGTCTGTTTCACACCATGTCACTACTCCTTTACTATCTTATCCTCAGGGATTCGGCTTACCTATTCTCCATGGAGTCTCATCTTTCACCCCTTGGGAGTCATACTCGCACCCTAATCCCCATTGAAGTCTACTTCCGTTTTCCATCCCTTATCGAGCCACTATCTCCATCTGAACCCTCTGCTTGTGTATGGCATTAACTACTTTATCCTCAAGGAGTCAGATTATCATCCATAGACCTATTCCGTATGGGGTCTCACCTACATGGTGACCAAAACCATAGTCTGTGCTGCATGACCTTAAACTGCACAACCTTGGTCTAGATGCACAACCTTAGACTGTATCGTCCAAACTATATGATCTTAAACTGTAGCGGAGATCTAGTTGTACAACCTTAAACTGCACGGTCCTAGTTGCATGACTCAAAACTGTATAACCATGGTCCAAACTATATGATCTTAAACTATAGCAGAGGTCTAGTTGCAGGACCATAAACCGCACGGTCCTAGTTGCATGACTCTAAACTGCATAACCATGGTCCAAAGTATATGACTTTAAACTATAGTGGAGGTCTAGTTGCACGACCTTAAACTGCACGGTCCAAGTAGCATGACTAAACTGCATAACCCTGGTCCAAACTATACAATCTTAAACTGTAGCGGAGGTACAGTTCACAACCTTAAACTGCACGGTCCTAGTTGCATGACTCTAAAATTTATGACGTAAAACTGTAGCGGAGGTCAAGTTGGACGATCTTAAATTGCAGGGTCGTAGTTGCATGACTACTGCATAACCATGGTCCAAACTATATATCCTTAAACTGTAGCGAAGGTCTAGTTGCATGACCTTAAACTGCACGGTCTTAGTTGCATGACTTTAAACTGTAGCGGAGGTCTAGTTGAACGACCTTAAACTACATGGTCCTAGTTGCATGACTCTAAACAGCATAACCATGGTCCAAACTATATGACCTTAAACTGTAGCGGAGGTGTAGTTGCACGACTTTAAACTATACGATCCTAGTTGCATGACTAAACGTCATAACCATGGTCCAAACTATACGATCTTAAACTATAGCGGAGGTATAGTTACACGATCTTAAACTGCACGGTCCTAGTTGCAGGACTCTAAACTGCATAACCATGGTCCAAAATATATGACGTAAAACTATAGCAGAGGTCAAGTTGCACGACTTTAAACTGCACGGTCCTAGTTGCATGACTCTCTGCATAACCATGGTCCAAACTATATATCCTTAAACTATAGCAGAGGTCTAGATGCACGACCTTAAACTGCACGGTCCTAGTTGCCTGACCTTAAACTGTAACAAAGGTGTAGTTGCACGACCTTAAACTGACTCTAAACTGCATAACCATGGTCCAAACTATATGACCTTGAACTGTATCGGAGGTCTAGTTGCACGATTTTAAACTGCATGATCCTAGTTGCATGACTCTAAACTGCATAAGCACGGTTCAAATTATATGACCTTAAACTCTAGCGATGGTTTAGTTTCACGACCTTAAACTACACGGTCCTAGTTGCATGACTGTGAACTGCATAACCATGTTCCAAACTGGATAACCTTATACTGTAGCAGAGGTCTAGTTGCATGACCTTAAACTGCATGATCCTAGCAGCATGATTCTAAACTCCATAACTATAGTCTGAACTATATGACTTTAAACTGTAGCGGAGGTCAAGTTGCACGCCCTTAAATTGCATGATCCTAGTTGCATGACTCTAATTTGCATAACCATGGTCCAAACTATATGCCCTTAAACTATAGAGGAGGTCTAGTTGTACGACCTTAAACTGCACTGTCCTAGTAGCATGACTCTAAACTGCATAACCATGGTCCAAACTATATGACTTTAAACTATAGCTAAGGTCTAGTTACATGACCTTAAACTTCACGGTCCTAGTTGTATGACTCTGAACTACATAACTATGGTCTAAACTATATGACCTTAAATTGTAGCGAAGGTCTAGTTGCATGACCTTAATCTGAACGGTTCTAGTTGCATGACTCTAAACTGCATAACCATGGTCCAAACTATATGAGCTTAAACTGTAGCAGAGGTCTTGTTGCACGACTTTAAACTGCACTATCCTAGTTGCATGACTCTAAACTGCATAACCAAGGTCCAACCTATATGACCGTGAACTGTACCGGTGGTCTAGTTGCACGACCATAAACTACACGATCCTAGTTGCATGACTCTAAGCATAACCATGGTCCAAATTATATGATCTTAAACTGTTGCGATGGTCTAGTTTCACGACCTTAAACTACATGGTCCTAGTTGGACTGTAAACTGCATAACCATGTTCCAAACTATACAACCTTAATTTGTAGCGAAGGTCTAGTTGTATGACCTTAAACTGCATGGTCCTTGTTTTATGACTCTAAACTGCATAACCACGGTCCATGCTATATGACCCTAAAGCCATAGTATATGTCCTGATCGCATGACGATAAACTGCTTTGCACAGATCCATGAGGCATGATCACAAACTCTCCCCCACATACGCGCACTACTATTACTATCTCCCCAGTGAGCCCATTCCTTTCATCATCTAACATCACTCCTCAGTGGGTTTCACCCACACTCACAAAATGGCGAACCATCCCGCCACCTATACTCGTCATAAGTTAGTGGGTCACCGCTTTCCACCTTCCTTTCATACATCATCCATCTTTCACAAGTAACCTCGTGCCATCTCCCTAACAGTGAGCTAAACAACTACCATACTCACTTCATGGCCCTACAGACTACTATCCATCCCCATTATAATCCAGCTATACGACCTTAAACTGTAGTACACGTCCTAGCCGCATGACGTTAATGGGCTTCGCACATGCCCCGAGGGCATGACCTTAAACATGCCTTCACAAAAAAAAGTAATGAAATAACGAGCATGGTGTATACCTTAATAAGGGAACGCCATGAATAAAAATGACATACAAGCATGGTAACGAAACCATGAGTAAAAGAGTTCCGTGAATAACCGGGGAGGATGAAAACTCGAAAAGGCATCTTGAGTAGAAATGGATGAAAAGGGTGGACATGGCTGAAAGGTCATGGGTAAAAGAGCCCCAAATAAAAGGAAGTTGGTGAAAACCATTTCTACGAAACCACTTCCCAAGTTCAAGTGAAAATCCACAAAGGACGCTTGGACCAAAAACATGTTGATGCAGAACTCGCCTCAACAGGCGACTTCAGCCCTCACTCAAAAAGAAAAAATCCTTGGTAACACATACCAAGACTAAAAAATATGAGCTTTAAGGAAAATATTTCGACAGCCTTCAGTCCATTCGCCAAAAAGGACTCGAAGGACCGAAGATTTGCTAAGAAGGTAAGAAAAGTCTCATGAAAAAGAGCATCATTCTCACAAGGTCACCAACATATATCCAAGATGTTGAAGATGCCCCAAGGAGGCTAAGTTAACCATGACTTTGAAGTGGCAATCAGATGATTGTCGTAGCTACAAAGTAGTGAGTAGGGGTGGTTGTACCCAGAGCTAGTCACCTAGATAAATGAGGTACCATACTCGTCAAGGAATAACTAGTCAGTCATAATGTTGGAGCGACAATCAAATGATAGTCGTAGCTGAAAAGCAGTGGGTAGGGGTGGTTTTACCAAGAGCTACTCACCTCGATAAGCTGAGGTACCCTACATTCTAAGGAATGACTGATGCACGAAACAGACAGTGCCGACGCAAGGCCTTTCAGCATACCATTCACATAATCCTCAAAATGGGGCTCAACACCAGAGGATACACACAAACCCAGACCAAATGGGAACAATGGCACTCAATTTCCAGACAGGCATGATTCTGACTGAGGAAGTCTGTACAAAATTCTCAACTTCAGAATCACAAATAGTCCACACGAGGGTGAGGAATTTGATAAGATCCCTCAAAGAGTCTCTTCTCCCCTTAAAGTCTCCACAGAAAGACCTGCGAACCATGCATCCCTACATCTGAGAATCCTAGTTGCACCATTGCATGAATCTCCTCGGCATTCACTTGGTCTTGTGGCTAGGAAGAACAAAAAAGTAAAAGCCGAAGGAAATTTTTTAAATGTTGTCCTTCTCGCTTCTCTTGAAGCATAACGTTCAGCGGAGCAAGCAGTTTGAACATATTTTTCAGCACCTTGGTCCCTGCTGTAGAATAAAGAGGAGGCAAGTCAATAATGCCTACAAAACAATGGAAATGTCGACAGTCTCATAATGGCTCCAGAATTGGTCAAGATCTTCATCAGTACTCCAAACGTCCATTTGCTAGGTTTCATCGTGATCAGACATATCTAAGGCAATGAACACAAAATTTTTTTTTGAAAATATTGGCCTTTAGCACCCTGAAATGGACTCTGCAACTAGAACTATATTCTTGGTGAGTCAAAGTTTTGTAGGACCACCGTCATTAGATCAAGAATGGTAGAAAACCCCTATGGATCAAGTTTTGGCTTAATCGGGCACTCTAAGACAGTTATGGGTAAAATACCGAAAACGGGTGGGCCGCACACTATTCTCGTGTGGCCACCTTACACCAAAACACCATTAAAGGTGGTTGTTTTTACAGTCACAAGCGGTGACTTTCAGGACCCATATCTCACTCGTTCGAAGTCGGATCATGCTCAAATTTTGTGAGCGTGTTCGTCTCGTCAAGATGAGAGATTCGATATGTGGTACGCCTCGTGACAATTCCGGAGCAGGGAGAAAACTAGAGGGAAGTTTCTGATCTGTGAAGAAAGTTGCAGAAAATTCAGCAGCAGCGTGCCCCACTCCGGCGTCCAAATCATGACGCTCGCATACCCGATTGAAACCAATTGCATTATGTGCGTAAGGTTCATGGCTATCTCTAACCTGAACCCCGCGTACGATGAATGTTTGAATACTACATACGAAGGCGCCAAAGCTACTGTAAATTTCGGTTGCCAAATTTGAAGATTCCGACAAAAAACTCAAGATGACAAAATCTTCATCTAGACCCAAAATCGAGCTATATTTGTGGCAACATGATCTTGATGGCATGCTCAGTGTTATTCAGCGCAGAAAATGAAGAAAACATAAAGGATCGAGCGAACTATCGATCCAAAGTTTTCAAGATTCATCCAAAATTCAAGTCTCGTGGTCGTGGCTTAAAAACACGATCCATGGCTTGAAATTGGTATCAAATTGATCGTCATATAGAGCCCTACAAGAAATTAATCATCTTTCGATCAAACAGGCATCAGAACAACTTCGGATCAGTTATGGAAGATCACGCAAGTTCTCGAGCAGCAGCAAGGACTGTTCTAGAATTCCACACATTGTTAGGCAGGGCAAAACAGTCACTTTGCACCCATTTTTAGAATTTCTTTTAATTCAATAAAATTGTAATTCTCTTCAATTTTAGGTAGTTTTTGGGCGTCCACCCATGTTTGGGCCCAATTCTATATAAGAATACAAAGCCAAATTGTAAAAAAATATTTGGATTCGTTTCTTCAATCAATCAAAAAATATTTCATTTTTGCTTAAGCTTGTGGGTGCATCTTGGAGAGAGAGAGAGAGAGAGAGAGGAGAGGGAAGAAAAGGGTCATCACCCTTTGATAAGGTAATTTTCTCTCACCTCCCCTCTTTTTTGTTTCTCTCTCCTCTCCTCGTCTCTCTCCTCCTCTCTTTCTCTCTCTTCTTCACATCTCTATCTCTCTTTCTATCATTTCTTCTCATCTTTATCTCTCTCCCCTTTCTCATCTCTATCTCCCTTTCTCTCTCCTCTTTCTCATCTTTATCTCTCCCTCTCTCTCTCCTCTTTATCTCTCTTTTTCTCTCTCCTTCTCATCCTTATCTCTCTCCCCACTCTCCTTCTAAACACAGCCGGTGATGCTAGCGTCGACTGTGTCTTCTTTCTTCTTTTCCTCTAATATAGTCGGTGAAGCCTGGTGTTGACTGCATCTTCTCTCTCTTCTCTGTCTAACATTGTCAGTAAAGCCTAGCATCGACTGCATCTTCTCTATCATGTCTGTCTAATACAATCAACAAGCCTAGTGCTGACTGCATCTTCTCTCTCTTCTCTATCTAATACAGTCAACAAAGCCTAATATCGACTGCATCTTCTCTCTCTTCTCTGCCTAATACAGTTGGAGAAGTCTAGCGCCAACTGCACCTCTCTCTTCTCTGACTAGCACAGTCGACGATGCCTAGCATCGATTGTGTCTTCTCTCTCTTCTTTTCTTAAACACAGCCGACGAAGCCTTGCACCGACTGTGTCATTTTTCTCTCTTCTCTTTCCAACCCAGCCGGTGATGCCCAACGTCGACTGTGTCTTCTCTCTGTACACTTTTTAAACACATTTGAGGAATCCTAGCACCGATTGTGTCTGTTTCTCTCTTCTCTTTCCAACTCAGCCGGTGTTGCCTAGCATCGACTGTGTCTTTCCTTCTCTTCCCCTTCCAATACAGCCGGCAATGCCTAACACCAACTGTGTCTTTCACCCTCTTTTCTCCTTCCTTCTCTCTTCTCTCACACTCTTCTCCTTCTTTCTTTCTCTTCTCTTTCTTATTCTCTTACTTCTTACTCCCTCTTTATGATTTTCATTCTTTCGGTTATCCTTTCATTTGATTAAGAAGGGTTGAGATTAGCCTCTTATGGTACTCCTGTCGTCTAGCCGTATTGTTGTTGTACCAAAATTACTGCACCCGCTTTATCGCCACGACAGACTAACCATCATGTCTAGCTAGTCAGTATCGGTATTGACATCTAGTAGTAATCTTGTTGAGCCTGTTTGAGTTACCGAGCTCATTTTATTACTACATCAGGCTAATTACCCACCAGATTAGTCACTGTGTTGAGCTCCTCGCCTGGTCAAATTCTTCTTTCCCTCCATCTTTCTTCTCTTGTTCTTTCCTTCTTCTTTTGAATGTGCACGCCTGTGTACGTTCACCCAAAAGGCCAGGTGAGGTCCACTGACCGACCTATCTTATAACATTTGCCATATATGTGTGATTGCAAAAAACAAGAGAATACAAGCCAAGGGAGGCGATTCTGAACCTTTTTTATTATTGGGGTCTTTCTTTGTGTTCTAAGAAGGCGACCACGTGAACCAGCCCGAGTAAGTCCCAAACCCACCTTAAATTCCTCTCTCATCGGTTGGTAATCCCTGCCCTTGTTCTCAAACGAGGTTCTCGAGATCTCAAAAGTTCTAGGTCTTCCCTGAAACCCCAGACGCGTACCTCCCTATCATCCAGATTCAGAGGGTGAGATCGAGGAACCTAACCACGCGCTACTGTGAAACCCACCAGTTGCAAGAGTACTTAGGCATATACCCCTTCAGGGAGGTCTCATTGACCCCAAATTAGGTCCTCGTGGGTTTTTGGACGTTTTGAGTGCAATGGCGGCGGTCTGGTACAGTTATGTAGCCGCTAACATAGGCCTATTGTTAAAGGGTCCTTCTTTGGTGCAATGGCACCGCACCTAGGTCACACGGCCCTAGGCTTTATTTTTCGGCACAACATTGGTCCTCGGGTGTCTGGTGATCTTGCAAGACCAAGCTATTGTCGGCTCTTCTCTTATTCGTATTGGCTTCGAAAGTATGTCAAAAAAGACGTACAACAGGGACCTATTAAAACAAAATCGGTTGTATCCATTACGAGATATGGAAGAAGCTAAGATCAATGATACCTTCCATTGTTACATCATGGAAGTACATGAAGATGGACTCACCCCATCCGATTTGAGGCCCCAAGGCCGTCACGAGCAAATTAAAGTGATACTGCCCCAAGGCCGTCTTGAGACCAACTGATTTCAACCCAATGCCTTCAAGCACCAAGCCTGGCAGTGACAGATACCCGACGACCTTTTGAACTAGACTTGAGCGAAGCAACTAGAAGAAAGAGAGCATTCCAACATATGAGGTGTGCCATATGCTGGTATTTCACCAAGGATGCACGACAATGCCAGTTGACCAAATGCAGTTGCGGTTAGAAAGAAGGCTAAGAACAACCCAAAGGCCAGCACCACCTAAAACCCTAAAATACCCTGGACCACCACTGATCCCCTATTTGGATCTGACTACTGCCATCCATAAACCACTCGCTCTCTTAAAATTCCAAGACACCTTGCCTCCCCTCACCAAAACTTCTACACCACCGCAACTCTTATCCCTTCCAACCTCTCTTACACCCTTCTCAGCTGTGCAGTCTAGCAAGCCTTCATTGTCTGAATCCACGGCTATGACCGACTCTTCTCTAACGGTGGTAGAAATCCCTTCCCTTCTAAAAACCTCCCCATCACCACTAGCGCTTTCAAAACCAATGGAAAATCAAAAGATCACCCTTCCTAAGACCAACAAAGTCAAATACGATGCGATTGGCCATCTAAGAAAACTATAAGCTCTCTTGAGTATCGATGATGCCCTCATGTTGTCTAAAGACCTTAGAATGGCCCTAGTACAGGCTCTCTTCGGCCCTAAAGTATAGGAAACAGAAGTCGAACAGGTCCTGTAATACTCAACACTTACATGCTATCACATTCTTAGACTAAGACCGACAACTAGGAGAAAAAATCCATAACCGATCTCTCTTTGTAACTGGTGAGCTACATGCCTGTCAGGTCAACTGAATCATGCTAGATGGGGGATCAACAATTAACCTTATGCCTCGAAGGATTCTTACCCGGATCGGGTTAAGTCTAGAGAAGATTGAGCCTACAGCCTGACTGTTCAAGGATTCAATCATCCAGGAGAAAATTCGGCTGATACCATCCGTCTCAAGCTCAAAATCTGGGATTTGAGTGCTTCCACATTGTTTCATGTCTTTCATACAGACACCTCTTACAACATTCTGTAGGGTCGTCCTTGGCTACATGATCATGGTGTAGTCCCATCCACGCTCCACTAATGTTTCAAATACAGCCGGGATGGAAGACAACACAAGGTCTATGCTGATAAACGACCATTCCCTATCGCTGACTATCACTATGCTGATGCAAAATATTATTTTGCAAACCCAATATGCTCCCAAGAGCCGACACTATCTGTGATACTCAGTACGGACCCAAAACTGCGAGAGACTTCACCAACCGCTAATGAAGATGTGGAAAACATGACACGATCACTCAATTATCTCTTTCAAGAGGAGAAGAGATATGGAAAAATAGTTCCATTGAAGTTCCCCATAAACCCGAAAGACGTACCGTGCCAGAAAGATGATGGGGAAGCCTTGTCCTCTATCCCCTTTGCACAAGAATACTAGCAGGTGGAGAATCATAACGAGCATGGCAGATAGAAAACTGCAGACTCAAACCTACTAACACCTACGGTCTCATACTCATGATGTTTGAAGGTGTTGCATATCCCCATCCCCTTTCTCGAAGCTGAAACAACGTGCATAACTGAAGAAAAGCAAAAAACCAATCAGAAAGTCGTGCACATTCCAGTTCCCTTAAGGGGAAAGGATGACAACCCAAACACTCCTCCGGACTATTGTTCCGGAAGGCAAGTTAAGGTATTACAGATACCTAAATTCCTGCACAGGGATGAGGAGGGTGTAAGTCGGTCTCGTTCTTCCCCGATGCACCAGCCAGACTATCTCAAGGTCCTACAAATCCCTGAAGTCCTTACTACCCCAGTCCTTGAAAAGGAAGGAGATGACGCCACACTCACAAGCCAAGCTTACCACATAAAGGATTCCCATAAAGGACCCTGCACTTTTCAACCTTCAGGTTAAAAGTTAGAATTGCATGCCAAGAGGTGAGAAGTAGATTGTCCTCCCCCATTCATGACTTTGCTGGTGCCTTTGATCAGCAACATGGGCCTCAAGGAAAGGTCTTGATTATAGAACCAATGGAATAGACACAAAATTTGTCTGACCAAACGGAAGCTATAAGAAAAGGAAAAGCTAAGATGGAGGAAGTTGCCCCTCTAAATCCATGCTCATTCCTTTACCAGGTTTTACCTCAGAAACTCAGGAAGTAGCTGGCCAGATAAGCTCGCGAAGTAATCGTCTTCTAGATGCCGAAGTCATACCCCGATGGGCTCTATACAGCCTTGAAAGCCCATCAAATTATGAGGAAGAACTTACCGTTGAGGAAGTTGTTCTTCAAGAACCTCAAGTGATGACAGGAGTAAACCAGATTGATCAAGAATCTGCCTCCAAGGAGACCAAATAAATAGAGAAAGAAACATCACTCACCAGGCAGACAGTCGAAGTACTTGAAAGTCAAGAGCAGACCTTCGACTCGCCTCCCTTCGATGAAGAGGACATAGATGAAGCCTTGGAGGTTTTAGAAGACGATGGCCAAGCACAGCTGATGACTTAAAAAAAGTGAATTTGGGTGACGAAACTGACACAAAGCCCACTTTTATCTCAGCCATCATGTCTCCTGAAGAAAGAAGGAATATACAGATTTCCTGAGGGCTAATCGAGACGTGTTTGCAAAGGTTTCGATCCCTGGGTAGCAGTCCTCAAATTTGGGATTCATCCATCCTCAAAACCTATCAAGCAGAAGTCACGGAGGTTCAGAGCAGATTTAGAAATACAGTTCGAAGCAGAAGTCAACAAGCTTAAGGCAGCACGATTCATTCGAGAAGTGAAATACCCAAAATGGCTGGCTAATGTAGTGTCTGTCAAGAAGAAAAATGGACAAATCAGGATCTGTATCGACTTTCGTGATTTGAATTCAGCTTGTCCCAAAGATTCCCACTCCCCTTCACGGAGTTGATGATTGAATCGACCGCCAACTGCCAAGCATTCTCATTCATGGATGGCTATTCTGGCTACAACCAAATAAGGATGGCCCCAGAAAATGAAGAATCCAATGCTTTCCTTACTCCGAAGGGAGTCTTTTGCTACACAGTGATGCCCTTCGGCCTCAAGAATGAGGGTGCCACCTATCAAAGGGCCATGACCACTGTCTTAGAGAACTTGCTCCACAAGGAGGTGGAATGCATGTGGATGACATTGTGGTCAAGTCTGACAGAAGAAGCAATCACATCAGATCAAAATGAACCCTCGGAAGTGTGCCTTTGACATACAATCTGGAAAATTCTTGGGGTTCATTGTCAGGTATCGCGGCTTAGAAATAGAACCTATTAAGATTAAAGCCATTCAAGAAATTCCACCGCCAAGAAATCTGCGGGAGCTCAGAACGTTTCAGGGCCAGTTAGCCTATATACGAAGGTTCATCTCCAACCTATCTGGGTGATGTTAGCCCTTTTCCATCTCTTGAAGAAAGATACACCCTTCGAATGGGTTGAGGCATTTCAAAAAGCCTTTGAGAACATCAAAAGCCTTTGAAAAACCTTTGAAAAACCCAGATAGGGTTTTTTCTACTCCAATTCTAGGGAGACCCCTCATTCTATATGTGACGACATTGGACGAGTCACTTGGAGCGCTGCTAGCCCAAAACAATTACTAGGGAAGAGAAACAACTATGTACTACCTGAGTCAAAGGACGTAGGGAGCTGAGGGGAATTACTCGTCGATAGAAAAGATGTGCCTAGATCTCATTTTTGTAGTACAAAAACTCTGACACTATCAGTTCGCTCATCCAGTATAGCTCATTTCTCAAGTAGACCCTATAAAATACCTCCTGTCGTGCCCCTGACTATCGAGTCGACTCGCTAAATGGTCACTACTTCTCATGAAATTCGACATCATGTATGTGCCACAAAAAGCTATCAAGGGCCAAGCCCTCGTAGAATTTTTGGTTGCCCATCCTTTATCATCCGGTACCCCCTTGATCGATGATTTCCCAGACGAAGAGGTCTTCCCTGCTGAAGTCTCAGGTGGATGGAAGATGCATTTTGATGGGGCATTCCAGTACGAGAAAGTAGGTGCGGGTGTATTGTTCTTTACCCCTCGTGCTGGCCTTCTTCCTCTGTCCTTTTCCCTTCTAGGGATAGAATCGTATAATGAAGCCTAATATCAAGCACTCATCATAGGCTTGGAGATTGCCTCCCATATGGACCTGAAGTGTTTGGATGTTTACGGGGACTCGAAATTGGTAATTCGACAGCTCAAAGAGGTATCTGATATAAGGAATGAAAATTTCAAACGTTACTTCAATATTATGAAGTCATTGATGGCCAAATTCGAAGAGATTACTCTTGAGCACGTACCGTGGACGCTTATGGATAAGCTGATGCACACACCAAATTAGCAACAACTATTCAAATGTCGCTAAAATGGGCCACACCAGTATGGGTAGCAGAATGGAGATGCACCGAGATCATTAATGACCCTGACGAAAAAGGAAAAGAACAACCATCCGGACGATGCTCATTTGAAAGAGATAGCACTGATGAGGGAGACACGTAAACTTCATGTCATTCACCCAAATCCATTGTAATCAAAGAGGACAAAGAGGATGAAAAAGAACCAGCACCACTAGACTACACATGCACAAAAATAAAACCAGAACCTACTGACACGTACCAGTCAAAGATTACCTCCAGCATAATCGACTCTCCGAATATCCTGTTGAGAGAAACAAGATCCGAAGGTCAGCCACACGATATGTGTGTCGTGATGATACCCTGTTATGAACTTCCTACAACGACATGCTGCTCAGATGCATTGATAAAGAAGAAGCCAACAGCGTGCTCAAAGAATTTCATTCTTGAGTTTGTGGAATGCACCAGTCTGGTCCTGTGTTGTACAACAAGATCATCAGAATAGGCAACTATTGGCCTACCATGAATACTGACTCCCTTATGTTCGTAAAAATATGTATAGTACGTCAAATTCATTCAAGCTTCATTCACTAACCTCCCGAATCTCTCTACCCAACAGTGGCATCTTGGCCTTTTGCCCAATGGGGCGTGGACATTATAAGACCTATCGACCCACCTTCTTCCTCTGGACACGTATTCATACTTGCGACCGTAGATTACTTCTCCAAATGGGTGGGGTTGGTCCCTCTCAAGAAAGTCCTCAGGCTCGTAGTTTTCAATTTTGTGCGTCACCATATCATATATAGATTCGGCTGGTTAGATGCCTTCATCTCATCCTCTAGGTTGAGTAAACCTAGTGGCACGTGTCTCGAGTTTCAAGAAAAACTCGGGACTTGAGACCACTCTTTCGAAACCTTGTTAAGAAACAAGGGCAGGTACCCCAACCGATGAGAGAGAAATTTGATGTGAGGCAGGACACACCTCACCTGAGTCCATGACTCACTCGGCCTGACTCATGTGGGCTCCCTCTTAGATCGCGACAGAAAGCCCCCCAATCCTACAACTGGTTCGAAATCGCCTCCCTCGACCTATACTATCCTGTTTCTGCTATCACACACACACATGGTTAATTTACAAGACAAGTGGTCCAAGGGACCCCACCTTGTCTTTGGGCGAATGCACACAGGAGTGGACATCCAAAAGAAGAAGGAAAGAATAAGAGAATAGAGATTTCGGTTGATGAGAGGAGAAAAAAGAGAGAGAATAGGGAAAAAGGAAGAGAAGGATTTAACCATGTGGCTAGATTGACACCGTGGCTAAACCAGTACAGTGATCGATCTGGCATGGTAGCAAGATGGCCACAGTAACACAGACTGGCACAGTGGTAATATCACTCAACGACAAAACCAACAACGACCAGCCTGGCATGATGGAGAGCCCATCGTGGAAGCAAGATGGGCATGGTAACTCAGACTGGCATGGTGGCAATACTACTCGACGACGAGACTATCATGGCAGTGCTAGATTTAGCATGTCTCTTAGTCAAACGAGAGTAAAAAGTGTGAAGGAGAAGAAAATAAAAAAAAAAGGTAAGAGAGATAAGAGAGAATAAAGAAAGAGAAAGAAGAGAAAACAAGAAGAGAAGAAGATGAGAGTTTAAGAGAGAAGACATGAGAGAAAGAAAAAGAGATGAAGGGAATAGAAGAGTGGTGAAGAGTAAAGGAGATGAGAAGAAGAGAAGAGAAAAACAAAGAAGATGAGAAGAAGAAAATAAAAGGGGGAGAAGAAAGAAGAAAAAGAAAGGAAGAGAAGACAAGAAAGGAGAGAAGAGAGAGGAAGAAGAAGACAAGAAAAGAAGAGAGGTGAGAAAAAAGAGATAGGAAGAGAAGGAGAGAGGGAAGAAGAGAAAGAAAGAAGAGAGAGAAGGGAAGAAAGATGAAAGAAGAGAGAGAAAGAAGGGGAAAGATGAGAGAAATGAGGGAAGAGAAACATGGGCAGTAATGGGGTTCCGCCGTCCATGATCGAGGAGAGAGAAGGAGAAAACATGGATGGCAATGAGGTCCTACCATTCATGATCGAGGAGAGAGAAGAATGCGAAAACATGAACAACAATGAGGTCTTACCATTCATGATCGAGGAGAGAGAAGAAGGAGAAAATATGGACGACGATGAGGTCCCGTTGTTCCTGACCAAGGAGAGACAAGAAGGAGAAAACATGGACGACGATGAGGTTCTATCATTCATGATGAAAGAGAGAGAAGAAGGAGAAAACATGGAAGGCAATGAGGTCCGGTCGTTCATGACCAAGGAGAGACGATGAGGTTCTGTCGTCCATGACAGAAGAAAGGAGAAAACATGGAAGGCGATGAGGTTTTGCCGTCCATGATGGAAGAGACAGAAAAGAAGGTTCCATCGTCCATGATAGGAGAGAGAGAATAAGGAAGAACATGGACGGTAATGGGTCCCACCATCCATGACAAAGGAGAGAGAAAAGATAACATGGACGACGATGGGGTTCCGTGAGAGAAAAAAGCATGGACGGTAATGAGGTCTAGTCTTTCATGACTGAGGAGAGAGAAGAAGAAAGGAAAGCATGAATGGCAATGGGATTCCATCGTCCATGATAGAGGAGAGAGAAGAAGAAGAAGAAATATGGACGGGGATAGGTTCTGCCGTCCATGACAAGGGAAAGACAAGAGAGAGGAGAAAAAAGAAGACACGCGTGATGATGGTTGCTACTGTGCCTATCGCAAAGGACCAGGACACGACCCTACCCACCACTTGGGAAAGGGCCCGATTAAATACCCTTGTCAGAGTTTAGGAGAAGGAATGTCCTTCACAGTGATGAGCATCGCCATGTGCGACATGAGGCAAGAGAAATTTGAACAGAGGCCAGACCCACTTCTTGAGTTAAGACCCAGCGCACTGTGCATGTGCTAGGAGAAGAACGACATCATGCCCGACGATAGGATCCGCCATCCATGAATGGAGAAGAGAGTGAAAGAACAAGAATAGGGAGACACAAGAGAGAGATTAGGAAAGAGAGAAAAGAGAAAGGAAGGAAAGAAGAGAGAGGGGGGATGAATAAGGAAAGAAAGAGAGAGAGAGAAGAAAGTAGGATATGAAAGACACCCGTGGCGATGGCCCACTGCCATGCATGTTGAGTGAAGAGAGAGAAAGAAAAAGAAAGACAGAAAGAAGAAGGGAGAGAAAGAAAGAAAGAAGAAGATGATGAGAGAGAAAGAAGAAGAAGAAGCAGAGAGGAGAGATACAGAGGGAGAAATAAGAGAAAAGAGAGAGACAGAGGGAAGAGGGGAAGGAGAGAGAAAGAAAGATGAGGATGAGAGATAAAAAAGAGAAGAGAGTAGGAAAGAGAGAGAGAGAGAGAAGAGAGGAGGAGAGAAAAAGAGATAGAGGAGAGGAGGAGAGAAAAAGAGATAAAAGAGAGGAAGAGAGATAAAGAGAGAGAAGAGAGGAGAAGAGACAGAGAGAGAAGAGAGGAGGAGAGAGAAGAGAGGGAGGAAAGGAGGAGAGAAAGAGAGAAGAGAGGAGGAGAGAAAAAGTTACTTAGGGAATCAAACTTTTTCTTCTCTCTCCTATCTCTCTCCAAGACGTGCCCAGAATTTCAATGGAAAGCTCTCAAATTTTATTCATCAGATTGAAAACTGAGGCAAGCCCTTTGCAATTAAGTTTAGCATGTATTTATATAATTGGGCCCAAAACATAGGTGGATGCCCAAAATCTACCCTAATTGATGATAATTACAACTTATTTGAATTAAAGAAAAATCTAAAATCTAAAAATGGGTGAAAAATGATGATTTTTTCCCTGCCCAACAATACATGAAACTCCAAAACAGTCCATGCTCCTGCCCTAAAATGTGTGTGATCTTCCATGGATGATTCAGGATTGCTTCAGTGCCCGTTTGGCCGAAAGATGATTATTTTCTCGTTAAGCTCGGCATGACGATTGATTTGATACCAATTTCGAGCCACATATCACGTTTTTAGGCCACGATCATGCAACTTCAAATTTGTATGAATCTTGAAAACTTTTGGTCGATAGTGCGCTAATTTCATGACGTTTCTTCGTGATTCTTCGTTGAATTGTACTGAGCATGCCATCACGATTTCGTTGCAACAAATGCTGCTCGGTTTCGTGCCCAGTGGAAGATTTTGTTGTCTTTGCGTTGTGGTCAGAATCTTAAATTTGGGCAGCTAGAATCTACAGCAACTAAATCCAACCGTTCATCATGTGCGGGGTTGGACCAGACATAGCCTCGGACCTTACGTATGCGATGGAACTAGTTTCGCGACGATCGGGTGTGCGAGCGCCATGATATGGTCGCTCGAGTGAGTTTTTCTATTGTTGATTTTCCTGCAACTGTCATCACGAATCACCAACTTCTATTTAGCTTTTCTCCCGGCTCGGGTATCATCATGGGGTGTACCACATATCAAAACACTCGTCTTGACGAGACGAACACACTCACAAAATTTGAATACTATTCGACTCAAAACGAATAAGATATGACTCTCCAAATTTATTGCTCGTAACTATGTAAACTAGTCTCCTTTAATGGAGATTAGTGCGGGGAGGCTGCATGGGAATAGTGTGTGGTCTACCCATTTAATGTTTCACCCATAACTTTGTCTTGAAACGTCTGTTAAGCTGAAACTTGACCCCTAGGGGTTTTCAACCATGATGGATCCAATGGAAATGGTCCCACAACTTTTTGACTCACCAAAAATAGAGTTCTAGTTATGGGGTCCGTTTCAGGATGCTAGAGGCTGATTTTTTCGAAATTGTTTCTTTGTCTACACTGACTTAGACATGTCGGATTGCGACGAAACTTCGCATGTGGCCTTTAAAAGTCCTTAGGAATATTTAAACTTGTTCTTGGGAAATAATAAGATTGCCAAAAATTTCACTGTATGTCACGACTTTATTGACTGGTTTCTCCTTTATTCCGCATCTGTGACCCAAGGTGCTGATAAATGTCTTTAAACAGCTTTCCTCACCGAATTTTGTGCTTTGAGGGAAGCAAGAAGGACAACATTCGAAAAATTTCCTTGGCTTTATTTTTTTTTTCTTCCTAGCCACAGGACCACGTCAACGCTGAGGTGATATCCACGTAATGTTATAACTAGGATGCTCAGACGTTTTGACATATTTGTCAAAGATCCATCCATGGAGTCTTTGGGGGAGAAGAGACTTTTGAGCCACTGGTGGGGGACATCTCATGGAATCCCCATCATCCATGTCAGGAGCTTTTTCAAGTTTCGATAGCTGGGGGCTTCGAAAGCTTGTAGACCCAGTTGGTCAGAATCCAGGCTTGTCTAATAGTCAGGTGCCTTGCTTAAGGGATTCTTCCCAGTTAGTCAAATTTTTGTGTTCTCTGGTGGGGGACACTGCATGGAATGCACATCATCCACGACAGGGACTTTTGTTTTATTGTCGGTGGGGGCCACTGCTTGGAATGCGCACCATCCATGTCTGGAGCTTGCTTGGATAGACAGTCAAAGAGCCCTTGGTCGGCATATATGCTACTACACTCAAGGTTTCTTTGACAAGCGGGGTACCTCTGTGGTCCTATCCTGCCAGGTCCAATCGGGGGCTTTTTGTTGGCCTTTCCTGAAAGTCTGGGCCTATCAGCTAGGGAGGGTTTTGGCAAAGCGGCCTCATGGTGAGGCATCACCCTGACTTCTTTTCCTAGCTTTACAATTTCCATTTGGGAGCATCTTAGGCTTATTGAAATGAATTTCATATTTTTGGTTGACTTCTTGAGAATGTGGTGCTTTAGCATGGGACCCTGGTCTTGCCGTCTTGGTGATTCTTTTGATTTTTTGGTCCTTTCGTGAATGAACTAAAACTGTCGAATTCTTCTTGAAGCGTATTTTTGGGTCCCAATATCAAGGCATTCTGACACCAGGGATTTTTCTTTTAAATGTCAGCTGAAGCCTCCCATGAGACATGTGCTGCATCAACCTACTTATTGGTCCAAGCGCCCTTTGCGGGTTTTCACTTGGACTAGGGAAGTGGTGATGTAGAGACATTTTTCACCAATCTCCTTTTATTTGGGGCTTTTACCCATGACCTTACGTCCATGTTCACCCTTATTCATTCATTTTTAGTCGCAATGCCCTTTCAGGTTTTCACTGTGCCCGGGTTTTTATTTTCACGAAACTCTCTTACTCATGGTTTCGTGACCTTCATTTTTACTCATGGCGTTGCCTTATTCAGGTCTACACCATGCCCGTTATTTTTTTTTTGTGAAGGAGTGTTTAGGGTCATCCCTTCAGGACCTATGCAATGCCTTTTAACGTCATGTTGTTAGGATGTATACTATGGTTTAGGGTCATATAGCTGGACCGTGGTGGATATGGATGACAGTCCTTGAAGGCCATGGAGTGAGTATGGTGGTGGTTGGACTCACTTAGGGGAGATGGCACAAGGCTTCCTATAAAGGATGGATGGTGTACGGATGGAAGGTGGAAAGTGGTGACCCACTAGCTAATAGCGAGTATGGATGGCGGGATTGCTCGTCATTTGTGAGCATGGGTGAGACTCACTGGGGAATGATGAATGGTAATAAAGGAAGATGGATTTACTGAGGAGTTGATGAAGGTGATGCGCTCACACCGACAGGTCAGTTGGGGAAGGCGTGCGTGAAGACGTACATAAAGGGTGCGTGCACGTGTGTGGGGGCATGTTTAAGGTCTTTCCTCCGAAACCTGTGTAAAGCAGTTTAACATCATGCGGTCAGGACGTGCACTATAGTTTAAGGTCATATAGCTTGGATCGTAGCTATGCAATTTAAAGTCATATAGCTAGGACCTTGCAGTTTCAGGTCGTGCAACTAGACCTCCTCTACAGTTTAAGGTCGTATAGTTTGAACCATGGCTATGCATTTTAAGGTCATGTTATTAGGACTGTGCAATTTAAGGTCGTGCAACTAGACCTCCGCTATAATTTAAGGTCATATAGTTTGGACTATGGTTATGCATTTTAAGGTCATGCATCTAGAACTGTACAGTTTAAGGTCGTGTAGTTTGGACAATTGTTATGCATTTTAAAGTCATGCAGCTATGACGTGCACTATAGTTTAGAGTCATACAGCCGGACCATGGTTATGTAGTTTAAAGTAATGCAGCATGGACCATGCAGTTTATGGTCATACAACTAGACCTCCACTACATTTTAAGATCGTATAGTTTGGACCATGTAGTTTAGGGTCATGCAACGTGGACCATGGTGTGGGTCGCCATATAGGTGGAGCTCCATGGGGAATAGAAGCTTGTATGATAATACGACTCCCTAGGGATAAAATAGTTAATGTCAGCATGGGACTTAGATGGAGATGGTGAATGGAAGCGGGCTTCACCAAGAATTAGGGGGGCACGTGTGACTTCCCGGGGTGAAAGATAAGACTCCATGGAGAATAAGCTTATGGAAGATAGCTAGGTGCGAGATAGACCCACTGGTGAAGAGGTAAGCATGACCCTTTTTTTTTATATACACCTAAGTCCACTGGGGATGACAGGCTGCAGTACAGGTGTAACTCCTACTGGGGATGTTGGCAGAACGCTCACAGTGGTGACCAGGGTTCAGACTTTCCTCGTGCTGGTAGTAACATGCACGGTAGTAACAAGGTTTTGACATGTGCGGTGCAAGCATGAGCGGCAGTAGCATTGCACGCACGACGCTAAAATGTGCGGCGGTAACACACGTGACACTAGCATGGGTGATAATTACACAAACAACGCTAAGTATAACTTGGCGTTGGTCGCGCGTGGCATTTGTACATGCGGAGTTAGTCACAGACGGCATTAGTCTGTGGCTTTCACATGCGGCGTCAATCACAAGCGGCATTGGTCTAAGTTTGGGCCTTGGGCCTTGCCCGACCCGATCCTAATTCTTTCAACACTTGTTGCCTGGGGTTTCATTAGTGGCGGTGACATGTGTTCTGGCCTGACCTCGACCCTGTCCGGCCCATCGACGTTTGGTGCTACATGGGCGGCGATCAACCTCTGTTCGGGCCTCGAGTCTGTGCCAGACCCAGTCCGGCCCATTGCTGTTTGGTGCTACAGGGACCAGACTAGTATTCCCAGTTTATGAGGGGTACTTCGGGGAAATGTCACCTATATAAGGGGTAAACCCCTTTTTTCACCGTTTTATCGACGATTAAGGAAGTCTTAGTGAGTGAGAGAAGCTTTCGATGAGAGCTCCAGCAAGAACGTAGGGTACTCAAGAAGGTTTACAAGAGCTTGACAGTAAGAACCTTAGTAAGAAAGTTTCGGCTGAGAAGAGAGAACACCAGCATGAGAGCATAGGAGCCTTCACAATGGGTTACTATTGCTGGAGAGGGTTGCTGTCAGGGTGAGAATAGCAAGGAACTCACCGGGGAACAACGAGAAACTTCGGTAGTAGTCATTTCGGAGTACCAGAGAAGGGGAAAGGGGTCCAAGTTGTAGCAAGGAGCGACCGAAGACTTCTGTTGACTTTTGTTTTTCGATGTTGTGAAGAAGAAGGGAAGGTACAATAGTGGGTTTCCGACAAGTGGAGAGGTTGTCCTGTGAGAAACCGAGAGGATGCAGGGTAGTGAAAAGTCGTTGAGGAGACGAACTATCTCAAGGAAGGTAATAGTCGCCATCAACGCGTGCAAGGAGGCACGTCAGACCACATCGTGGCTGACAGTTGTCAGGCAGTGCACTAGGCCTTGAGAACACAATCAGTGCTGGACTTTTAATAAACACAGTCGGTGTTGAGCTTTTAACAGACACAGTAGTGCTAGCATGTGACAAACACAACCGGCGCTGGGCTTTATTCATTACAAGTGGCGCTAGCTTTTGAGAACACAGTCAGTGTCCGATTTTGACATACACAGCCAGCGCTAGCTTTTGAGAACACAGCCGATGCTAGCCAGTACCTTTTCACGCATGATGATAGTCAGTGCCTTAGTGATTGATTGTGCACAGACGGTGGTTGGATAAAGCCCTTTAACGGATGTCTTCCCGGCAGTCAGCCAGGGCCTCGAAAGTTCCCAAAGTGTAGGTCTCTTCGGAAAGGGTCCTTATTGTTATTAAGGACGAAGAGCCTCTTATTACTAAGAATGAAGATAGGAGAGAATTGATGATAATTGACCCTAACGAACTACATCCCTCATCTCAACTTCTTGCTCCTAGGGGCAGGGCTGTGCTACTGTCTTCTCGGCATGATTATGGTTCGTGTGAACTGAGAGTAATGGCCAACAGGGTGATTTCTCTTGCAACCTTTCGTAGGATGAGAGGGAGCCTTGCGCTTTCTGCTTGAAGGGAACCTATCATAGGTTCAGCTTTTATAGTCACCTCCTTCTCGGGGCAAGTTATTCATCCTCTCATTTGGCGCATTCGCGGGGGCTTTGTCGTGTTGCAGGCCATGATGCCTTTTCCTATATAAGGTACTACGCTCAATCGTCGTAATGTTTCTATGGACAATGGACGTGATCTTCTTAGAGCCACTTATCAACTTTTCAGTCGGACTTCTTTCTCCGAGATGATCATGTTCCCATTTTTGGTGAAAAGGTTGGTGGACAACCTCATAGACTTCAATGTCCCCTGTGTAGACTCGTTTAAAACAAAAGTAACAGAAATAGCTCAATGGACTAGGGCAGTTTTAGATTTAGAAGAATTAGCTTTATTGAGAAATATCCTTCTATCAGGCCTTTACTTAGGTTCTTCCTTGGTCCTTTGATTATCACACATTCCGTGACAACACACTTGGGTAACCTTGAAACTAACATGCTCATGCGACAATTTGTCCATTCAGATTTTGAGATCTTGCCTTCAGAGATTCCTTCAATATTTGAAGAAATCTCATGTTTTGAAAATGAGGATGACACAGAGATTCTTGAACGTAACATGAATGATTTGGAAGGCTTACTTACTATGGCCTGTGATGTAGGAAAAGACCCGTTTTCACCTCAGCTAAGTATCCCCCTTTGGTTAGAAGGTTTGCCCTTGTCCAAGCGGTGGCTATGAAGGATAGAATCAAATGGGCACAATAAAACTATAGGCTTAGTTTTAAGAATTGAGCGAACATCTTCATTTATAATCCCTTGTACACAAATTTTTGGCAATAGTAATAAAATGCCCCTCTTTATCTTTTACTTTCTTTGTTTTACTCAAGATGTCCTTTCCATCCCTCTATTATGTCGTCTTTCCTCTTCTTTTTATCCTCAACTCTCTTGCACGTTGAGCCTTTTGAGCACATATCAAGGATAGTATTTCTTTAAATATCACCCATTGATGAGGAGCATCGCCTCCTCTCCATCAGGTTGTGCCAGTATGTAAGCTCCGTTTGGCGAGACCTACTTAACTATGAAAGGGCCTTCCCACTTAGGTTCAAAATTTCCTTTGCACCGCCCATACATAACGATCGGCCTCTTGATGGCTAAAACCAGATCCCCACTGGTGAATGAGTGAACCTTGACTGATTTGTCAAAGGGCCTTTTCATTCTACCCTAGTTGAGCTCAAGATTTTGCTGAGCCTCTAATCTCTTCTCATCAAGTGCATCCAATTCTTGATAATGAAGCTTGACCCTCTCATCTTTGGTCAAACCCTGATGTATGGCGATACTAAGCGAGGGCAATTGAATCTCGAGGGGTAAGACTGCTTCACCCCCATAGACCAGGGAATAAGGAGTGGAATCTGTAGCATTTCGTGTGGTGGTGCGATAGGCCCACAGCGCTTCAGGAAGCTTCTCATGCCAGTTCTTTTTCGCCTTTGACACTGACTTCCTTAAGATGCTACATAGGATCTTATTGAAAGCCTCAGCTAAGCCATTCGCCCTAAGGTGATACATAGTTGAATACTTCCACTCAAAACCGAAATGGTTAACTAAGCAATCAATGTGATGACATCTGAATTGAGGGCCGTTGTCAAATATAATTCGATCAGGTACCCCAAACCGGTATATGATGTGATGCCGCACGAAATTGGCCACTGTAGCCCCAAGAACTTGCTTGAATGGGACCTCTTCAGCCCATTTTGAGAAATAATATGTCAATGTTAGAACAAAGACATGACCCATTGCAGAAGGAGGGTCGATAGGCCCTACAATGTCCATGCCTCATTGTGAAAAGGGCCATGATGCTACCGTAGGGTGTAAGGGTTCTGGAGACTGATGAATGAGGCTCGAGTTCATTAGGAACACCTGGCATCTCTTGGCATAGTTTATAGAGTCAGCAACCATCGAAGGCCAATAGTACCCCAATCTATGTATCCGTTCATAGAGCTTAGGGTCGAACTAATCCAATCCACAGATGCCTGAGTGTACTTCTTTCAACACCTCATTCGCTTCTTGCGCATCTACACATCTAAGAAGAATACCATCGAAAGATCACTAAACGAGAGCGTCCCCTTCAAGGAGGGTGTACTTGGTAGACATTCGACACACATTATTGTGCTCGGCACTATCTTTAAGCAGTCTATTGTGCTTTATGAAATTAATGATGGGCTCTCTCCAATCTTCCATCTGCTCGATTTCTACACATATTGGTTCAAAGAACCCCGGTTCCTATTTCTGAACCTCAGCTCCTTGGTTTTGTGTTATTTCTTGTTCAGCTTTAATAGACTCTTTAGTTGATAGAAGTGCTCTGAATGGGTAAGACGGGCACTCGGCGAAGAGAATTCTCTCATCATCCGCGTCCACTTCAGTTCTCAGTTATGTCTTCACTCCACAACCCAGATAGGCGTGGGCCCTGGTGAAGACAATTGAATTGTATCCCCGAGTTTTGTGAGTGCATCAGCTTGCGAGTTTAACCTCCTGGGGATGTGACTCAAGGATACATCATCAAACTAAGCCATGTATGATTTTATAGTATTGTGATAAGGCTTGAGAGTGTGTTTTCTCACGTCATAAATACCCTTAAGCTACCGTATTACCAACTCAGAGTCGCTATAGATTTTGAACTGCTCCAGGTATAGATCGAAGACTATCTCCAACCCAATTATAAGGGCCTGATACTCGTCCTTGTTATGGGAACTGGCTTCGGAGAGAAAGAGAAGGATAGAGGCAGTATTCCTCCTTTCGAAGTCATGAATACTACTTTGGCACCTCGTCGTTCACACTGGAAGGCTCCATCAAAGTACATCTCCCATGCGTGAGCAAGTTCTGCACAGAATACTTCTTCATTAGGGAGGTCACTTGATAAAGGATATTTTGTTGATAAAGGATGTGCTGCGAGAAAATCAGTCAGGGCTTCCCCTTTGATGGCCTTTTGTGGTACATATGTGATGTTGAATTCTATCAGTAATGATGCCCACTTAGCAAGGAGTCCTGACAAGCATGGGCGTTTCATGAGAAAATTTATAGGATCTGCTTTTGACATAAGTTTTACTTCATGACCGAGCAAGTAGTGGTGGAGCTTTTGTACAGCGAAGATTAAGGCCAGGCACATCTTCTCTATAGGGGGATAATTCTTCTCAGCTCCTTACATCCTGTGGTTGAGATAGTATAACGCGGTCTCTTTCCCCTCGTCATTATTCTTTACCAATAATGCGACGAGTGATTCGTCAAGAGTAGTCACATACAGGATCAGAGGTCTTCCCAACACAGGTGTAAAGAGCACTGAAGGATTGAATAAATATTGCTTGATGTCATCAAGCACCGCCTGACATGCTTCATCCCATATGAATGGGGTATCCTTCTTTAACAGGTGCTTAAAAGGTCTACAACGACCTGAGAGTTTCGAGATGAACCTGCGGATATAAGCCATCTTCCCCTGAAGGGACCGTAGCTCTCACAATGTAATTGGTGGCAGCATGTCCTGGGTTGCCTTAATTTTGACTGGCTCAATCTCCAGCCCTCGGTGCCTAACGATGAATCCCAAGAACTTTCCTAAACTCAAGTCAAAAGCACATTTCAACAGGTTTATCTGGAGCTGATGAAGGCATAATCGTTCAAACACCTTTTTGAGGTCTCACATATGGGCATCGTTCTTTTCAGATTTCACGACCAAGTCATCCACATCGCATTCCACCTCCTTGAGCATCATATCCTTGAAGATATACGTCATTGCTCTTTGATACACAGCATTGGCATTCCTCAATCCGAAAGGCATCATTGTGTAGTAGAAGACTCCTTTTGGAGTTAAGAATGCAGTGGCCTCCTCATCTTCTGGTGTCATCCGTATCTGGTTGTACCCGGAGTATCCGTCCATGAAGGAGAAGATCTGACAGTGAGCTGTGGAGTCAATGAGCATCTCTGTAATTGGCAATGGGAAGTCATCCTTTGGGTAAGCGGCATTCAAGTCGCGGAAGTCAATGTAGTGATTTGGTAGTTTTTCTTCTTGACTGGGACAACATTCACCAGTCATTTTGCGTACTTGACTTCACAAATGAAGCCTGCTTGCTTAAGTTTGGTCACCTCAACATCGATTTGTATTTGATTTCTGCTTGACATGTCTAGCAGATGGATCTAGGCCGAGGCAGTGGGCTGCGACTTGACAATCTAAACCAGGCATCTTGTAGTAATGTTAGGCAAAGATGTCCCGGTTTGCTCGCAAGAAGGAAGTGAAGTTCTCTTTCTCCTCTGAAGACATCTTTACTGAGATGAAAGTGGTTTTGGGGTCGGCCTCATCCCCCAGGTTTATCTCTTCAGGTTCATCAGTTGTGACTTGACTGCACTCTTCCCATTCTTTTGGGGCCTCCTGCAACTCCTCATCATTGGCTTCAGAGGACTTGTCATTAACCTCCAGTGAAGACACCCATACTCCTAACATTTCTTCTATCCAGGCTTTGCTATGGAACATGGTTCTTGCATCCTCATCTTGTTTTTCGATGAAAGGATCAACTTTGTGCAGGGCCGACGTATCTGGTTGAAGGAATTCGCTCAGAGGTACCTAAGATGGCTGCAACTCAATGATTGTACAGACAACCAGTGCTTCATGAGAACTTTCACGATGTTCCCATGTGTCCTCCATGGGTTTAGGTAGTGTGATAGGTTGCAATGTCTTCCCCAATCTCAGGCTCATTTGCCCCGTGCTAGATTGTTGGGGGCTGCTTTTAATGTCGTCACCCTCATTGTGCTTAGATTGTTGGGGGGTTCTTTTAATGTCGTCACCCTCATTGGACGTGCCCCGAGTAGGAGATGGCCCAGGGATGTCCTCTTGGTGAGGTGAGGGAGCAAGGACAATTGCACTAGGGATGAAGTCTTGTAAGGTCGGCAACGGGGGAAGAGGCCAGAGAAATTCTTGCTCGACGAGCGCTTGAGGAATCTTGTTCCTTTGGCGAGCAACCCTTAGTGCTTGTCTCCTCCTGGTCTCCTTGAGGGGTGCTTGATTCATCTTGCTAGGTTTGTGGACAGTCTTAGCTTGACGAACTGCCTCTCGCTTTAAGGATTTGAGTCGGCTCTACCCGTGATAGACTCTCCATGGTTGAGAAGTCGAGGGTTTAGCAGGATCAAAGGCATCAACAGATTCTTGTACTGAAGTATCCTCATGAATGGGGTCACTGACTTGTGGGTGTTCTTCCATGATGGTGTAGGCAATGTGACACCTTTGGACCTTCTTTGTGACTATGGCTTCGAAGCTATAGCATCACTCAGCTTGTGGCCCCATATTTGATGATACAGGCACAATTGATTCCGGTTCCTTGAGCAAGGTGCTTGGGCTGCCTTGCCGGCTTTAGTGTGATGAGTCCCTATTGGAGCAACAAAGCCTGAAGGAGATCCAATGGCAGCTCATCAGAAGAGTGTGGGCCTTTGCTTTCCTCCTATACTAACACCACGTGGGAGGCCTCAGTTGCCCCGAATGCTTTCTTAAATTCTTTGAGTTTTATCTGAGTGTGTAGCATTCCTCTGTGGGGTGGTTTATCCTCCGATGTTTAGAACAGTAATTTGCATGGGTGTCGAGTCCAGCTTGAATAAGGAACTTGGTCTTAGGCAGCTTGATCATGTTCTGCTCCAGTAATAGTCGGAGTAGTGTGGGAACCCATTCTTTTTCAAAAGGGTAGACTTTATTCTTATGCCTGGTCCAACAATCATCTCCATTAAGGTTTGCAGACAGGGGTACCCAGTTGTATGATTGCTACTGCTTGCCTCCCTAAGGCTCTGTCTTTCTTGTGCCTACCCCTTTTGAGAGGTCCAAAGTCTAAGAGACAGCGTTCTTTGGATTACTTTTAGCCGCACTGATTACTCCTTTTTGCTGGATGCCCTGAGAGTTGGTTCTAGAATTTCCATTGCCCTGATTATTTCTCGAACTTGAAGACTGTTGTCTTGACCTGCTATGGTGGCGTGACAAACTCTCTATGTGAACTGACTTAGAGATCAGCTCTGACATGGAGTTCAGATTGGAGGCCTCAACATGTAGTGCGATTTCAGGTCTCATGTTTCACACACAAGTCTAGACTGCTTCTTCTCAAGCATGGGATTAGGATGGCGAGCAACCAAATCTCTCCATATTGCTATGAATTGATCCATGGGTTCATCAGGTTCTTGGGTCAAGGTGAGAAGCTCAATGGTTTTAACTTCTCTCTTGACCTCATAGAAGCGCTGGTGAAATAGCTTCTCCATTTCCTCCTAAGTATGTACTGAATTTGGGGGAAGCCGAGCATACCACTGAAAGGCCGGGCCATCAAGAGTTTCAACAAACTGACAGAGGAGGAGTCTCCCATCAGCCGCTGTCTCTCGACATGCTGCTTGGAAATGGGCGATATGCTGGTGCAGGGATGTCGTACCATTGAACAGGGGAAACTTCCCTTTCTTGTAGTCTGAGGGGAACAGATCCTGATCAATGTAAGAGGGGTATGGCTTTTAATAAAGCGTCGTACCCTATATACCCGGGATTTGTCTATTCTTTATACTATGGGTTACCATAGCGTTGATGTCTACCTGTGAGATGGGGTGAGGGGCGAAATTGTCCTGTGAGGCTGGAGGAGGAGGCTACCTTGGAGCTACATCGTCCGAGTGATGGGAATTGGCCTCATGATGGGATATATTGACTGGGGACCCCATGGTTTCCATGAGATCAATCTTCTGTGCACACCATTTGCTCGAACCTATCCATGCGTTCTTCCTGAGAGTCGCCAGGTTCGTTCACAACCATAACGTTGATCGTTTCTCTAGGGAGGTTAGCCTTAGGTGCACTTGATGGCTTCCGAGGTTGGCAGGTCACACGTGGCAAAACGTTCAGCAAGGGCTCAGCATGCCCCGACTGAACTCAGGTCTTATATGCCAACCGTGTGAGGACCAGTTCTTAACGGCTTGGAGCCATGACTGCTGAGAGGTTGGGTCATCTTCTACGATGCTGACCATGGTGTAGGATTAATGCACCTCTTCTTGATCTCTATCATATGAAGAGGGTAGAAGGGTTATGGTGAAGAGGGTCATCGAAGCTGGGTGCCCCGACGGTTTTAGTGGCTTCCCTGGTTAGGATTTACAGACCCCTGTCGCACTTGGCTTTGAGGCTTTGATGAACCTCGTGCCAGAACTGCGACCGAGGCTGTGGCTAGTTGGCCTTTTTTGCATAAGAAAGAGCCATCTCCATTAGGTGAAGCAATGGGTGTGGGCCAGGAACTAGGGTCAACCTGGGTCGAGGAGGATGAAGGACTTGATCTCCCATCAGATCTTTGCCCCGAGCTCTTTTATGGGCTTCAGAGGCATGACTGAGATGATGTGGTTGGTTCAAGATGGCACTCTTGGGGAAGGTCTTCAAGTACCAAGGCTTGAGGTGCTTGCCCTAAAGAAAAGGGGTAGGCGAGAGAATGATCGACTCATGATGACGCCTAAGTCGGGAGCAAGGAGCGATAGTTTTGGAAGCCAACGTGTGTGCACCCCTTGAAGAAGGATCACAGGTGACATGGGAATCAACTCGGGCTCGAACAAGTTGTTTAGCCCTAGGAGGCCGAGAGCTGCGAGCAAGCGTCTATAAGGGAACAAGTGAAAGCTTGCCCCTTATAGGGTGCGTTAGTGTGTGCTTAGAGGGAAGATGAGGGGGTTGTCTCTTGTGTGCTTGAAATGGCGCAACAACGGCATTGCCCTGAGCGTTGGGATGCACATTCACATGCACATGTACATGTTTCGGCCCGAGGAGGCCTGATCCTGGACACTTACTCGAGGTAACACAAAGGTTTCCCCGAGGTGTGGCTCGAGTGGATTACCCAGGAGCCTTAAGGTGTGTGCAAGAGGTGCAGGCTCCAAGGTCTCCGCTTCGATGTGTTGAGCCTCTAAGCATAGAGACCCGAGGTGGCGCAGAAATGTATGGGGTAGCCTTGTGGCGACCCACAGGAGCAATGGCAACTTCTTTACCTTTTGCAGCAAGGGACTGGGTAGTCTTTCGGTGTACCTCGGCAAGTGACTTACTGGTGACAGGGTGCGTGTTATGAGTGGCAACAGAGTGCTATCGATGCAAAGCGCTTTGGTGGGGGTTCCACCAGAGCTAGAAGATGGGGAGTTAGGCACCTTTAAGTCCCTTCTCACACCTATCCAGGTTAGGACCTGGGAGCTAGAGACTAGGTCTTTGCTCAGAAGGAAAGTTGAGAACGAAGTTCGAGGAACTTATTCTCATGGGAAACTCACGAATACGGGGATGAGAAATCCCTGATCTAGATAAATGGGTTAAGGAACCCAGAAGCCATGAGTGTGTAATATAAAAAACAAAGGAGAGACTAGCCAAATAAGGACGATCTGACAAAGGGGTAGTAAGTCCCCAGTGGAGTCGCCAAGCTGGTTATAAGCCTCGATCTTGCCCTTTGGGTCAAGTTGACTTGGTGGCACGTGTCTCGATTTTCAAGGAAAACCTGGGACTTGAGACTGCTCTCTCGGGAACCTTGTTAAGAAACAAGGGTCGGTACTCCAATCGATGAGAGATGAATTTGATGTGACATGGGACACACCTCACCTAGGTCTGTGACTCACTTGGGCTGACTCGCGTGGGCACCCTCTTAAATCATGACAGAAGTCCCCCCAGTCCTACAACGGGTTCGAAATCACCTCGCTTGACCTGTATTCTCCAGTTTCTGTGATCACACACACATGGTTAATTTACAAGACAAGTGCGCCAAGAGACCCCACCTTGTCTTTGGGCGAATGCACACAGGCATGTACATCCAAAAGAAGAAGGAAAGAATAAGAGGATAGAGATTTGGGGTGATGAGAGGAATGGAAAGAGAGAGAATAGGGGAAAAGGAAGAGAAGAATTTGACCAAGTGGCAAGACTGACACAGTGGTTAAAGCAGTAAAGTGATTGACCCGGCGTGGTAGCAAGACGGGAACGGTTACTCAAACCAGCACGGTGGTAATACTACTCCACAACAAAACCAACACCTATCAACCTGGCACAATGGCTAGCCTGTCGTGGTAGTAAGACGGGCACGGTAACTCAGACCGGCATGGCGCCAATACTACTGGACGACGAGACTATCATGGTAGTGCTAGACTTAGCCTGTCTCTTGGTCAAAAGAGAGGAAAAAGAGGGAAGGAGAAGAAAAGCGGAAAGAAAGGTAGGAGAGATAAGAGAGAAGAAAGAAAGAGAAAGAAGACAAAATGAGAAGAGAAGTAAGGAAAAAGATGAGAGATTAAGAGAGACAACATGAGAGAGAAGAAGAGAAGAAGGGAATAGAAGAGTGGTGAAAAGAAAAAGAGATGAGAAGAAGAGAAAAGAAAAGCGAAGGAGATGAGAAGAAGAAAATAAAAGGGGAAGAAGAAATAAAAAAAAGAAAGGAAGAGAAGAGAAGAAAGGAGAGAAGAGAGGAAAAAAGAAGAGAAGAAATGAAGAGAAGTGAGAAAGAAGAGATAGGAGAAAGAAAGAGCGAGAGGGAAGAAGAGAAAGAAAGAAGAGAGAAGGGAAAAAGAAAGATGAAAGAAGAGAGAGAAAGAAGGGGAAAGATGAGAGAGACGAGGGAAGAGAAACATGGGCGGCGATGGGGTTCCGCCGTCCATGACCGAGGAGAAAGAAGAAGGAGAAAACATGAACGGCGATGAGGTCCCATCGTTCATGATCGAGGAGAGAAAAGAAGGAGAAAACATGGATGGCGATGAGGTCCCACCGTTCATGATCGAGGAGAGAGAAGAAGGAGAAAATATAGACAGCGATGAGGTTCCGTCATCCATGACAAAAGAGAGAGAAGAAGGAGAAAACAAGGACAGTGATGAGGTCCCGCCATTCATGACTAAGAAGAGAGAAGAAGGAGAAAACATGGTCGGCATTGAGGTTCTACCGTCCATGATGGAAGAGAGAGAAGAAGGAGAAAACATGGACGGTGATGAGATTCCACCGTCCATGACAGAAGAGAGAGAAAAGAAAATAAAACCTAGACAGTGATAGGGTTCCACTGCCTATGATAGGAGAGAGAATAAGGAAGAACATGGATGGCGATGGGTCTCCCCATCCATGACAGAGGAGAGAAAAGAAAACATAAACAACGACGGGGTTTCATCATCCATGATAGAGGGGAGAGGAGAGAGATGAAAGAATGGACAACAATGAGGCTCTGTGGCTCATGACTGAGGAGAGAGAAGAAAGGAAAGCATGGATAGTGATGGGATTCCGTCGTCCATGATAGAGGCGAGAGAAGGGAAAGAAGAAACATGGATGGCGATAGGTTCCACTGTCCATGACAAGGGAGAGACAAGAGAGAGAGGAGAGAAGAAGAAGACACACGCGGCGATGGTTGCTGCTGTGTGTGTCGAAAAGGACCCGGGCACGACTCGACCCACAACTTGGGAAAGGGCCCGGTTAAATACCCTTGTCAGAGTTTAGGAGAAGGAATGTTGTGCACCTGAGCATCACCTTGTGCGCCATGAGGTAAAAAGAACTTGGATAGAGGCCCGGCCCGCTTCTCGGGTTAAGACCCGGCACAATGTGCATGTTCCAAGAGAAGAAGGACATCATACCCGACGATAGGTTCCTTCATTCATGAATGGAGAAGAGACAAAAAGAAAATAATAGGGAGAAAGAAGAGAGAGATTAAGAATGAGAGGAAAAGAAAGGAAGGAAAGAAGAGAGAAAAGGAAATTGAAGAAAGAAGATCAAGAAAGAGATGAAGGATTAGGAAAGAATGAAAGATGAATATGGAAAGAAAGAGAGAGAGAAGAAAGCAGGAGATGAAAGACATGCACAACAATGGCCCACTACCATGCATGTTGAGTGAAGAGAGACAAAGATAGAAAGCAGGAGATGAAAGACATGCACAACAATGGCCCACTACCATGCATGTTGAGTGAAGAGAGAGAAAGATAAAAAGCAGAAGAAGGGAGAGAAAGAAAGAAGAAGAAGATGAGAGAGAAAGAGACACACACACGGCGATGGTTATTGTTGTGCATGTTTAAGATAGAGAGGAGAGAGACAGAGGGAGAAAGAATAAGAAAGAGAGACACTGAGAAGAGGGAAAGGAGAGAGAAAGAAAGAAGAGTATGAGAGAGGAGAGAGAAGAGAGAAGAGAGGACGAGAGACAAGAGAGGATGAGAGAGAGAGAAGAGAGGAGAGAGAAATAGAGAGAAGAGAGGAGGAGAGAGGAAGAGAGAGGAGAGGAGGAGAGAGAAAGAGAGAAGAGAGGAGGGGAGAGAAAGAGAGAGAAGAGAGGAGGAATATCTTGAATTCTGGCAGTCAAAATCTGTAGCAACTTCGATGCCTTCGTGTGTGGAATCCAACCATTCATCATGTGCGAGGTTCGGACCAGACATACATCGGACCTTACATATGCGATGGAACTAATTTCGCGTCGATTGGATATGCGAGCCTTGTGATTTGGCCGCTCGAGTGGGTTGTGCAACTTATGATTTTCCTGTATGCGTCTTCACGAATAGCCAACTTCTCCCTAGCTTTTCTCCCTACTCGGGCATCATCAGGGGCATAGCACATATCAAAACGCTCGTCTTGACAAGACGAACACGCTCACAAAATTTGAATGTGATCCGACTCTGAACAAATGAGATATGAATTTCTGAATTTACTGCTCTTAACTCTGCAAACTAATCTTCTTTAATAGAGATTGGGACAGGGAGGCCGCACAAGCATAGTGTGTGGTCTACCCTATTTTAATGTTTCACCCATAACTTTGTCTTGAAACATCTATTTAATCCAAAACTTATTCCCTAGAGTTTTTCGACCGCGTCGGATCTAATGGCGATGGTCTCACAACATTTTGAAGCACCAAAAATAGAGTGTTAGTTATGGAGTCTGTTTCAGGATGCTAGAGGTGGATGTTTTTGAAATTGTTTCTTTTTCTGCACTGCCTTAGACATGTCGGATTGTAAAAAATCTTCATCGGTGGTCTTTTGAAGTCTTTAGCAATATTCTAACTTGTTTCGAGACTATTCTGATACTACTAAAAACTTCACTGTATGTCAGGGCTTTATTGACCAGCTTCTCCTTTATTTTGCATCTGACCAAATCATTTCTGAAAACAGCCCCAATTTTGAAGTAATCAAATTGACTAACTGGTTGATCAGTTCAGGCTTACAAGGAAATACTCGACCATGTACCTTTCAAGAGCTAATGGTCTTGTCGAAACTCTTTAGAAGAGTCTTTGCAATATTATAAGAAAGTTTTTTTCCAATACTAAAAGAGATTGGCATGGATGAAATTCTATGGGCTTATTGCATCACAGCCCAAGGCCCCACTCAGCCGACCCCGTACTCTCTGGTATATGGGGGTGAAGCTGTGTTGCCTCTAGAGATTCAATTGCCTTCCCTGAAGATAGCCCTCCACTACATAATGACAAATGAAGAATGGGTTAACCTCCGCTATCAAGAACTAGACACACTTGATGCAAAGAGGTTGCAAGCACAACAGAGCCTTGAGACTTACAAGTATCGTATGCAACGAGATTTTGACAAATCGAACAAAATAATATCATTCGTGAAACAAGAACTAGTCCTAGCAATAACAAGACCTATTATCGCTCACGGTCGAATTAAGGGAAAATTCGAACCAAAATGTGAAGGCCCATTTGTGGTGAAAAAAGCCTTTCCCAATGGAGCCCACGTCCCGGTCAATTCTGAAGGATAAGAGGCCATGCCACTAGTTAATGGGAGATATTTGAAAAAGTATTATCCCAAAGCTAAGGTCCAAGCTACACGACCGCTAAACTATTAGCGCATGTCCTGACAGTGCAACAATAAAACTACGCCACCCATGGTCTCGGTGGCATGGCCTTAAAATCCACCGCCAAAAAGAAAAAGAAAAAAGAGGAAGTGGGGTCTTCATGAAAACCAGAAATAGCATGCACCCTAAGGGTTTGAATGAAAACCTGAAAAGGCATTCGAACCATCCAAGCCAGATGGTCTGCACACGCCACTTGGGGAAAAAACAAGTCCCCTAAGTCCATTCTTTATGCTCTCCACCAAGAAGGGGAAAAGAACCAAGTACAGAAGGGAAAGAGGAGCAAAGCAAACCACGAAAAGGAAAGGAAGCGCAAATCACAAGAAAAGGAGGATGCAAGCCAAAAGGAAAGACTTTTTTATTTCATGAACAAAGGTGTGATTACAAAGCATTGATTGCAAAGTAGAAGTCTGTTCTGAAATGAGTCTCTCTCCTGGAGACATGGTCTCCAAATCCATTTCCACCTTCTAAAAATGGTCGTGTCTTCTAAGACGATCGATCATTCTTTTTTAAAAAATGGAGCTTGAAAAGAATGATAAAAACCTCTTGTGTCATTCCACCCTCAAGTGAGGCAAAGAACCAGGCGGTGATTAGGGGAGCAGCCACAAGAGAAGAGCCAAGCAGGAAATCTCCCGCTTGACATGTTGGTAGTCCACCCAAAATTGAATGTTGAAGTGGACCAAATCATCCATCTGACCCAACATCATGAAGATGATAATGGGAAGGCGAACACCATCACAATCCCTCAGAACCTGACGCGTAGCCTCAGACCTTGTTCTTGGGATCGCAAGCAAACAGTAGGGACTTGAAGACACAAACCCACTATGACGACCCAGATTTTTCCCGGCCAGTTAGAGTGCATGGTGGGATAAGGAGGAAGGAAGGATAGTGAAAAGACCAACGTCGGCTGTGTTGAGTGTGCAATGCTAGTTGTGTTGTGTTCAGCATCGGTTGTGAAGAGACCAGCACCGGCTACGTTGTGTGCAGCGCCGGCTATGAAGAGGCCAGCACCAGCTGTGTTGTGTGCAGCACCGGCTGTGAAGAGACCTGTGCCGACTGTGTTGAGTGTGCAGCGCCGGCTGTGAAGAAAGGATGGACCAACGTCGGCTATGTGTCGTTGTGTTCGTAGCGCCGGCTGTGTTTCTGACATGCATGGATTATGAGTGCCACTTGTTAAATGCATGCTGATTTGAGAGCCACTTGTCCAGATTTTGAGCCTCTTGGTGACACTTGGTCAGCCACTTCAAATATAAGAGTGCTTAAGCCTCTTCTCTCACCCACGCCACTCATTCTTACTTCATCTCTCTCTAAGACACAAGGTTTGAAGAAATTACTATTGGAGGGCAGCCATTATTAGGCAGATGAGAGCTGTGAGAAGAGGATTCGAGAAGGAACCATTGTTGTTTATGTAAGTGGATCCATCACCATTACATTATAGTCATAAGGATGCATGATCTTTATGCTTGTAGGATGAGTAATGAATGTGTGAGTGATGTAGAAATTCCTTACGCCTTATTCACTGAAATTTGGGATTTTTGTTCTATAATGGAAGTGGATGCTAAGAATGAATATATGATTCTTAGATCATGTAAGAAATGCGTCTTGTGAGTGTATATTGTGAGAGGATGGTTGTTATCATGTCCTTTACCATGGAATGAAGGTTATGGGATGTGTTCTTGAAATATGTCATATGCTACTATGAAATTCTAGAAATATGTATGTTCTTGAAAGGGACTTTTGAATTGTCAAACAAGGTCCGATTAACCTCAAATAGCTGCCATTAGAAAGAAAAGTGAGTCTAGTAAACTTTTTTTCTTTTCCCACTGCTGAAATCCTTTATGAAAATGAAGTTATGTTTCAAATTAAGAGGGTATATCACTGTTGACTATTTTCTAGATGTTTCACTAATACTACTGTAGTAACTGAGTTTAACTAACCAAAAGGAGTTCATTTTAGGTAAAACCACAGCCATTTGGAAGAAATTTGAATGAGATAAAATTTTCAAGAATAAACTATTTCGAAATTTTTCCTATATTGAAAGTTATACTTCGTTTTATGAAGGTATGTCACTGTCGGTAGTGTTCATAAACTTCAGAACATCACCTTGTTTGGCACTAATTTTTGAACCACCAAATTGGATCCACATGCTTCCAAATAAGTTTTATTATAAATATATACGTCTTGGCTTAAACTTTGATTTTGACACCATCACAAGTTGCTCCACAGTTTGGGAGTTATAATGATATGAAGCAGGGTATGTCGCTATCCCCTGTGCACCGCAGGGTGCAGCTAGTAAACCTTCACCTCTTTGAACCTTAAAGAGGCTAAACGGGGTCCTACTGTCTTTAAACCATGCCCATTTGAAATTTAGGTGTGTTTACGACAAAATTGATTTTGGAACTGTCTTCAAACTCTAAATGGCCCAAAAGTTATGACCTTAATGGTAAGCGCACGTCTTTGCCCTTGATGGCAAGAAATTGAGCGATAAGGCTTAACCAGAATAATGTTACTATAACTATGGTATTGTCATAGTGATACTATTTAAATGTGATATGCCACTATCAGAATGTGATATTGCTACTATTATGTTGAGGTACTGATATTGTCATAATGTGATAATAATATTGGTTATGTGATATATGAATAATGGTATCGTGATACTTATGTGATATGTGAATGGGTATCTACTATGTGAATAATGGTACTATGTTACTTATGAGATGTGTGAATCAGTATCTACTATATGAATAATGATATCGTGTTACTTATGTGATATGTGAATGGGTACCTACTGTATGAATAATGGTACCATACTACTTATGTGACATGTGAATAGGTACCTACTGTGTGAATGATGGTATCGTGCTGCTTATGTGTTATGTGAATGGGCACCTACTATGTGAATGATGGTGCTGGGAGCTAAGATCTTTCACTAACTTCGCTTGATAGGACAGGAGTCAGGATGTGAGTATTTGGGAGGGTCGTGCCCCCCAAATTTATATGGGCACTACGCATTGGGTCACCCAATGGTAGTGTAATGCTCTCTTGCCAGAAGGGCATAAGGAGAGGGTCGTGTCTTGCAAGGCCACTGCCTATCAAAAACCCCAAAGCGCGCTGGGGATATGTATGTGTGTGTGAGGGAATTACGTAGTAGGGAACGCACTTGTCATTGTCCTCCCTCCCGAATGAGGGTAGAGGTTTCAAGCGACAGGATTGGCTTAACCTGAGCAATGGAACTTCTACTTCGGGAGTAAGCCTTACTAGTTTTATAACTGTGATTTCTTGCCTTTATTGTTATGTTGTAAGTAAGGTGATTGTCACTTATGCATTGTCTATTAAACTGCTTGTATCATATTATTGTTAGAGCATTGAGAAGTACGTTGGGGGACTTCACTTGATACCTTGTGAATATGTGTACACTGCATATTGTCATCATTGTTATACTAATTGGAATGCAATGGTGTAGATCTGCTTACTGAGTTGTTGGCTCATTCCATCTTATTTGCATAATTGTAGAGTGAAGGGTGTTGGCGTCTGAGTAAGGCTTCGTCCAACCTAATAGACACATGTCACTACGATAATTGCCTTGATCGACTGCCAGTCAAAGTTCTCCACCACCTTGCCTCCTAGGCATCATTTTCAAAGGATCACCAGTCAAATCTTTCGTCGTCTTGCTTCCCATGCGTCACTTTCAACAAAGTACAATAAAATCATTTGCCTTCTTGGAGACGTTTCCTAGAAACAAGTCAACTTATCATCAAAATGACCCGCCTTCCCAGGGAATATCCTGCTTCCACGTGGATGCATCCCACCTCACGGAGTCCCACTTTGACAATCAGCACTCATATATTCCTCGGACGCATAGGCTATCCTATCCCCTGACATCTCATCTGCGGAATTCACTGTGCCAAGAAAACCCCATCCGAATAGGATCCCTCCGAAAAGAACCCCCAAAAAAATAAGAAAAAATGGGGCATGACAAAAACTCGCAAGGGAGCCACGAGTAAAAATGATAAGTGGGCATGACTATTAAGCCATGAGTAAAAGTGTCCCGAAAAATAAGAAAATCGGGCATAGTGAAAACTTGCAAGGGCTCCATGAGTAAAAATGGAAATAAAAAAGGTGGACGTGACCTTGAAGTCACGAGTAAAAATGCCTCAAAAAAGAGTTGGTGAGCGAAACCATGCTTGTGGCACCGCTCCTATCCAACTCAAGTGAAAACCCGAAAGGGTGCTTGGATTAAAATAAAACAGGTTAATGTAGTTGTTGATTACAGAAGAAGAAAAGACTTCAGCCAACTTCAAAATCAAGAAAAAAATCCAAATCTCTAGCCCCAACGCCAAAATCCAAATTCCTGGCCCTAAATCCCAATCCAAATCTCCGACCCTAGAGCCAAATCCCCAAAATCTTCGGCCCTAGCGCCAAACTCCAAATTCTCGTTCCTATAGCTAAATCCAAATATCCGGCCCTAAAGCCAAATCCAAAACTCTACGGCCTTAGTGCTAAAATCAAAATTCTGGCCCTAGAGCCAAATCCAAGTCTCTGGTCCCAATTCCAAAATCCAAATCTCCAGCCCTAGTGCCAAAATCCAATTTCCAGCCCCAATGCTGAAATCCAAATCCCCGGCCCTAGAGCCAAAGATCAAAATCCTCGGCCCTAGAGCCAAAAATTAAAATCCCCTTGAAATAGAGCAAAAAAATCCCCCTCCAGCTAGATTGGGGCAAAGCCGACCAAGGGAACCCACTAGCTGGTCTAATAAGAAGGCATCGTCGAAATGGAATGGTAAGCCCTTTACGAGGCAGCCTATCAGCACGCTCTCCAATAAAGGAAAAAAGGACTTCAGAAGCATTGGGAAGGGAGCCTTAAGCGAAATCCCCAAATGACTAAGACTCCACTTCGGTCGCTCCTCAAGAAGAAGCTTAACATGATCTCCCCCTCAAGGATCAAAGTGACGCCGGTGATCGAGAAGAAAAAAAATATTTTGTTGATAGGAATAAACACGTCCTGGTAAGGATTCGAAAGATGAACTTTGACAACAAATCACATTTTGAATGTTGCACTTCTCGCTTCACTTGGAGCGCAACATCCGTCGGGTCAAGTTGTTGTACATCATTTTTGACGTACCTACATCCCTAACACAAATAAAAAGGGATCTAATGAAAACTTAGTCCTGCTAGTTCACAAGACGCCACCAGACCAAGGGAACACTACAGAATAAGCCTAACACTAGGCAACCTTGGAAAAAGTACCATCACACCACAAAGATACATTATAACTATAGCCCTATTATATGGGCTTCAAAACAGTATTTAACCACCATCGTTGCATCCAGAACATCGAAAAACCCCTATAGACCAAATTTGGGCTCAATCAGACCTCCTAGGAATAATTAGGCTAAAATTACCTTGAAAGAGTAAAGTCGTACACTATTGCAATGGGGCCTCACCAAAAACAGTCCCCAATTATGGAGATCATGATCTTCACCACTCAAGATGACCTACAAACATCTACTCATCACTCAATTGAAGTCGAATCAAGCTCAAATTCGAACACGAGATAGGCTTCGACAACCTCATTTTGATATATGGCACGCTTAATCACGAGACCTAGAATCAAGATTTTCCTAGAGAGAATATGAGCTCGAAGCCACGAAAAATATAAATTTTGAAGAAAAGGGCATCTCAAACTTTGTGAAGCAATAAACTCGAGAACTGTACATCGGATCATCGAAAAGATAGTGCCGATGAGACTATATCACGAAGGGGTACAAACTGGGGTATAACTGTTGCATTCAATCCAAGGTCAAATGAACCACAAATTCCAAGGAAGAATAAAATAAGATTGCCCGATCGCCAGAATCCACTTTTTCGGAGATCTCCTGAAAAATAGAAAGTACTTCAAGGAATGACCAAAAATGGATAAAAATTGGTGCAAAGCAACTGTGGAAGTCTCCTCTTTGATCTGTAATAAAAATAGAGGCTCGAAACACCATAGATTGCACTGCAGCAATGGCAGAAAGTTCATGATTTAACCAGGTTTTCACTGCTCAGGAAAACATCCACAGCAAGACAATCAAAAGATGTCAAAATCTTCATAATCAAGCAAGCATTCAGACTACGACGATCAATCATCTCAAACACCATCACAAGCATCTAAACAAGCTTCCAACATATAGCAATGGTGAAAGGCCCCTAAGAGAGGGATGGTTTCATCATTAACACAAAACGTTTAAGGGGCATTTTGGTCTTTATTCCTAAATTCGAGATGTTATTGTTATTTCTTTTAATTGTAATTCGGTTTAGTTTTGAGCATCCACCTAGCTTTTGTGGATCCTTTATAAATATAAACCTAGGGAAATTGTAAAAGGATCGGATCATTCATTAATGAAATACAGGCATTGAGCTTGTTTCTATTTGTCTTTTTGCTCTTAACCCTTGAATCTAGCACAAAAGAGAGAGAAAACTTTTTGGAGAGAGAAAACTACCCCTAGCCTTTGCTAACTGCACGACTCAAAACCCTCTCTCCCTCTCCTTTCTTTTTTCTCTCTCTTCACGTATTACTTGCTCCACACAGTAACTCGTGCCAACGGAGAAGGCATGGCCGTATCTCTAGCGTAGATGCAATACCTATGGTAACGTATAACACCTTGTTATCCTACGTACGCTCGACCCAATAGCCCTCAGAGTTAACCTAAGGATTCCATCCCTCAGATCATCGCTCTAACTTCTTCTCCGTACAATTGAGCTGAGTCACGAGAGACATATACGCTCTCACTTCACTCGAGAGATGTCTTCCTGAGTCGAAAAATCAAGAGGGTTCTAATCCTTTGATTACTCTCATCTCTCAAGTGTACAGCATCAGCATGGAGAGGGGAATCTTCACCATCTCTCTCTTCCTTATCAAGTTCTTTCGTTGGACAGCCCCCATTCGAGCGAATCATTATAGAGGATTGTAGCATCCAGCAAGAGAGAACGAAACAGCGAGTTGAAAAAGCCCGAGGAGAGTCTGTGATTAAACCGTGTTGGCAGACAGCAGGAGGGCTTCATAATTGTTCTACGAGGGAAAACTGCCCAAGCGTGTCCCAAACCCCAAAATGACGAGGTAAGCGTCGAAACATCCCTTGTCATAAAAACTCTCTCTTTGTTAGTTCCTATCTGCACATATGAGAGTACGCGCCCAACGCGCGCAGCTTTCGTGGTTGTTTGAGAGAGAATTTTTCTCACGGTCAGCGTGAAGAAAAATCAGGTTCGACCAAGCTCCTTGGGAAACCCGATCATAAAACTCCAAAAAAATGCTAGCAAAGGTCGCCGGCACAATGGAAATTTCACTGCTATCCCAAAAGGAGGCTGTCAAGGGAAACAAGGTAGAAGAGACAATATTTCGACCTGAAGGAAATAAAAGCAAGGCAAAAAGGCAAAAGTAGAGGGTTCAGAGCCTAACCTCCGCTAAGGCCTCAGCTTGGGAACGAACTAAGGCCTCGAGATCAATCCATTTAACCCTCAGTGGGAATCGGATGTGCAAAAAGTGGCGACCTGTGGGAGCATGGTTGTCATTGCCAATTAGTGGATCATACACATTTTTTACCAAACAAAGTTCAAAAATCCGAGATAATTCCTCCAAGGTTATGGTGATTTCACTCATGGGAAGAAAGGAAGTATTGATGAGTGGGTTAAACCATGGAGCCAATGCCTTTAACAAATTAAAATTCACATGAGATGAAGCCATACGAAATACTCTAAAAAAAGAGAGTACTGAGAATGATGAGGCCAATTCAACCCAAACCGGGGCTGACTCATACCACTCCGAAATTAAGGAGGAATAAGGGAGTACCCTCAAACCCTTTGATGATGCTCCTCAGCAAGGGTATCGTGGGCTAACTGATTCAAGAAAATGTGAGGGAAAGAAATATCATCGGAATGAATGGGAAAGTCTTCCTCTTAAGACATAAGTATCAATTGCCTTTGTCCGAACATCAGGTGGATATTGGATAATACCAAGGGATGGATAGAAAATTTCAAGTGACTGAACAACAAAATCCACCATCCCGAATCTCGCATATATATGCCAACCCGAAATGGGCTATCGGCACTTGCAAAGCTGCCGACGCCATTGCTAATGGCACCCCCCAACAGATATGTGCAAATGGTCCCATCAAGTATCGTCCGAAAAAACAAGACCTACGAAAAGGGGAATCACAAAAGACAAAATCTTCTAACAACACGATGGTCCAAGGTAGTAGACATTCCTAGAATCCTAGTACATGGCTGAAAATGCCAATCACCAAATCCCATGCCTTGTCTCCTTAAAACCAATCCCCAAGGGATTAGAGCCGAGTCCCATCAAGCCAAAATTAGGGCAGGCCTATAATGGCGAAATATTCCTTTGGGGCAAGAATCGTCAAATGATGAAATACCCCTTTACCATTTAATGCCATTTGGAATGTCGCCAGACACATTTCCAATGGCGCCCAAGAAAATAATTCACCATTTCATGTCACCCCCAAAGGATCAAAGGCGAGTCCCATCAGGCCAAAATCAAGGTAGACCAATGATAACGGGAGATTCCTTTAGGGCATGTGTCGTCAAATGATGAAAAAACCCCTGAATGCCTTAAAGACATTCAGAATGTTGACAAAGGCATTTCCACTGTCGCCCACACCCTTAACTTCACCATTTCATATCATTCCTCAAGGGATCAGAAGCGAGTCCCATCATGCCAAGATCAGGGCAGGCCTATGACCAGACAAGATTCCTTTGGGCCATGAGTTGTCAAATGATAAAAATACCCCTTAACCATTTGAAGCCATTTGAAATGCTGCTAGAGACTTTTCCAATGGAGCCAAGGAAATGATTCACTATTTCAAAACCAACCCTCAAGGGATCTAAGATAATGTCTTACGAGCCCAAACGGGACAGGTCGGACCCAGTGGATGATTCTATTAGGGGAACATGTTAGTAAATGACCATGGTACCATTCTCGTCATTTGGAGACAATTACAATTCACTGGCGACATTGGAAATCACCATATATTACTCTCTAAAGTGACCCGGATCTGACTCAAGATGGATACCAGATCCCCCAAATAATCAATTGATTGGCCAAAGTCAATGTCCCTTCAAAACTACCCAACGAAATCTTCACTCGGTGTTCATCATTTCAAAAACTTTAATATTTTGTATTCAAATCGTAACCCAGCATTAGCATTTGTTCTAAAACCTTTCTTCCTGATTTCAAAACATTCTTGCTCTGAGAAACAATTTTCAAAAACAAAGGAGTTGGAACGACCCCTATAATGATGATCACATTGCACTCATAATCACTCATGAGGCCATAACTTCGTGGATGACGAGTCCAGATTCTCTCCCCCACCCAACTCTTTTACTGTAAGGGTCTACTTCTTTGTCGCTTTGTCTCTCACAGCTCGAGTGAGATTCAAGCGATAAAGAAGGGCAACTATAGATACCATGATCACTAGTTAGGTGATCTCGCCCTCAGGATCCTTTTGGGGTCAGACGGTACGTGTATCGAGTTTCTGGGGAATACCAAGGACGTTTTTGAGATCTCTCTCTCAGGAACACCATTCGAAAATGGGGGCAGGTGTTACCAACCGGTGAGAAAGGAATTTAAAGGTGGGTTTGGGACTTACTCAGGCTGACTCCGTGGGTGCCCTCTTAGATCACGAAGCAAGTCCCCAAGCAATAAAACTGAATCAGAATCGCCTCCCTTGGCTTGTATTCTTCTTATTTTCTACTTTTCTGTAATCACACATATATATGAAAAATGTTATAAAACAAGTGGGTTAGACCTCACCCTTTTCCTCTTTGATGATGTACACAAGCATGTGCATTCAAAACGAAGAAGAGAAGAAAGATGGGGGAGAAAAGAATTCGACTAAGCAAGAGGATCACAGCAGTGACTAGGCTGATGGATAATTGGCCTGACATGGTAGTAAAACGGGATCGGTAACTAAGATCGACTCACAGGATTACTACTAGACGTCGTTACCATAACTGACGAGCTAGGAACGATGGTCAGTTTGTCATGGCATTAACGCGGGCCAAGTAACACTGGCACAACAACATTACGGCTAGACAATAGGACTACCATGAGAGGCTACTCTCAATCCCTCTTAATTGAACGAAAGAGTAGCAAAATTAAGGCTATGATGAGAGAATAAGAAGAGAAGAAGGGAAAGAAAGAAGGAGGGAGAAGAAAGGAAGAGAAGAGTATGAAAGAGGAGAGAATAAAGGAAAGAGAGAGAAAAAGAAGGTGCAGTCGGGGTTAAGGATTGCTGACTGTGTTTAGAAGGAAGAGAGAGAAATCCAGTCGATGCTAGGCTTCACCGACTGAGAGGAGACGAGAGAGAAAAGTAATCAGTGTTAGGTCTCACCGATAGACAGAGGAAGAGAGAGAAAATCAGTCGATGCTAGGTCTCACTGACTAACAGAGGAAGAGAGAGAAAACCAGTTGATGCTAGGTCTCACGATTGATAGGAGAGGAGAGAGAAGACCAGTCGGTGTTAGGTCTCACCGACTGACAAAGGAGGAGGGAGAAAACTAGTGGGTGTTAGGTCTCACTGACTAACAGAAAAAGAGAGAGAAAACCAGTCAGCTCTAGGTCTCGCCGACTGATAGAGGAGAGATAAAACCAACCAGCACTAGGTTTCACCGACTGACAGAGGAAGGAGAAAATCAACTGGCGTCAAGTCTCTTCAACTAACAGAAGAGGAGATATAAGAAGAGAGGGAAGACCAATTGGCACTAAGCTTCACCGATTGACAAAGTAAGAGAGAGAAAACCAGTCGACTCTAAGTCTCACCGACTGACTGACAGAAGGAGAGAGAAAATCAACTGACAGTAGGTTTCACCAACTGACAAAGGAAGGAGAAAACCAACCGATATTAAGACTCGTTACTTGTGATAGGAGAAAACCAACCGGCACTAAGCCTCGTTAGTTGCGACAAGAGAAAACCAATAGACACTAAGCCTCGTCAGTTGTGATCGAAGGAGATAGAGATGAGAATAAGAGAGAATAAGAGATAGAGATGCGAAGGGGATTGAGATGAGAAGGAGACAGAGATGAGAAGAGAGGAGAGAGAAAGAAGAGAGAGAAAGAGAGAGAAAGAGAGAAGGAGAGAGAAAGAAAAAAGGAGAGAAAAAGAGAGAGATCAGAAGGAGATAGAGATGAGAAGGGAGGAGGAGAGAGAAAGATATAGAGATGAGAGGAGGGGAGAGAAAAAAGAGAGAGAAAGAAGGGAGGAGAGAAAGAGCAAGAGAGAGTTATAAAGATGAGAAAAGAGGAGAGAGAAAGAAGACAGAGCAAGAGAGAAGGAGAGAGAAAGATATAGAGATGAAAAGAAGATAGAGACCAGAAGGGAGGAGGAGAGAGAAAGAGATAGAGATGAGAAGAGAGGAGAGAAAAAGAAGAGAGAAAGAGGGGAGGAGAGAAAGTTACCTGCCCGAACGGTACCGGCCATTTTCTTCTCTCCTTTCTCCCTCTCCAAGACTTACTCATGAACTCAAGCAGAAATGAAATATTTATTCAATCAATCTAAAAATGAACTGAAGGCCCTTACAATTTAGCTTTGCATGTTTATATAGAATTGGGCTAAAACATGGGTGTATGTCCAAAAACTAGCTAGAATTGAATATAATTACAATTTAATTGAATTTAAAGAAATTGTAAAAATGGGTGTAAAAGGACTGTTTTGCCCCCGCCTAATAATGTGTGGAATTTCAATACAGTCCCTGCTGCCCGAGAACATGTGTGATCTTTTGTGGTTGACCCGAAGTCATTCTGATGACCGTTTGATCGATTTTGTGCTCGTTCCTTGATTTTTTTTTCATGATTTATTCATTGAATCACGCTGAGCATGTCGTCACGATCATATTGCAATGAACATGGTTTGATTTCATTTTCGGATGAAGATTTTGTTATCTTGAGTTTTTTATCGGAATCTTGAAGTCCAACGACCGAAATTTACAACAGCTTTGATGCCTTCGTGTATGAAATCCAATAGTTCATCGTACACGAGAATTGAATTGTTCGTCTTGATGAGACGAACATGCTAACCAAATTGGGGAATGATCTGACTTGGAACGAGTGAGATATAGGCCCCGAAAGTGAATACTCGTGACTGTAAGAACAGCCACCTTTTATGGTGTTTTGGTGCAGTGAGGCCACATGGAAATAGTGTCCGGCCTACCCCTTGTTAGTCTTTTACCCATAACTTTGTCTTGGAGTGCCCGATTAAGCCGAAACTTGACCCATAAGGGTTTTTGACCTTTCCAGATCTAATGATGGTGGTCCCATAGCTGTTTGACATACCAAAAGTATAGCTCTAGTTACAGGGTCATTTCAAGGTGCTAGAGACCGATTTTGCTTAAATTATTTCTTTGTGTTCAGTGCCTTAGACATTACTGATCACAATGAAACTTGGCAAGTGGTCCTTTGAAGTGCTAATGAAGATCCTGACCAGTTTTGGGGCCATTCTGAGACTGTCACGAATTTCCATTGTTTTGTAGATTTTATTGACCTATTTCCTACCAAGGACCAATGTGCTGAAAAATACATTCAAACTGCTTGCCCCGCCGAATGTTGTGCTTCAAGAGAAGCAAGAAGGACAATCATTCGAAAATTTTCTTTCCTAGACACATGACCAAGTGAACGCCGAGGAGATTCACATAATGGTGTGACTACGCTGCGCAGACGTAGGGATGCATTGTTTGCGGGTCCGTCCATGAATGAAGACTTTAGGGGCAGAAGAAACTTTTTTTAGGGATCATGTTGAATTCCTCATCCTCGTGCAGACTGTTTGTGATTCTGAAGCTGAGGATTTTGCACGGACCTTGTTAGTCAGAATCAGGCCCGTCCGGTAATTAAGTGCCATGTAGAAAGGTATCGTTCCCATTTGGTCTGGGTTTGTTGGTTTGCTTTGGTAGGCTTTGTTTCCTGCTACATCAGTTTTCTTTTGACGTTCAGAGTACCACTATGGGTCTCGTCTATCGAGTCCAGTCGGGGGCAGGTTCTATTAGCCGATCCCGAAGGTCTGGTCGTGCCAATTAGACAAGCTGACGTCACTGGTAGGTTCTCCCCTCACTTTGTCAATTTATTACCTTTGGTGTATTTGTTTCTAGAGTGACCTCATGGGAATAATTTTCTTCCTCATGAGACTTGTCTTGTCGTCATGGCAAGTCTTCTTTCTTTCGAGTCCTTTTGCAACTGGACTCAGGGTGTCAGAATATTTTCCTTGAAGCTCATATTTTTGGAGTCTCGATACTATGATACCAGAGATTTTTCTTCTTTTGAGTGAGGATTGAAGCTGCCTGTTGAGACTAGTGCTGCATCAACCTGTTTACTGATCCAAGCTTCGTTTGTAGAATTTCACTTGAACTTGGGAAGCAACGCCGTAGAGACGGTTTTCACCAACTTCTTTTTATTTTGGGGCTCTTTTACCCATAACCTTTCAGCTATGTCCACCCTTTTCATCCATTTTTTTTCATGATGCCCTTTCAAGTTTTCATCGTGCCAGGTTTTTATTCACGCAACTCTTTTACTCATGGTTTCGTGACCATGCCTGCCCGTTATTTTTACTCGTGTTGTTCCCTTGTTCAGATATACATCATGCCCGTTATTTTTTATTTTTTTTTATTTTTTTATGTGAAGGCGTGTTTAAGGTCATGCCTTCGAGACCCGTGCGAAACAGTTTAATGTCATGAGGCCTGGACGTGCACTATGATGTAAGGTCATATAGTTGGACCGTGATTATGCAGTTTAAAGTCATACAACTAGGACAGTGCAGTTTAAGGTCGTGCAACTAGACTATCGCTACAGTTTAAGGTCATATAGTTTGAACCATGGTTGTGCAGTTTAAGGTCATGCAACTAGACCAACGCTATAGTTTAAGGTCATACAGTTTGGACCATGGTTATGCAGTTTAAGGTTGTGCATCTAGACCATCGCTACAGTTTAAGGTCATATAGTTTGGACCATGGTTTTGAGTCTTTTAACGTCATGCGGCTAGGACTTGTACTATGGTTTAAGATCATAAGTTGGACCGTGGTCATGCAGTTTCAAGTCATACAACTAGAACCGTACAATTTAAAGTCGTGCAACTAGACCTCCGCTATAGTTTAAGGTCATATAATTTTCACCACAGCTGTGCAGTTTAGGGTCATGCAGCTAAGACCATTGTGTGGGTCGCCATGTAGGTGAAGCTCGCTGTGGAATAGGTCTGTGGTTGACAATCTGACTCTCTGGGGATAAAATGATTAACGTCATACACAAGCAAAGGGCTTAGATGGAAATGGTGATCTGATGAAGGATGGCCAATAGAGGCGGTCTTCACTAGGGCTTAGGGGGCCAAGCTTTCTCCCTGGGGTTAAGATAGCTTGGTGTGAAACAGACCCACCGAAAATTGAAGAGGTAAGAATGACCCTAACTTCACTGGGGATAATGAGCTACAATATGGGTGTAACTCCCAAGGGGATGAAGGGTAGCTCATAAATCCATTAGGGATGATAGGCCACAGTTTGGGTGCAACATCACTGGGGATGACAGGTCATGGCATGGGTGCAACCCCACTAAGGATAAGTGGTAGGACGGACAAGACTTCAACCTGAAGTAGGTGACAATAGGCTGCTTGAATACAGTTGGTGCCCTCAGTAGTACTAGTGGTTTCTTATGTGTATTCAACCAGTGCTGAGTTCTCAAAAACACAACCGGCACTAGGTTGTTAAAGACTCAGCTGGCGCTGTGAACAACCCGTGATATTGTTTGAAGACAACCGGTGCTAAGTTAACAGGATTTAGGGTCATTTGGAAACACACCCAACGTAAAATCAACATGCACTAGGGTTGTTTGAAACATACCTGGTGTCAAGTCAATCGGAGCTAGGGTTGTTTTGAAAACACACCCGACGCTAAGTCAACTGGAACTAGGGATGGATCGATGAGAGTTACCTCGGGCCTCGAGTAAAAGCCCGACCCGGCTCATTGTCACTTGGCTTCCCTTGGATGCGACCGGAATTCCGAGTTTGTGAAGGGCATTTGAGGGTAGTGTGGTCTATATAATGGGGTAAAATCCCGTTTTCCCTCACCTTTTCACCACGGGTAAAAAAACTTAAAAGAAAATTTCCTTAACGGTGAGGAGAGGGTGGTTGGTTGAAGTTTCGACAAGCAGTGGGACTTTGGAGGACACAGTCGATGCTCATCAGCACGTATGGCTTATCATGGTGCGAAGAGTGATGTTGGCTTATGGCAGTAAGTTACGTACGAGATTTGTGGCTCTCGGTGACAAGCTACATACGGTGATGTTCATGGGCCGGGCAAAAATAGTGAATGATGGTAAGGCGTGGCTTATGGTTCCTGTTGGAAGCTAAATCCTTCAGCACAACAGTGAGGTCCATGTTGTTCTGTGGGAGGGCATCCATTGTGAACAGGGTACACTTTTCGTCATAAGTCAGTTCCTTGCCAGGGCAGCCCGCTTTGTATGTTTGATACACATGTTGAATGAATCCTTTGTTGTATATTTGATGTACAGGTCGAGTAAGATACCTGACTTATATGTTTGACATACACGTCAAGTGGATTGAGGCTAGCTCCTTAGAGTGGCTCTACTTTGTCTTCTGACCTGTAACCATCCTCTTACTCGTCAGATGAATTAAAGCTAACTCTCCAAGTGGTTTCACTTCTTCTTCATGAGGAAAGCCTTTCTTTTGTGGGTTTTCTTCTTCTTCATGGCGTAAGCATTTGTTTTAGCCTGTAACCTTTCTTTTATCCTCCGATGCAAGAGCGAAAGTACAAGTTTTGGTTTGTAACTGTCCTCTTATCCTCAGATGCAAGAGACTTGTAATCTCCCTAGTAATGGGCTTTTTGTAACTCGTTTTTACTACAATAAAAAGAGTTAAAATTTTGTTTGGACCATCTTGCTTATTTTTGGTTGGGTCCCTTTGTTTTGAATATGCATTACGGATAGTACCTCTTTAAGTATCATCCATTGATAGAAGGCATCGCCTCATCTCCAACAGGACGTGTTAGTATATAGGCTCCGTTGGGCATACCTTTTTTACTATAAAGGGACCTTCCCACTTAGGCTCAAACTTCTCTTTACGCCGGCCGTGCATAATAATAGGCCTTTTGATAGCTTAGACAAGATCACCATGGGTGAATGAGCGGACTTTGACAGATTTGTCGAAAGCCCTCTTCATTCTTCCTTGGTTGAGTTCAAGGCTCTGCTAAGCCTCTAACCTCATTCCATCGAGCGCGTCCAATTCTTGATACCGGAGATTAGTTCTCTCAACTTCGGTTATTCCTTGGTGGATAGGTACTCACAGTGAAGGGATTTGTAGTTCGAGAAGTAAAACTGCTTCATCCTCATAAACAAAAGAATAAGGAGTGGAATCAGTAGTACTTCGCATAGTATTACGATAAGCCCATAGTGCTTCAGGAAGCTTCTCATGCCAGTTCTTCCTTGTTTTTGATACTGACTTTCTTAAAACATTGCACAGAGTCTTAATGAAATCCTCAACAAATACATTCACCTGAGGGTGGTACATAGTCGAGTACCTCCATTCGAAACCGAATTGGTTAACTAAGCGATCAATGTGATGACTCCTAAATTGAGGACCATTGTCAGATATAATCTGGTCGAGCACCCCGAAGCGGTATATGATATGATGTCGAACAAAGTAGGCCACTGCTTTCCCAGGAACCTGCTTAAGGGGCACCGCTTCAGCCCACTTAGAGACATAATTTCTTGCAACTAAGATAAAAACATGACCAGTTGCTGAAGGAGGGTCAATAGGCCCTACGATGTCCATACCCCATTGTGAGAAGGGCCATGATGCAACCGTAGGATGTAAGGGCTCGGAAGACTGGTGAACCAGGCTGGAGTGTATCTGGGGATATGACTCAGTGATACATCCTCAAACTGATCCATGTACGATTTTGCAGTATCGTGATAAGGCTTGAGAGTGTATTTTCTCACATCATAAATCACTTTGAGCTGTCAGATAAACAACTCAGAGTCGCCATAGATCTTGAGTTGCTTCAAGTCGAGGTCAAAGGCTCCAGTTCGATTATAAGGGCCTGATATTCTGCCTCATTATGAGAACCGGCTTGAGGAAGAGAGAAAGAAAGTGGAAATATTCATCCGCTTGGACTCAGGAATACTACTCCAGCGTCTCCTCGATCTGATTGGCAGGCTCCGTCGAAGGACAATTCCCACACAAGAGCAAGGTCAGCACATAATACTTCTTCATAAGGGAGGTCGCTTGATAGAGGAGATTCTGCCGGTACAGGGTGTGCTACGAGAAAGTCAGCCAAGGCCTTGCCCTTGATGGCCTTTTGTGGGACATACGTGATGTCAAACTCCATCAGCAATGGTGCCCACTTAGCCAAGCGTCTCGACAAGCATGGGCATGTCATGAGAAACTTTATAGGATTAGCTTTAGATATAAGTTTCACTTGATGACCGAGCAAGTAATGGAGGAGTTTTTGTACAACGAAGATCAGGGCCAAACACATCTTCTCAATAGGGGGATAATTCTTCTCGGCCCCTTGCATCCTGTGACTGAGGTAATATAACGCGGTTTATTTTCCTTCTTCATTGTTTTATGCCAATAATGCTCCGAGGGACTCATCTAAAGCAGTCACATATAGAATGAGGGGTCTTCCCAATATTGGTGTCGAGAATACGAGAGGATTGAGTAAATAATGCTTGATATCATCAAGGGGTACCCGACATGCTTCATCCCAAATGAATGGCATATCTTTCTATAACAGGTGTGTAAAGCGTTGATAGCGACCTGACAAGTTAGAGATGAGCCTACGAATATATGCCAGTTTCCCTTGGAGGGAGTGCAATTCTTGAAGCGTCGTTAGTGACAGCATTTCTTGGATTTCTTTGATCTTGACTGGCTCAACTTCAAGCCCTCGATGTCTGACGATGAACTCCAAGAATGTTTTGGTGCACATGACAAAAGCGCATTTCAGCGAGTTCATTTTAAGTTGATGAAGATGCAAACGATCGAATACCTTCTCAAGGTCTCTCATATGAGCATCCACCTCTTTAGATTTTACCACCAAATTGTCTACATGGCATTTCGCTTCATCGTGCATCATGTCTTTGAAAATGGTCGTTATTGCTCTCTGGTATGTGGTGCCAGCATTCTTTAATCCAAAAGGCATCAATGTGTACTAAAAGACCCCTTTTAGAGTTAAGAATGCAGTGGCCTCTTCATCTTTAAGCGTCATCCTTATCTGATTATAGCCGGAGTATCCGTCTATGAAGGAAACGATTTGACAGTGAGCGGTAGAGTCGATGAGTGTCTCGGTGAATGGCAATGGGAAGTCATTCTTGGGACAGGCGGTATTCAAATCGTGAAAGTCAATACACACCCTGATTTGACCATTCTTCTTCTTGACCAAAACAATATTTGCTAGCCATTTCGGGTACTTGACTTCGCGAATAAAGCCTGCTTGTTTGAGTTTGATCACCTCAGGGTCTATCTACTCGAGGTCAGGCCTAAACCTTCTCGATTTCTATTTGACGGGTTTGATAGTCGAATCGATGCCGAGATGGTGAACAACTACTTGAGGGTCTAAGCCGGGCATCTCATGATAATGCCAAGCAAATATGTCATGGTTTGCTAGCAAGAAGGCAGTGAAATGCTCTTTCTCTTCTAGAGACATATTCGCTGAAATGAAAGTGGGTCTGAGAACTGCTTCGTCTCCAAGATTTATTTCTTCGAGTTCGTAAGATGTGGCCTTACCATCTTCTTCCCATTCTTCTGAGGCCTCTTGAAACTCTTCATCATTATTTTCAGAGGTCTTTTCATCAACCTCAGAGCATGTCATGATTTTTGCGCCTTTCTCGAATCAAGGGACAGAAGGGTCGACATCAAACATGGGAAGCCAATCAGGCTGTTGGAGCTTGTTTTGGGGTTCAGCAAAGGTTGGGAGTGAAGTGTCCTCGTATGAATCACACGGCCCTTGCGCAGATGTGTGTAGTGCTTTGCTTCATAGACTTGTACCATATGGCAAGCCTCTTGAGAATAAAAACTTTGCCCCATCGATTCTCTTAGTGTCTGCACGAAGTACGGCTCAGGGAGCCATGGGGGTTTCTTTAGTTTCGACTCCTTGTGCGTCTTTGAAGAAGGTGGCTCTACTTTAGTTTTAGTTGTCAGGGCATCAACAACTGTTAGGAATCCTGCTGCCTGTGCCAGGGTCTTTCTCAATCGCTTCCAACTATGGGTATAGCCGTCTTGTTTCTTCAGCGAGTGGACCTTGGTGGCCGTCTTTTTCTGGTTTTCTAAGGTGATGTTTGATTCATCTCACTGAGCTGCCGAACAACCCTAGGTTGGTAAACTGCTTCTCGCCTTAAGCACTTGAGTCTAGTTCAGCCATGGTAAACTATCCATGGCTGGGGAATCAAGCGTTCCGTAAAGTCCAAGTCATTGATAGGAAGGTCCTACTCTGTGAGATCTTCTTGCCCCGATAGGGGAATGACTTGGGGATCACTTATAGGGAGATTTTAGAACTCCTGACACTTCTACATTTTCTTTGCGAATATATCAAGGAAGCTTGTGCACTCTGATATATAATAACCTCTTATCTGATGGTATGGACACCAATGATTTTCAGTCCCCTTAGCAAGGTGACGAGGCTACCTTGCTTGCTTCAATGTGATTATGCCTTCCTGAAGCATTATAATGAAGAAGGCGTAAAGGATATCGGGCATTTCGTCTTCCTCTTGGATGGTTGGGACATGAGAGGCCTAGGCTGCCTCGAAGGCTCTCTTTAAGTCTTCAAGCTTTATGTGACCCTTCAGAATCAAGGCCTCAATAATATCCTTCAACGTGTAGCAGTCATCTGTCGGATGATTGATCCTCCGATGGTAGCCACAATAATTCACCTGAGTGTCAAGGCCAGGCTGCTCATGGAATTTTGTTTCTGGAAGCTGGATCATATTTTGTTCCAATAATAACTAGAACAGTGCAAGGACCAATTCCTTCGCGAAGGCGTAGACCTTGTTCCTGTGCCTGGTGAAATAATCACCTCGATCAAGGTTGGCTGGTGGGGGTACCCGATTGTACAATTGTTGCTTGCCAGCTTGGGTGCTACCTTTGTTGTGCTTACCCCTTTAGAGAGGTCCAAAGTATGGGAGGGAGCCTTCTTTGAATCAGTGATCAAGACGGCCGCACTGATTACTCCTTTCTGTTGGCTACCCCTTGTGTCATTCCGAGATTTACCATTTTGCTGAACTTGTAAATGGTTGTCGTGTCGCATCATAGTGGCATGATAGATTTTCAATGCGGATTGATTTAGAGATCAACTCTAACATGGACGTCAAATTAGAGGCCTCGACATGTAGAGCGATTGTGGGTCACATGTTCCGCATGCAAGTTTGGACTGCTTCCTTCTCAGGCATAGGGTTAAGATGGCGGGAAGCCAAGCTTCTCCATCTTGATATGAACTGATCCACAGGCTCATCGAGGTCTTGAGTCAGGGTGAGAAGTTTGATGGTTTGAACCTCTCTCTCGACCTCATAGAAGCGTTGATAAAATAGCTTCTCCATCTCCTTCCATGTGTGGACTAAGTTTGGAGGGAGTCAGGCATACCATTGAAATGCTGGGCCATCAAGCGTCTCAATGAACTGTCGGAGAAGAAGTCTCCCATCAGCCGCTGTTTCCCGACATGCTGCCTGGAAATGGGCAATATGCTGGTTCGAGGACGTGGTTCTGTTGAATAAAGGAAACTTCCCTTTCTTATAATCTGAGGGAAATAGGACCTGATCAATATATGGCGTTTGACAAGGCGTTACGCCCTGTATCCCCAGGATTTGTTTATTCTTTAGGCTATGGGTGGCCATAGCATCAATGTCTATCTGAGAGACGGGATGGGGACAAAATTATCCTGTGAGGTAGAAAGAGGGGGCTGCCTTAGAGGTGCACCATCCAAGTGATGGGAATTAACCTCATGGTTAGTCAACTGTCTTACAGTGTCGATACGATCGATCGTTTCCATCATCGCTGGCACCATATCCTCAAACTTGTTCATGCGCTCTTCTTGCATATCGTCGGGCTTGCTTACAACCATTACAATGACCGTTTCTCTAGGGAGGTCAACGTTAGTGGCAACTGAAGGCTTGCGAACCTGACGGGTTGTACGTGGTAGGTCGGTCAGCAGGGGGCCAGCATGCCCTGACTGAACTCGACTCTTGTATGCTAATTGTGTTTGGATCGTTTCTCGACGATCTTGGGACCATGGCCGCTGAGCGGCTGGGTCTTTTTCTACAACAGTAACCACAGGACAAGGCTCATCAAGCTCTTCTTTAGGCTTCATCGTTTGAAGGGGGTAGAAGGGATTCAGGCAAAAAGGGTTGTCATAATTGTTTGTTTTGACTGCCTTGGTCACCTCCCTGGTCAAAATTTGCAGACCCCTATCGTGTTTAGTCTTGAGGTTCTGATGGACATCGTGTCAAAAACTGCGATCAAGGTTGCGGCTGGTCAGCTCTTTTGGCACAGGAGAGAGCTTTCTCCATCAAGTGCGGTAATGGATGAGGGCCAAGAACTGGAATCATTTTGGGCTGGGGAGGATGAAGGACTCGATCTTCCATCAGTTCGATGCCCCGAGGTCTCTTGTGGGCTCGAGAGACACGATCAAAGTGACGGGGCTGGTTCAGGATGGAACTCTTATAGAAAACCTTTGAGTACCAAGGCTAAAGGGGCTTGCTCAATGAAGAAGGAGGGGGCTAGAGCAAGATTGACTCATGAGGAGACCTGAGTCGAGGGCGAGAGGGCGTTTGTGATAGCAACGCGTATGCGCCCCTTAACAAAGGGTTACGAGAGACTTGGGGGTCAACCAGGGCTCGAGCAAGTGTCTGCAAGGGAACAGATAGATGCCTGCCCCTTACACGGTGCGCTTGTGTGTGCAGAGTAGGAGGACGAGAAGGTCGTCTCCTGTGTACTCGGGTTGGCGTGGCATTGGCGTTGCCCCGAGCAGTACGATGCATATGAGTAGCGTGAGCAGGATCTGTCCTTAAAAGGTTCGATCTTGGACACAGTCTCGAGGTAACAGGAGGGTTACCCTGAGGTGTGGCACGAGTGGGTAACCCACGAGCCTTATGGTGTGTGAGGGGTGGAGACTGTGGGGTTTCCACCTCGACGTGATGAGCCTTTAGGGATAGAGAGCAATGGTGCAGAAATGTGGGGGTAGCCTTATGGCGACCCACAAAAGCAATGGCAGGTTTTTTGCCTTTTGCAAAAAGGAACTGAGCAGCCTTCTGGCATACCTCGAAAACATGACCAACAAGTGACTTGCCAGTGGATGGGTGCATGTTGTGTGGGACAACATAAGTGCTTCCAATGTAGGGCACCTTGGTGGAGTTTTCGCCAGAGCGAGGAGATAGGGAGTGACAGATTTTTAGGTCCCACATCACGTCGGTCCAGGTTAAGACCTAGGAGCTAGACAAGCAGTCTTTGTTAAAGAGGATGGTTGGGAACAAAGTTGAAGGAACTTTTTCCTTAAGGGCACTCTCAAATACGGGGATAAGAAAATCCCCGATCTGGATAAATGGGTTACAGAACCCGCAAGCCATAATAAAGTGTGTAAAGACAATGAAAGAAAATAATAAAAGAAGAAACTAGCCAAACAAGAATGATCCGACTAAGGGGTAGTTAGTCCCCAATGGAGTCGCCATGCGGGTTAGGTGCCTCGATCTCGCCCTTCGGATCCTTTTAGGATCGAGCAGCACGCATCTCGAGTTTCGAGGGAAGACCCGAGACATTTTGAGATCGCTGTCTCAGGAACCCCATTCGAAAATGGGGGCAGGTGTTACCAACCGGTGAGAGAGGAATAAAAGGTGGATTCGGGACTTACTCGAGCTGACTCGAGTGGTCGCCCTCTTAGATCACAAAGAAAGCCCCCCAGTAATAAACATGGTTCAAAATCACCTCCCTTGGCTTGTATTCTTCTTGTTTTTTGCTTTTCTGCAATCACACATATATATGGCAAAGGTTAGAAAACAGGTGGGTTAGACGTCACCCTTTTCCTCTTTGATGAATGTACACAAGCATGCGCATTTAAAAAGAAGAAGAGAAGAAAGATGGGGGAGAGAAGAGTTCTACTAAGTGAGAGGATCAGAGCAGTGACTAGGCTGATGGATAATTGGCCTGATGTGGTAGTAACACCGGCTCAGTAACAAAGATCGGCTCACAGGATTACTACTAAACATCATTACTAATATCGACTAGCTAGGCACGAAGGTCAGTATGCCGTGGCAATAACGCAAGCCTAGTAACCCTAGCACAACAACATTACGGCTAGGCGATAGGACTACCATGAGGGGCTAATCTCAATCCCTCTTAGTCAAACGAAAGAGTAGCAGAATTAAGGCTATGAGGAGAGAATAAGAAGAGAAGAAGGGAAAGAAAGGAAGAGAATAGTATGAAAGATGAGAGGATAAAGAAGAGAGAGGGAAGGAAGGTGCAGTCGGGGCTAAGCCGATTGTGTTTAAAAGAAGAGAGAGAAATCCAATCGGTGCTAGGCTTCACCAACTAACAGGAGATGAGAGAGAAAACAGTCGGCACTAAGTCTCATCGATTGATAGAGGAAGAGATAAAAAACCAGTCGGTGTTAGGTCTTGTTGACTGATAAAGGAAGAGAGAGAAAATCAGTAGGCGTTAGGTTTCACCGACTGGCAAAGGAAGAGAGAGAAAACCAGTCGGTGTTAAGTTTCACCGACAGACAGGAGAGGAGAGAGAAGATCAGTCGGTGCTAAGTCTATCGACTGACAGAAGGAGAGAGAGAAAATCAGTCCATGCTAGGTCTCATCGACTGATAGACAAAAGGAGAGAGAAAACAACCGGTGTTAGGTTTTATCGACTGATAGACGAAGGAGAAAATTAACTGACGCTAAGTCTCACAGACTGACAAAAAAGGAGAGAGAAGATCAGTTGGTGCTAGGTTTTGTTGACTGACAGAGGAGGAGAGAGAAAACCAGTCGATGCTAGGTCTCACTAACTAACAGACAGAAGGAGAGAGAAAGCCAACTGGCACTAGGTTTCATCGATTGACATAGAAAGATGAAAACCAACCGGCATTAAGCTTCGTCAGTTGTGACAGGAGAAAACCAACCGGCACTAAGCCAACTGGCACTAGGTTTCATCGATTGACATAGAAAGATGAAAACCAACCGGCACTAAGCTTCGTCAGTTGTGACAGGAGAAAACCACCCGACGCTAAGCCTCGTCATTTGTGACAGAAGGAGATAGAGATGAGAAGAAGAGAGAAAAAGAGATAGAGATGAGAAGGGGATAGAGATGAGAAGGAGAAAGAGAGAAAGAGAGAAGGAAAGAGAAAGAAATAGAGATGAGAAGGAGATAGAGACGAGAAGGGAGGAGGAGAGAGAAAGAAGAGTGAGAAAGAGGGGAGGAGAGAGAAAGTTACCTGCTCAAAGAGTACAAGCCCTTTTCTTCTCTCTCCTCTCTCCCTCTCCAAGATGTACTCACGAACTAAAGCAGGAATGGAAATTTATTGAATCAATCCAAAAATGAACCGAAGGCCCTTACGATTTAGCCTTTGCATGTTTATATAGAATTTCGCTAAAACATGGCTATACGCCCAAAAATAGTTAGAATTGAAGATAATTATAATTTAATTGAATTTAAATAAATTCTTAAAATGCGTATAAAAATATTGTTTTGCCCCTACCTAACAATGTGTGAAATTCTAGAACAGTCCCTGTTGTTGCCCGATAACTTGCGTGATCTTTTGTGGCTGACCCGAGGTTATTCTGATGCTTGTTTGATCGAAAGATTATTGTTTTCTTATAGGGCTTGATATGGCGATCATTTTGATACCAACTTCGAGCCATGAATCATGTTTCAAACCATGATCATGAGTCTTGAATCTTGGATGAATCCTGAAAACTTCGAATCGATTGTATGCTCATTCCTTGATGTTTCTTCTTGATTTCTTCATTGAATTACACTAAGCATGCCGCCACAATCATGTTACAATGAACGTAGCTTGATTTCGTGTCCGTATGAATATTTTGTGATCTTGCATTTTTGGCCAGAATCTTGAAGTTCGGCAGCCGAAATTTACAGCAGTTTTGACGCCTTTGTGTGTGAAATCCAACCATTCATCGTGCGTGAGGTTTGGACAAGAGATAGTCTCGGACCTCACGCACATAATGCAATTGGTTTTGTGCCGATCGGGGATGTGAGCATCGTTATCTGGCTCCTCGAACGAGGTGTGATGCTGCTGAATTTTATGCAACTTCCTTCATGGATCAGTGACTTTGATTTAGTTTTTCTCTCTGCTCGGACGTTGTCACGAGGCGTACCACATATCGAATTCTTCGTCTTGATGAGACGAACACGCTTACCGAATTTGGGAGCTATACAACTTGGAAAGAGTGAGATATAGGCCCCAAAAGTGACTGCCCATGACTGTAAAAACAGCCACCTTTTATGGTGTTTTGGTGCAGTGAGGCCACACGAGAATAGTGTGTGGCCTATCCCTTTTTAGTCCTTTACCCATAACTTTGTCTTGGAGTGCGCGATGAAGCCGAAACTTGCCCCATAAGGGTTTTCGACTGTGCTGAATCTAATGTCAGTGGTCCCAGAGCTATTTGACGCACTAAAAGGATATCTTAGTTACAGGGTCCATTTCAAGGTGCTAGAGACCGATTTTGCTGAAATTATTTCTTTGTGTTCACTGCTTTAGACATGGCTGATCGCGATGAAACTTGACAGGTAGTCCTTCAAAGTGCTGATGAAGATCCTGACCAGTTCAGGGGCCATTCGGAGACAGTCGAGAATTTCCATTGTTTTGTAAACTTTATTGACCTGTTTCCTACCAGGGACCAAGGTGTTGAAAAATACCTTTAAACAATCACGACATGAGAATTTATGATTAGGTTGAAATGTCTCAGGCATACCACCCGAGTATTATAAACCATTCACCCTACCAGGACCCCTTCTCTGTAAATGTAAGGACTAGGACCTTCCAACATGTTGAAGTGCATGGGCAAGTGGCCGGCACGTGGAGGCTGCCATGTGTGGCAGAGAGAGAGTGAGGCCGCCGTTCACAGCAATGAGAGATTGAGGCCACCATGTGCGGTAGTGAGAGAATGATGCCGCCATGAGCAGTAGTGAGAGAGTGAGGCCACCATGCACGGCAGTGAGAGAGTGAGGCCACTGTGCGCGGCAGCGCGAGAGTGAGGCCATCGTGCGTAGCAGTGAGAGATTGGTCGTTCACGGCAGTGAAAGAGTGAGGCTGCCATGTGCGGCATTGAGATAGTGAGGCCATCATGCGTGGCAGTGAGAGAGTGAGGCCGCCATGCACGATAGTGAGAGAGTGAGGTCGTCGAGCGTAGAGAGTTCATGCTGCCGAGTGTGTTTTGGGCAGCAGCCGTATGTGACTTCTGACAGCCTTGTGTGACAGTTTCTATGCTTGCTCTTTTATAAGCTCTACATGGAACTTACATGGCACTTGCATGGAACTTACATGGCACTTGCATAGAACTTGCATGACACTTAGCTTTTGCATGAATGCCACTTGGCTTATGTATGCTGCCCTCTCCCCACATTGCTTATAAGTACCCCTTCAAACACCCCTCTCTAGCGCTTTACACTCTCTCTCCCCCACGTTTTCCCCTTAAAGCCTCAAGCTGGAAACCCATCCTTGGAGCTTGGCCTTTGTGGAATGCATTGGGATTCATTGTAGTACAGTAAGTAGATTCATTCTCCATGCTTTTATGATTTGTGATACATGTTTTTGTTAGTACATCCAAGTATGAAGTTTAAGCATAAATATGAATTTGTGACTGTAAAAACATGAGTATGGATATGCAAATCATGAAGTTTAAGTGTGAATATTGATGAAACTTTGAATATGGATGTGGTTGTATGTTACAGAATTTATGCTAGAATGAGCCCTGATTTTCCAGGATTGTGACTCTTATTTGTATGATAGATTGAGTATTGAGGATATTTCTGTTGGTTATGAAAATTGGTGTGAAATTACTATTGTGAATATATTTTAATAATAAAAATACCTTGTATTAATTCCTATTTTTGTTTGGATGTTATTATTCATTTCTTGAAGTTTGCCAGAACATGGAAATGAATTCCAGGAACATTGTAGGTTGTTGCATTGAATTTTTTCATTTAACCAATCATATCTAAATGAGTCCAAACCAATTTTAAAATAACTATGAGTGAGTATACTTCGAAAATAGTTTTGGAATTATGTTGAAATTCCTTATGGATTGGAAGTTATCCTCCTTTTTGTATGAAGATGTCGCTGTTGGGGTTGCAATGAATTTCCAGAACTGTTGCATGTGTTGTAGTGAACTGTTTACTGACCAAATCATGTTCAAATGAGTCCAAAATAATTTAAATGAAAGGTGTGTGAGTTTAATTTGAAAATAGTTTTAGAACCATGTTGAAATTCCCTATGGATTGGAAGTTATACTCCTTTTTGTATGAAGATGCCACTGTTGTGGTTGCAACGAATTTCCAGAACTGTTAGATGTCTTATTCTGAACTGTCTACTAACCAAATTATGTCCAAATGAGTCCAAAATACTTTTGAATGAAATGTGTGTGAGTCTAATTCGAAAACCTTTTTGTAACCATGCCGAAATTCTCTGTGGTTTCGCAAGTATGCCCCTTTTTCTATAAATAGGTCATTGTTGTGAATACAGGTGATTTCCAAAACCATTACATGTTTATAATGAACTATTTACTAACCAAATAATATTAAAATGAACTACAACCAATTTTAAATAAACTATTAGTGATTCTAATTCAAAAATCATCTAGAGTCAGGCCGAAATTCCTTATGGATTGGGAATCATGCTCCTTTTTCTATAAAGGTGTCACTGTTGTGGTTGCAGGAATTTCCAGAAACCTTACACATCTTGTAATAAGCTGTTTACTAACCAAAATGACTCTGATTAAAATCAAACCAGTTTTAAATGAAATATGAGTGAGTCTAGTTTTAAATTGATTTTGGAACCATGACCAAATTTTCTGTGAACTGGGAGTTATGCCCAATTTTTCAAGGAATTGTCACATTGAAGTTTCTATTCTTTTATGAATTATTGAATATGCATGGTTGTAATAAGACATGCTTATGAAGTGGTGAATGCTTACATATTATTGAATATGTATGGTCACAATAAGACACGCTTATGAAATGGAGAATGCTTATAAATTAGTGAATACTTATGAATTATTGATTATGCATGGTTGGAATAAGACATGCCCATGAAATAGTGAATGCTTGTGAAATGTTAAATATGCATGGTTGTAATAAGACATGCTTATGTGAAAATGAATGTGCATGGTTGTAGGAGACATGCCTATGTGATAACGAAGGTATATGGTTGTAATAAGGTATGTCACAAATGTGAGATGAAGCATTATGTAATGGGTCATCCATTGATAGTGTGAAGCACTATACAATGGGTCATCCATTGGTGATGTGATGTGATATATTAAGAATGGGATATGAGGCGTACTCTGTCATGCAATGAAATTACGTGCTGTTATGAAGTGAAAGAATTCTTTGTTATGAAATGAAAGTACGCTCTGCTGTGATATACTCTGTTATGATATGTGTACATATTCAGGATACATGTTCTGTTATTTATGTATAATTCTGAGATAAATTCTAAGTGTACATGATTATGTGATAAGTGCTATGTGATAAGTGCCATGTGATAAGTTTGCTATATAATATAACCAGGGTGGTCAGTCATATGATAAGTATTATGTGATAAAGCCCAATGTGGTCAGTGATATGTGTGTATGATTCTGAGATGAGTGAAGGATATGTGAATTATAGGCATGTTTGAGTATGACCATATTGTACTTTGATAAGAATGTGCTCTGATATGAATGTGATATGTGGCTCTATGCAACGGGTCATCCGTTGGTAGAGTAATGTGATATGATAAGAATGTGTTCTGATATGAATGTGATTTAAGGCTCTACGCAACGAGTCATTCATTGGTAGAGTAATATGATTGTGATATGTTATTTTGATTTTGTTAGCATGCTTTGAGCATATTGCAAGACCATACTGTGATATGTGATTGATCAGCCATCTTTGAGCGTTTTGCATGGCATGACTATGAGATCTCTTGACATGCTTGGAGCTTATTGCATGACCAAGAGATGATATGTAATTTATTGGCATGTTTTGAGCGTATTGCATTGCCAAACGGTGTCGACAGTTCTCCAAAGTTCTGTGAAATGTAAAAGGGAGAATATCGGGTCTTACAAGGCAAAAGCCTATCAAAAGCCCCAAAGCCTACTACGAACTGTATGTGTGTGTGAAAACATCACGAAATGGATTTCCAATTTGTCATTGTTTTCCCTCCTGAGTGATGGTAGAAGTTCTAAACAATGGGATTGGCTTGGCCTGGTGGATAGGGCTTCTACTTTGAGAGTACGTGAATTAGGGAGTGAGTTGGTTAATGCATGTTATTGTGGTTTGTACTTGTTATGCTTATGATGATTTGCTATGATGCTTGTGATGGGAAGACCTAATAAATTGCTAATTCATATGATATATGATATCTGCATTGTAATTGCTTATCCCTTAAAATAATCATTTACGACACATTGTTAGATATAATTGTGATGCATGGCATTTGGATCTACTTACTGGGCTTTATAGCTCATTCCTTTAACCTTCATCTATGTAGAGTGATAGCCGCAGGTGCTCACAGGCGATACAGTAATCGTGACCGGCAGTTGGAGCTCTGCGTCTTTGTGGAAGTCGTTTAATTTCAGTTGTATGTTTTGGATGGTGGTAGCCATATAGTTCTCGTTTATTCTGAAATCTTGTAAATGGATTTTTTGGGCCTTTGAAGCCCTGGACCTAATTGTAATACTTGGCGATTTTGTATATAGTTTGGTTTCAGTTGGTTCAGATTTTGTTATGCTTGTGTTTGAAGTTTTATGTTTTCTTTCATGGTTTGCTCTGTTCCTCTTTTTCAAAGTGTTACGCACATTCCCACCTGAGTGACATTTTATACCTTCGACCATGGGCCCGCACCCTGTTGCCCTCCGGCTAGTATGGTAGGGGTCAGGGGGTGGGGTCGTGACAGTAAACCTAGCCTTTACCAAAATTTTATTACTCCAATGAGACTAAAGGAATCAAGAGGCAAAACAAGGCGATGTAAACCCAAAGTGGCCTGATCATGAAGCATTCAGAAGGAAAGGCTCTGATGTTTCCTCAACAGGCACCAAAGCCTTACCGAAACTCCCACAGCGAGGTACCAAAGGCACCTTAGTCTCAACATGGGCGACCTGGGAGAACAAACGCCTAGCACCATTCTCAATGGCACCAGCACCAATCCAAGTGGCGCCAAGACTTGGGCCTCCATGTTCAAGCTACAATAGAACCAAGAAGCCTGCATGTAGTGCCAATGCCGCCAGCATCATTTCCACCAACGTCAGGTCCTGAGTCCATCACCAGGCTGGACCATCCTGGCCGATGTGACTGAAGTGACGAGCTGACATGTCAGTTCATACCTACAGACATGGCAGACTCATACTGACATGTCAGGCATTAGTACGAAGCGCAGTTGTCAAACTCTCATTAGTTAATGATAAGACGAAGGTAGAATCAAAACAGTAGGATAGCTAGTATTTGGCGATAGTTCAAATGTCACAGGCTCTTGTCGGAATAGCTTCAAGCTGTGATTGGTCCATCTGGACCAAATCATAGACATCAGAACATGACACGTGTCCTTAACAATATTTGAAGGTAGTCAGAATGCCATGGGTTCCTTTTCCAATGGTGTCGAAATCTGACATCTGGTACGAAGCCCGCATTAATGAGCAATTAATATTTACTGGCCATCATTATTACAACATTAATGATATGACTCCCTTCCAACCAGCGTCAGCACCTATCCAAGTGTTGTCGAAGCTCTAATGACCCAAAAATCGTACAAAACCGGCCTACAGGCTGTCATGAGTCCATTTTGCCTATAAAAAGCCCCTTTTACCTCATTCAAAAAGGTCCAAGATCTTGAAAATATTTTAGCCTAAGCTATGCCAAAATTTCTTGAGTATTAGTCTCAGCCCAAACTCCCCTTGATCTTAAGCTCAAGATTGAGGTTGTGAGAAAAGCCCCAAGGTAAGCCCCATTTGAGCAATCTCCATTCTACCAAACCCTCCAATCCAAAAGTATAACTACAAAACCCTTTGAGCTACACTTCAAACCCCTTTAAGCTACACTTCAAACCCCTTTAAGCTACACTTCAAACCGAAGGCAATCTGGATAATTAAATCTTCAGGACCCCCTTTTTCCTATTTCTATTTGTCCCGTCAAAAATCGAAAAAGTTCGAGATTGATTGTGCAACTTTACTATCTGAATCGGCGTCGGCATGCGGACCTGGCCTAAATGTTGGTTTTCTTCTCTTTTCTCCCTTTTTTTTTTTTCTAAGATTTATTCTCATTTATCATTTGTACTTATGACTTCTTTCATTTTCTTCTTCATTCTTGATGTAGCTTCCTTTTTCCACCTTTTATGAACTTTGCATTGATTTCCTTTTAGCTAGATTTGTTTAATTTCCTTTATTTCTATTACTCCTGATCCTATTTATGTTCCCTTATTTAATGTAGTATTTATTGTACTAGGTTAGTTATATTCATTTTCTTCTTTCCTTTTTTACTCTTTTTTTTGTAGGATTTAGTGTGTGTGCTTTCATTTCTCTTCATCGGGTATTTATTTTTTATTTTTTGTTTCCTTCATTGAATGGTACAGGTCTGTCTCTCCTTACTTTTCTCTTCATTAAATAGTGATTTTCTTTCTTTTTATAGCGAATACTCTTTTTCGTTTGTTATATTTATATCTCTTCTTTGTTTCGCCCATTTGATGGCATAGATTCTCTCTTCTCACCTTAATCTTTCATCCCCTCTATTTGGTGATAGTATTTTCATTCCTTGTTTTATTTATTTCTTCGATTGGTTGTGTTTACTCATATTTCCTCCTCTTATGTATTTAATAATTTAGAATTCCTCCACCACTCTCATTCTCTACCTTCTTTCATACTTATTTTACGTTTTCCCTTGTATCTTGTTCAATAGCTTAGTCTATCTTCTCCTCTTCTTGTCATATTTACTTTTCTTGCCTTTCACTATTTTCTATTAAGAACTTGCATCCATCTATTTGACACTTCCCCCCTTTTAATGAATCATCTCCTACCTCTCTCTATTCCATTTATTTTAACTATCTTTCTAGTGCTCTTTCCTTTTATTTCTTTTTTATATCCCGTTTTGTTACTCTCATTCCATGTTACTTAATAGTATTAGCTACCTTCTACCCTCCTCTCCTCCATTTTATTTCTCTTCATGTTATATTATTATTTTCATTCACATTTCATACTCATATCTCTCTGCTTTGTTGATGAGGAACTCATCATTTTCTTTATTCGTAACCATGCTCGTATCTCCATATTACTCTCTCTCTCTCTCTTTCATTGAATGCGATGCATGCTTAGATTAGATTCACTATTTTATCTCCATGCTTTTCAATTTCTTATTTTTCTTGCATTTAGTAGTTAGATTCTTTACTCCTGTTTATTTGCATCTCCCTAGTTTAGTCACTTATTTATGGTTCTCTTCCTTGTTCTCTTTTTAAATTTATTTCCTCAAATCTTCCTCTTTTCTCAAAACCCTTTTTAAAATCTTCTTGGTTGAGCTCCGAGGTTAAGATAGTAGGGGAGCCGGCTTCATCGGTGATCCAAGAGAGACAAGGTTTTAGGACCCTATTCTCCCTCGGAACGTGATTTGACGGGATCCATACCCGATTAACTCATCAATTTGTTTGCACCCGAAATCAAGGCAGGGGTGGAGTCCCCTACCCGCAATTTCAAGTATAAACACCCTTGAAACAAGGGTGGATGACTAAAAACAAGACAAATTGTCAAATATTACAGTTTTCTTTATCATAAATTGAATCCCGTTTTTGGGAAAAATGACAATTTCGCCTGCACCCAGAATCATGAAAATGATCGAATGGTCCCCGAAAAGGCTCCATAGACTATGGTCATGATAGGGGCCTTTTAGAGTCCTTCCGGCGACCTTCCAATAAAAATAACATCGTAAAAGTGATGGTCTCGTTGAGACGATCATTTTGACATATAATTTGGTCCTTACATCGAGGTTTCGAATACTTCTTGAAATCTAACGAAAGATGGTAAACTTGAAATCTTAAATGCCCGATCTTGTCCATTTCTTAATGTTTTGGGTCGATTTTTTCATCATCGATTGACAGGCAAGCTGCCATAATCATTTCGTAATAAAAATTGCTCGATTCGATTGCCGAATTGTTACTTTTTGAATTAGGAAAGTTGCCAAAAGAAAAAGGGATTCCGGTCACCGAAAAATTTAACCTTTTCTAACCTCAATATACGGTGTCTTTGGTCTTGCATCATGTTTGATCTTTACCTCAAATCGAAGCCATCGACGTCATAATCACAATGGACTCATTTCAAGGCGATTTGAGGTTGGAGCTTCATGATACGGCCACTTGATCAAAGACGTCTCTCTCTTTCAAAATTCTACAATACATGAGTCTTTTTAAGCAACTTCTCTCTAGGATTTCTTTCATATTGGGTCGTGCCATATATTAAAATGTGCTCATTGACGAGATGAACAATTCTCTGAAATTTAAGATCGATTGGGCTTAAAACGGAGAAGTTATGACCCTTGGAAAATGATCTCGAGTTCACAAAGTACAGTTTCCAGAAATGAAAATTGGTTCACCGAGGGTGCACTAGAATAGTGTAAAACCTACCTTTTTGGGTAAGTTTGCCCTAAAAGCATCCCAATGAGCTAAAATTTGATATGTGAGAGTTTTCAGACCTCATAAATCCAATAGAAGCAGTCTAGTACTCATATGAGACCCTGATAATAGAGCAGTAATTATGAGGTACTTTTTAGCCTATTAGGAACCAGATTTGAAAATTAATTTGTTGTTTGATCTGCTTTAACTTTGTCAAATCTCGATGAAACTTTACGGGTGTTATTAGGGAGTCAAATGCTGCCCTCACATGCCTGTTATGACCAATCTGACACCTTTCAAAATTCACTAAAAAATTAGGGTTTATTCGGTCAGCACTTCCAAAGTCCACACGTATTTTGGGACTCATAGGCCTAGGTTGTTATTGGCATCGTCCTTATTCGCACCGGGGATACAAGTGTCAAAAAATACCCTACAACAACATCATTTGAGCTAGTTTAACTAAAAAGACGTGCAGTGCAGCATCTACCAACCTTTGACTAGTCAATTCAAAGTTTTCCTAGGAATCATTTCTGACTGACTTTTGAAACCTATGTAAGGGTTTTGTTTTGGGCCATTCAAAATGAACATACATAATCTTCGATTTAGAGACCGAAACTTAAAGAAAAACCTAGAATTAAGAAGCCTAACCCTTTAGAGACCTAAACTTTTGTTTTCTAAACCCTAAATTCTGAATAATAAACCTTAACCTAGGTTATCCTAACCTTAGCCTTAAGATGATAACTTCAAACCCTAGATTCCAAAAACCATGATCCTAAATTTGGGCTACAAAAGTCCTAGTTCAATTTTAACCTCCATCAGCCATCCTTGGTCACGATTTCCAATAAAATTTAGATGGGAAATTCGATGAAGTTCAAACAGAAATATTGAAGGCAAGAGGTGTAAACAATCTATGGTCCTGATACAGGTGATACCCTCTAATTTGGGTGTCCCAGGCCAATTGGCTTGGGTAGGTAACATTTTTCTCCATTTTTTCTCTACTTTGTAGTTAGGTTTATTATTTTAATTAGATTTAATTTGCAAAGAATTTCCTTTATTTTTGGCAGAAAGATCAAGCCAGTGTTGCTGACGATTTAAAGGAAAATTGGCCTACATGGGTTGATAGGCCTTTAAATCATAATTTGATCGTCACCCACACAATCTCTCTGGAATTTTAAATTAACTAGTTTTATATCAATAATTTAAGGATTTCAAGCTTGAAATTCTCTCGATTTCGAGCTGTAAACAATTTTCTACTTTGTAGCAGCCCTAGAATCGTTAGGAAAGCTAACTGATCTCCACCACAACAGGGCTGCTTGAAACTTAACTTTGATGAAAGCGTAATGAATACAATACAAACAGGGGGGATATGGAGGTCTATTAAGGGTCTACCATGGCAATACTTTGTAGACCTATAATGGGAGGCTAGATATGTGCATTATTAATAAAGCTAAATTGAGAGCGCATAAGGAAGGGGTTACCAAGTTGACACTTGATCAGTTGCAACTCATTGTGGAAGGAGACTCAATGAATGTGATCAGATGATGTAAGGAACTCACTTATATTCATTGGTACTGGGCATCTTTGTTTGACCAAATTCTTTCTTATTTGGAGGGAAAGGATGTCCTTTTTTCTCATATTAATAGAGAAGAAAGCATTGTTACATATGCTTTAGTAAAAGAGGCCACACAAGGAGGTTTTACCCGGTGAGAGCTTCTGGTTTTTTCTTCTTTCTTTTCCATTTTTGTCCTCTTCTTGCTTTTCTTTCTTCTCTCTCTTTTCTCTCCTAATCCCTTTTCTCTCTTTCTTCTCCTTTTTCTTTCATGTTGTATATGTACTTGATTCATTTCCTCAATGAGATTCCACTTAAATTTCAAAAAAAAAAAAAAAAGATATAAAATCGAATGGTTGGCGATGTGTCATTGATGGGCCACAAATTCTAAAATAAAATTTCTCAAACGTTGTGACACACTTTAATTTATTAGATTTCAAGTCTAATGGTTAAAAGTGATTGTGACCTCCGTAAACTAAAAGTAAATGGTCTCATAGTATACAATCCCAATTTCAACTCTTTCCTATATTCATAAAGAAATGCTCAACCTTCTACAAAAGCGAAAAGATTTTATACTCCGGTAGGAGTTTACTGTTTATTTAATTCCACGGGTAAAACCCAATAAAGGAGTCAGTTTAGGACCTAAATTTTAATGATGTAATATCTTGGGCCCATATATTAAGCCTTATTAAAAAAAACAAGATTTCCTAGTTGAACTCTCCATGTCCTAGGAAAAAATAATGTCTCAAGGTTGATTAAAGATGGTCTAATGTCTGAAGAGTGAGACCTAAATCTCAAAAAACTAATAATCATTTTTTTTTTCCCTTTGAAAATAATCATCTTAATGATTCTTAATGGGTTTCCAAAATTTCAAACCCAATAGAATTAAAAAGTCAAAAGATTTTATACTCTCGTGAGCGTATACTGTCTATTTAATCCCACTAGTAAAACGGAATATGCGAGTCATTTTAGACTAACCTCAATAAAAAAGAATTCCTAATTGGACTCACAATGTAATAGAACAAAAAGATAATGTCTCAAGACCAATTTCAAAAGGACAAGATATATATATATATATATATCAAATATTTTTTCTTTTATATATATCAAATATTTTTTCTTTTATAAATATCAAATATTTTTTCTTTTAAAAATAATCATCTAGTGATTGTTAGATGGTTCCCAAAAAAGGTTTCAAATAGGTGTTTTAATTAAGGGAGTGGATGCAAAGTATATGCTCTCGTGGGAGCATAGAATAAATGTTGTTTCCAGAATGTGTGCAAGCAGGTAGGGAAGGACCTAGGATTACCATAAAAACTAAAGTTACCTTAAAAACCTCCAGGTATTGGAAGATTCTACGATGGCCTCATATTCAATTTTGGCGTCTCAATGTAAAATTTGCAATTTTAAAAATGGGGAAATGGATAGTATAGATAATGTGCTATAAGGTACATTCCATTTAGGGTTTCAAATCCATTGTCTTAGATTAAACATGGTTGAGGTCGAGATGATTAATCAATGGGTGTTAGTAATACACTTTTCAACCGGTTTTCAAGTTGTGGCTTTACTTTGAATCATAAAGTCTAGGGATACAATTTTTTTCTTTTATGGAAAATAGTTTGATAGGGCTGCAGCTCTCTGTAAATCCTTACCTCACAACTCATCAAAAATTGCAATTCAAGTGTTGAAAAACCTTTAAATCTATCATCTTAGCTTGAATATTATGATTGTGCAAAAGAATTAGATTTTTAAATTCCAAAATTAGTGTATATTGCAACAAATTATCTAGACCACCCATTTCGCTCTAAAAATAAGTGCTCACAAATCTTCAAGATCTATACCATTTTTTGTGTTTCAAATTTTATTGTGGGTGTCGAAAATTAATTTTAGAGCCATCATGAAGATTTCCGATGCTGAAAGTGCTTTCCGAATAAGAATTTGAGGTGATGCTTTATTTTGTTTTCATAAAGCCTAGGCCCTATATAAACTTCATCCTTCTTTTACATTATAGAAACCTGAGTTGTTTTCAAAATGGGTGCAGATAGTAGTTAGTGTACGGGGTAAGCTTTACAATAAAAGGCAAGGATGTTGGCACGTATGGGTGGCCATGGGGCTCTTAAACTTTTCTCTCCTTATCTTAAAGTCTATGTTTAGCACTAAAATAGGGAAGCTTCTTAGAGAGAGAAAGTGTTGTTATCTAACGGTAACAGGGCCACGTTTCTCAGAGTTTTAAGGAGAAAGCCGAACGTTGGAGAACGCCCTCCTCCATCCTCTATAACTAATCCTTTCATGGCCATAGAGAGGCACACACATAAATGCTTGAGTTCTCATTGTTCTGGAAAACCCTCCAGTCTGCGATTCTCAGTCTCAAGACATTGCCGCTAATCCTTAAAATTTAGGAATCCATCTCTTCCCTCATAATCCAACATTGGTATCAGAACGAAGTTGTGGAAGCGTGGTGGGCTCATAACCTACAGTCTCAGGTTCTATCTTTCATTTTTATTGGAGTTTTGTATGTTATTTTTCTTGAGTTTAATTTACAGTAACTTTGATATTGTGTTTTGCCATTCATGTAGATCTTGCTGTAAATTTTTTCTAACCTTAAATTTAACAGTCTGAATTTTCTTTTTAACTCCATTCTCCTTTTCTCTTTCATGATCCTTTCTTCTGTTGAGCTTTTTTTAAAACCCAATAGATGAACACTTTCTCAAAGAAACATTATTCCCTCTTTAAGATATTGTCCGCTCTATGAGATATTCTCTGCTTATCTTTTTTTTTTTTTAAGATATTATCTGCTTATCCATTTTTAAATTCTCTCGTTATCCTATTTTGTCTCTCAAATATTCTCTGCTTATCGCTTTTAAGAAAGCATCAGTATTGAAAGGAGAAAGAAAAACTTTGTACCAATCCAAAACTCTATTATCTTCTCCCTATATAAAGATTAAAAAAAAAAAAATTCATTTTCCCCCCCTTTTTTTGGGTTCGGTTGTTGAAACCGCATTTTTGTGTTGCCTTCATTATTTACTCTTTCTCTCCAATTCAGTGAATATCAGTGAAATTCACTGAAATTTCAGTGAACTTTGCTGTTTGATTTTGAATACCTCCATGTCACAACCTCACGAATTTACAAATTTTTGTGAAACTCACTGCAAGATGTAAAAAGCTAAATGCAACTAAAAGTTTGTCAATAGTGCAGAATTTATCCAAGCAGAATTTTGTTGTTGTTTTTTACATCATACTTTTGCTCAATATCAAGAGATCTTTCGTCTTTTATTTTAGAGAGAAAGATATAGCTATTGCTGGAATTTTAGAAAGTCAAAACTCTCGATATTTTAAGAGAGAGACACAGAATTGTTACTGTAATTTTAGAGAGAGACAAAGAGACACATAAATGCTGAAAATCAGTTGGCTTGCATCTTTTTTTATTCCATACTTTATTGCTGAAAATTAGTGCATATTTTTTATTGGATTATTAAAAAAAAATGTTATGCACACAACAACTATTCAAGTAAAGGTTGTAATATCAATTGCATGCATTTTTTTTTTGTGGCTTATAATTTAGGGATTTTCTACATATTTTATTTGCATAATAATTATCATTGCATTGCATAATTATTCTATGCTTCGGCCTTTTTTTTAAGTAAGAAAATTTCATGATCTTGATTTTATGAATTCAATGTTTGTGATTTATATTATGCCATATTTTTCTTGAAAAATATTAAATATCATTGTAGACTCTCTCTCTAGAGCTAAAACATATATTTATGAAAATTATTTTTATGCAAGATTTGACATAAAGTAGATGTTGTCTTACTTTATTAATTTTTTGTTGCATCACAACAGTGCGAACATAAACTGTTCGAGAAAATTTTTCTTTGAGGTTACAGCTCATTGAGAGTCGGCAAACCTAATGATTTAACTAGCAGACAACCCTTTCTTCAACATAATTGATTTTTTTGAACTTTTAGGTATTATCTAAAAATTTAAAATGACCTCTAGGCTAGTCATGTCAGAACTGTCAAAACTTGAAAAACTCAATGGGAACCAATTTTTCTATGTGGAAAAGAAAATTTTGATATATTCTCTTCCAAGATGGGGTAGATTATGTCCTGGATATAGAACCACCAGTTTTGGAGCCTAATGCCAATGGTCAAGCCAAAAGGTAGCTTGACAAATGGTAAGAAGATGATAAAGTAGTTAGGACTACTACGTTATGCTTTATGGAATATGATTCAATTAGAGTCTTTGAAGATCACACCACAGCTCAAAGTATGATGGGTACCCTATCTGAAAAGTATGGGACCACTTCTTGTTGGTAAAAAAATACAATTCTTGTAGAATGAAAGAAATGGACTCAGTGACCGAGCATGTTAATAAAATAACAGTGCTCGCAAAAGATATTGCTGCAACCGGGAATCCAGTCCCCCATCACATGCAAGTGTTCATTGTCCTTAACAATCTCCCTCTATCTTGAGAGTCTGTTGTAATTGCATTGAAACATTTTGTACAAGGGATAACCATATTAAATCCTTCTATGCATCTCATTATTGAAACTGAGAGAAGAATGAGGAAGAAGTCAATTGAGCTCCACTTTGCCCAAAGTTCATCTTCTCAAATCCCCAAGTTCAATAATCAGAAAAATAATAGGTATAAAAGAAATTGGAAAAATTTTAAAAATAAAAAAAATAAGGTTAAGAAGACCTCTTTTTATTGTAAGGAAATTGGGCACATCAAGTTTAATTATCCTAAGCTGAAAAATAAAAATAGGAACCAGAATAATAACCGTGTTTGAAATAATCAAAATAAAAGAAAGGACTTGATCTCCGTAGTTCTGGAATCAATAGTTGTCGACTATGACCTGAGAAATTAGTGGGTCGACTTAGCCTCCACTCGACATGTCTCGAGGACCAAGAACAGATTCACATAATTAAAAGAAATTGCAGCCGGTAACCAGTAGATTTACATGGGAAATGACACTTACTGCGATGTACTAGGTTTCGATACTTTCAAGCTGTGTTTACCAGGAGAAACAAATTTCTTATTGACTGATACATTATATGCACTCAATATGAGGCGCAATTTGATTTCTGTCCCTAGGCTAGACGACACGGGTTATGAAATAAGTTTCCGGTCTGATCGGGTCACTATTAAGAAGCATTCTAGAGCATTGGTGTATGGTACTAAAGTTGTCAATTTGTACCAACTGCGTATTAATGAAAGTGCATCTTTTTCTGGTTATTTTGATGCCTCTTTTGATGCTTTTGCTTATATAGATCATTCATATTTATGGGACTTAAGATTAGGACATATCAATAAAGATAAAATGAATCAAATGGTTAAAAAAGGCTTACTCCCCAATTTATGAGAAATTGTGTTCAGAACAAGCAAGCCATGTATTTCTAGTAAATTAACTAAGTCTTTTCCTAAAGAGAAAAGGCCTAGTGAACTACTTAGTATTGTTCACTCTGATATACAGGACCAATTAAATGTAAAAACACATAGAAGTATGGAATATTTCATGACATTTATAGATGATTATTCACGTTATGGATATGTATACCGAATTAGTAAAAAATCAGATGCTTTAGAAACATTTAAAGGATATAAAGCTAAAGTAGAAAATCATTTAGTTAGAGATATTAAAATTCTTCGAATAGATAGAGGAGGTGAATATTGCTCCACCTTGTTTACCGAATTTTGTAAAGAGCATGGTATAATTCACCAAACAACCATGTCATATACACCACAACAAAATAGTGCAGCTGAAAGGAGATATAGAACTCTAATGGACCTGGTTAGGTCCATGATGAGCCATTCAAATTTATCAACTCATTTTTTGGGCAAGGCTCTCAACCAGTGTTCGCAAAACCGGCCGATTAGATCACTACTGGTAGGGTGGCGATTCCGGTTAGGGCCAATTTTAAGGTACACCAGGTAAGACCGCACTCTCCAAAAAAAAATCGAGACCAAACCCGACCGGTTCAATGTCGAACCGGCAGTTTTCTTCAAAACCGGCCGGTTTTCCTAACCGATCCTGTTTACTGTTGTTTTAGACCGTTATAACTCCGTTTTAACGCATCAAATAACGATCGTTATTTAACACATGCCCGTTATTTTTTACAAAAAAAAGATTTTGCAGCTTTTTTTTTCTTCCATTATGTAGTTTGTTTTTGTTTTTTCGGTCAAATATTGATGTTATACAGCATAAACTTTCTATAGATCATCGATTATTGAATCAAAAGTCGAAAAACAAAGAGTTCTCGTTTTATTGAAATGGGGATTTTTGAAAATTAGAAATTAACACCTCAAATATTTTCGTAAAAATGGAGGGCTTTGATTAATTGTTGAAGGATTCAAAATTTACATATTTCAAGTTTTCCAAAATGATGAAGATTTTTTGGTTTTTTTGAGCCCGAAGTACAGCTGCTCGAAGAACTGCTTTTATCGAAACAAATTGATTTCTGATCGATCATTTGATCGATTTTTATCGAATTAATCACTGAAGTTTGATCATAAAGGCCTTATCTATCAAATAAACTATTTATTTTAATTTTCTATTGATTAAATGTTTTTATATCGATTTTTTTTGCTACGTTTTTTCTTGAAATTTTCGTGACATGAAAAATCCGCTTCGTTTTGAATAAAGATCTCAATAGTGAATAAATTTTCATGAAATTTGGGGAATTGGAATCTTGATTGAAGTATCTATCATATCCCCATGTCAATTTTTTCAAAAAATGAAAGATTTGGGGTCGATTTCGACTCTAAAGTTTTTGTGTTCTTTTGCTTGATTTTAGGGTTCTTAAAAAAAATTGTGTTTTTAATAAAATTACGTTTTGTTTTTATAAAAATATGTAATTTGTGATGAATATGAGAAAAAAAGAATATGTTCTTTTTTTAAAAAAAATTATACATTTTTTGGTGAGCTTGTTGGATTGTTTTTAATTTTATATGTTTTTTTTACAAAAATGTGGTTTTTTGTAATGAATATGAGAAAAAAATATTTGTTTCTTTTTAATGTTATATAGTTTTGATGAGTTTGTTGGATTGTTTTTAATGTTATATATTTTTTTTATAAAAATATTTTTTTGTGATGAATATGGGAAAAAAATTATTTCTTTTTCAAGTTATTTTTGGTGTATGCTACTTATGTCTGTGTTCTCAACTCCTTGTTTATTTGTGACATTTTCTTCTAATTTGTTTTTTTATTTGTTACAAGCTATCTATCATTTGTTGCAACTTCATACTCCTTAAATATGTTTATTAGCCTCTATGAAGAAAAGAGGTAGAAACTAAAAAGTGTTTTACTTATCTCTCATGTTTCCACATGCTGAAATGGATAAAAACTTAACCTTTTTTTTTTTTTTAATATGCATTTTAATTTTACATTTTAAAGTTGCCATCTTATATATATATATATATATATTCATATTAAAAACTCAAAAGGTTATAAATGAGGTTTGGCCATTTCAAAATCGATTTGCCCATTTCAAAATCGACTTGGCCATATTTTTTTTAAGTATGTCATTTGGCCCTTTGAAGCAGCACTTAACACCTTGACCCACACCCTGTATTTGATTAACAAGTTACTAAGTAAATGAGGTGCTCTTACTTACTACTTGACTCACAACCCTTCGGAAAAATTGGGAACATCATGCTACAAAAAAATACGCTCTCAAACCCAATTCTAAACCGTATTAAATGGTTTTTCAATATTAAAACAACATTTTTCAACATCAACATTAAAACAATATAGAAGCATATATTGTTGCATGATCCATTGTTAGTTGGACTTTGTAACTTCACCCATTGAATTTATGTGAAATTATAAATTGTCTTGCATATTTTCATAATATTTAAATATTAAATTAAATAAAAAGTTGTTTCAATTTTTTTTATAAGATAAATATATGTAATATGATGGTGTATTCTTAATCTAAGTTTTTCTATTTTTTTTAATTTTTTTGGGGAATTTGAGCCACTCTTTTTTTATAAAAAAATTTACTTGACCGGTTACTCCGGTTAACCGCCCCGGTTAGTCTGATTCCAGTTCGAACCGCTCCCGGCCTCATGACCGGTTAACCATTCCAGTTCGACTTTGCAAACATTGCTCTAAATACTGCAATGTATATTATTAATCATGTCCCAAATAAATCTATAGACTTGACCCCATATGAATTATGAACATGTAGGAAACCTGATCTTACTGTCTTGAAAGTTTGGGGTTTTTGGGTACATGTGCTTATACCACCACAAAATACAGATAAATTACAAAGTAAAACCATAAAATGCTCTTTTATAGGCTATTCAGAAAATTCTAATGGGTATAGATTCTATAACCATTATACTAGATCATTAATAGAGAGTCGTCATTTCTTAGAAAATATATATGATGAAAATACTTTAAATAAGCCTGTTGACTTACATGAAATTGATAAAGATAAGGGTCTGGAAGACCCTGTTTCTCTGACTCCCTCTACATTTGGTAAGAATGATTCAATTGAATCAAGTATACCAGACATGCCTAATAGAACTAGAGCCGCACCTATGACTTTAGAATAATTTTATGTATTTATGAATGAAGATAACTAGTCTTCAATGAATGAGGATACGATAGATGAACCTCGAAGCTACAATGAAGCTATTAACTCACATGATTCAACTGAATGGACTTAAGCCATGAATGATGAACTTCATTATATTAAAAGAAATCAAGTTTGGGAGTTGGTGGACCTCCCTAAATATAGAAAAGTCATCAGTTGTAAATAGGTCCTAAAGAAAAAGCTTAATGCAAATAGATTCATAGATAAATATAAAGCTAGGTTGGTAGCTACAGGATTTACCCAAATGGAGGTTATAGATTATGTAGAAATTTATTCTCTTGTAGAAAAATTTTCTTCTATTAGAATCATCCTTGCATATTATGATATAGAATTATTTCATATGGATGTCAAAACAGTTTTCTTAAATAGAGAATTAAAAGAAGATATATACATAAAACAACCAAAAGGATATGTAATTAAAAGCCAAGAAAACAAAGTATATAAACTTAAGAAATCTTTATATGGTCTAAAACAATCTTCTAGACAATGGTACTTTACTTTTCATAATGCAATCACTGAAATTGGTTATATAGCCAATAGGTTAGACCATTGTGTATATGTCTGGAATAGTGGGAACAATTTTGTTATATTGTCACAATATGTGGATGATATTTTGATAGCTGGTAATGATATTGGCAAGATTGACCATACCAAATCATGGCTAAGTTCCCACTTTGAGATGAAAGATATGGGAAAAGCCACATATGTATTGGGCAGTAAGATAACATGAGATAAAAGTTCAAGGCTTCTATCTTTATCTCAAGAAAATTATTTAAAAAGTATTTTAAAGAGATTTAAGATGGAATATTGCATGCCCATAGACACACTAGTTTGTAAAAGCTTAAAATTGTTAAAAAAAAATGTGTCCATCAAATAATAGTGACAAAGCTGAAATAGAAATAGTTCCATATGCTCAAGCTGTAGGATGCATAAATTATGTCATGTTGTGTACAAGACCTGGTTTGAGTCATGAATATGGTCTTGTATGTAGATTTCAGAGTAATCCTGGGATGGCTCATTGGCAAGCTGTAAAAAGGATACTCAAATATATTTAGAAAACTAAAAATTACAATTTGTGCTTCCAAGCTGACAACTTAGAGGTTACTAGGTACTCTGATGCAGATTTTGCAAGAGACCCAAATGATAGAAAATCAACGTCAGGATTGTATTCCTCTTTGGAGGTGGATATGTTTCTTGGTCTAACAAGAAACAAGGTTGTGTAGCTTAGTATACTATAGAAACCATATATTTCTTGTAACATTGCAACAACTTATGTCGTCTAGATTAAACGCTTCATAAATGATTTGAAGCTGAATATAGCCTATGGACCCGTTAAAATTTTTTGTGATAATCAAGATGTTATTTCATCAATTAGAAATGGAGCTTAAAGTTTCAAGGGTACGCACATTGAAATTGATTATCATTACATTTGTGGTATTGTTTAAAAGAATGAAATAACTGTAAGTTATTTGCCATCTTCAGATGTGATTGCAGACTCTTTAACAAAGGGATTGAGTGCAGAGATATTATCAAAGCATGTAGCTTTGATGGGACTTAAAAATATTTAAGTCAGGAACTCCCAAATGGGATATTTTTCTTTGATATCTTGGTCATGAGAGGAAAAGCCGCATTAGTATGAAAAACCCATGACATGACTTTGGATATTTTTTATTATGAGATGTATAACCGCACTAGCGTAGAAAGCTTCATGACAAGGATATGCTCATAAATGTTAGATCACTAAGTGATATTATTTCAATATATCTGGCCCTCATGACCAAGTGGGAGAATATTGGCACGTGTGGGTGGCCATGGGGCTCTCAAATATTTCTCTCCTTATCTTAAAGTCTATTTTTATCACTAAAATAGGGAGGCTTCTTAAAGAAAGAAAATATTGTTATCTAACGGGTAGAAAATAACCACCCGCATCCCAAGATTACAGGGTTACATTTCTCAAAGTTTTAATGAGAAAGCCGAACGTTGGAGAACGGCCACCTCCATCCTCTATAACTAGGCTTTTCATGATCATGGAGAGGTACACACACAGAGAAGCTTGAGTTCTCATTGTTCTGGAAAACCTTCCACTCTGCGATCTTCAGTCTCACGACACTGCCCCTAATCTTTATAATTTAGGGATCCACTCTTCCCTCATAATCCAACAAAGGATGCACCTTACAAACCCACTACAAAATGCACTTTTTGCATTGGAAAACCTTATAATGGCCTGAAAATCAATTTCACCCGTAATTATACTATTTGAAGCTTAAAAAACGGTGGAAACATAATAGATCAATGAAAAAATTGATAGTCTAGATAACCCATGTTCTAATGTCCTTTAGGGCTTCAGCTCTATTCTTTTTAGGGTGTGGCTTAAACAATCCAATTAAGGCGCACCTCCAAATTTTATCATAACATGTAATTTTAGTGAAAAACATTCTTAGGATTATCTCAAAATTTATTTTCATATCTAATTATAAAACTTTAAACTCCAATAATGGTTAAAAATCAAGTAGATCTATAAACATTTGAAAATATTGAAAATGGATGGTCTAGATAATGTACTGCAAGATGCACTATTTTTTGGACTAGATATATATATATATATATATTTCATACATCTCGATGTTGAGATGATCAATTAGAGGTTTTTTCAACATTAAAACAACCTTTTCCGATGGAGTTTTGAGGTACATCTACAATTCGACATTTTAAGGCTGCAACCTTATATAAACGTTTTTCTAATTTTTATATCCATAATTACTATCCAATGAGAGGATCATTTTGCAGTTCTTTATTTTTTTGCATCATATCGGCCATTTTCTACAATTTTCTACGACTTTATCTAATGGAAAAGGTTTCTATACTTCCCCTACAACATAGAAGATCTATGCTTCCCCTACCATCCAGCCGTCGAATTTTGATCAAGAGATCCACTCACTATTTGATCATAGATCCAACGTCTCAAAGTAATTTATTTTTAGTTTTTTTATAAAAATTGAATTAATCTGAAATTTGGTACCTTCTATCTTCTCATTGGGGCATACCTACCAAAAATATTAAAAATAATTTTTCGATAAAATATAATGACTAAAATACCCCTTTAATTTTTCAGGGGTATTTTGGTCATTGTATTTTATTGAAAATATTTTTTTATATTTTTCGCTAGTGCGAGTTTAATAGAGGATTGGACATCCAAAATTTGGTGTCAAAATAATTTATAGAAAATAAATTAAAAATATAATAGTGTTGAGACGTGACATTGTAATTGGCACAATTTTAGCCCTCCATTCAAAATAGACGGTTGGATAAGGGGAGGTATATAAGTTTTATGTTGTAAGGGAAGCATAGAAAGCTTGCCCTTATCTATTATGGTAAAGCAACTTAGTTTATTAGTTAATCTTTTCCTTTCAAAATTATGAGAATATTTAAAATATAAAGCGTGTCTACTGTCAAGATTTAAATCTAAAGAATGCCCAAAATGACTCCAAATTACTATCTTTTACTTGCATTTAGATATAAAAGGAAACGTATACAGCACGACCGTTTATCTTTTGTATAAAGATGTCCCAATTACTTTTATCTGTTAGATTTGAAATTGGAGAGCTAAAAATGTTTCATTTACAAGCTCAAAGTCCATAAAAAATTTCTCGAACTTTACAACATCTTCTAAGCTCTCCGACCTGACTTTTTTTTGAATCGTTTCTGACCTTACCTTTGATAGATAGGATTGATTATTCCAATGATAAACGGTCTTATATTAGAGAATCCCAAATATAAAGCTGGTACATTTTCAAGCTTTAAATCTACAGCATATCCAAAATGTTTCTAAACTAACTTACATTTTAATGGGAAAATTTAGTAGTCTTCCCTAAAAATCAAAACAACCAAAAAATACTGACCTCAAATGATCTCTCTTCTTTGTGTTATCTTTCATTGTAGATGAACTTTAATATCATGAAATTTTTAACGAGATCATTTGTTTCTATTGATCATTTCAGGACTACTTGCTGAGATAATTGTGGAGCGCCTATTAATTTTGTTCAATTCGTTTTAACATTGCATTCTTATATGCTAACCTTTTTTTACAATGAAAGTTTATTTATCGCATCAGATTTGTCCATTCAATTGGACTCATTACGAAATTCCCAACAAAACAAAGCATAATCTAATTTCAGAAATATAAAAAAGTAAAAAATAAAGAAAAACATTTCCCAAAACTCAAAAAACATAGTATCAGGCATATAAATAGGGCAGTTGAGAGAGAGAGAGAGAGGTTATTGGGAGGAGAGTAGGGAAATATGTGACGCGTGATTCCATAAAATTTAGCTTTAGATTCAGATTCTTAGTGGAAAACATGGTGGGCCCAGCAAATATATCGTTTCCCACCGTACTGATATATGGATTGGGTGGGGTAAAGATGTCTTGTACGGCATGATTGAGAGTGGAATGCGGATTGTGTTGGCCACTGAGAGAGACAGAAGGTCCAAAAATATGGGTTGAGAGGGGGCATTTTCATTTTAAATTTTTTTTTTATTATTAGGAACAATTATTTCATGCGGGCTTGATCTCATTTATATATATGCTGTCCAGAGATCTAAAGCTTCCATCATAAGATGTAAACAGGTGCTTTATCTAATGGTCCAAATGTTTTTTTAATACAATTATTATTTATAATTTTTTTTTAAAAAAATCAAGATGTAAACAGGTGCTCTATCTAACGGTCCAAATGTTTTTTTAATATAATTATTATTTATAATTTTTTAAAAAATAAATCATATTCTTGATCTCCATGTTAAAGATTATATATACTCTAAAAATTAGGATCAAATTATATTTTAAAAATATATTTATTCTTAAGCCTGCGTTTCTAGTATATATGAGCTGGCCACATGCTAATCGCGTCCTTGATTTACTAATGTAGTTTAAAAAATATTCGGGATGGACACCTAGAAAGTTGGGTGGAGGGGGCCATCTACAAATTTTCATTTTGATTTTTGATTTTCTCTATATAAAACATCAAAAATAACCCGTGAACATGATTAGAACTAGCTGAGTCAGCTTGGTTCAACTGGTAACCAATTCGGCCCACTAGTTTAATTTTTAAAACAATCTTTTTTGGGTGGCTAATTGGAGCTGTTCCACCAACAGAGTGAGCTCTGTCTGACTTGAGCAAAGGTGGAACTTATGTCAAGAGTCCTATGATCACAATGAATGCGTGGTTTTTACTCGACTTTCCATAACAAAGTGCTCCTTCATATGTGGTCTGTAGGATATGCTGCCACATTTCATGAGGTTATCACCGTTTCTCCATCACGATGGTTGGTGATGGAGGGGAATTGCTCGGATATCTCAGTTCAATAAAAATTGATTGGTTACAGTACCATGACATGATATCGTAGTTCTATTCCTATCATAAGTAGGGAATCCCTTTCTTATTGATTCACCTATAAAGAAAATATAAGAATTTAGAGCCGTACTTTTTCTACCCAATGGGAAAGTGTTTTGTGTTGAGAGATAGAGAGAGAAGAATGAGAAAGAGAAAAAGAAAGAGAAAGAGAGAGGAAAAGGGAAATAAAGAAAATGGAAGAGAGAGAAGGAGAAGAAAAAAACAGAAAAAGAAAAAGAAAAAGAAAAAGAAAAAAGAGGAAAGATAGAAGAAAGAAGATGAAAAAAAAAAAAGGGGAGAGAAAAGAAGTGAGAGAAGAAGAGAAACCAGAAGAGAGTAAGAGAAAGGATAAAGACAGACCAAGTACCTAGGTACGTAAGGTATGGCCTCGAATCCGCCGGCTAGGTATGCTCCCAAAGTCTCTTGAGTGCTCTTGTGAGGCTTAGGTCATGTGGTCAAAGGCTAGGGTGAAGGCTAACTTACGTGGGCTAGGGTAAAGGTTAGCTTAGGTGGGCTATAGGGTATGGTTGAGGGGGTGAGTGGATAGACTAAGTACAGGATATGGTGTGGTGTAGGGAATATGGTATGATGTGCTGATCTAAGGAGTAGGGCATGGGGTGGTGTAAGGAGTAGGACATGGTGTGCTCTAGGGTTGAGTGGATTAGGATGGGTGATCTATGGTGTAGGGTATGGTGTGGTGTAGAGAGTATGGAATATGGGAGTAGGGAGTGGGAGGTTTGGAAGTCTAGGGCATTAAAGTTTGGGAGTCCAAGGGTATTCTTCTCAACGCAAAAATATTCTCTCTCCCTTCTCTTGAAGTAAAAAAGTAGTAAAAGCTCGAGCTCAAAGGAGCAAAGCTTATAAATTTCTATCAACTTTCTAACTTAGGGTACAAATGAGCATAAAGAACTTATATATGATCACCACAAAATAATGGGGGATGGTCAAAATACAACAAAATTGCTATAAAAAAAAAAAAAAACACTAAAATGAATAAATATAATCAATATCGTTTTTATAAAAAATTACCATTTTGCCCTTGGCCAGAATCTTGGAAATGATGAAATCATCCCCCTAAAAGGTGCCTCTTGCCATAGCCATGCCTCAGGGCTTTTTCTGATGCTTTACGACGGCTTTTTGGACGATCAAACACCATAAAAATGACAATCGTCTCGAGAACATCGATTTGATATCCATTATTAAGTTTGAATCGAACTTTTTAGGTTCATCTCAAAATCCGACCAAACCCATATTCTTAAAATTTTGGTTCTTCAAACTTGCTCGCTTCTCTATATTTTTTGTCGCTTTCTTTATCACAAATCGCAAAGGAGCTCGTTGTGATTGTTTTGCAATGAAAGCCCCTCGATTTGAGTGTTGATTGATCATGTTCTTATTTTGGGTGGTTGCCGAAACATGGAATTTCAACGCCGAAATATCGTACCTTCTTGCGAGCTAAAATAAAGTATTTTCCCGGCTTCAATCTTGAACAAAATTTACTTTAAATCGAAGCCCTTTAAGTCGCGATCGCAACGGGGACTTGAGGCTATCTGATATCGGGCCTTTGAGAAAATACCATGGGAGTGAGTGTATGTTTCTTTTAAAAAATTTACACGTTATGCATTTTTGCTCAACTTCTCTCTAAGATTTCTTATGTTTCAAGCATTGTCATGGGTTGTCATATATCAAAACGAGTGTCTTACTGAAACATACTACATATTGAAATTTGAGCATGATTGGACTCAGTATGAAAAAGTTATGGCCTCCCAAAGAATTCTCGTTTAAAAAAAAAAAATTACAATTTTCATAAATGGAAACTAGTCATTGAGGCTGCATGGGAATAGTGTAAAACTTACCCATTTTGGGTCAGTTGGCTCTAGAATAGTCTAGAAGTGTCCAAATGAGCTAAAACTTGATATTTGAGGGATTTTGGACCTTCTGAATCCAATGGTAGTAGTTTGGTATTAATCTGAGACCTTCACAATATAGCTCTAGTTATAAGAGACTATATAGTATGTTAGAGAAGGCATTACGAAATGTAATTTTCGTCCTAATCTACTTTATCTTGATAGAATTGGGACGAAACTTGACAGGTACTCTTAAAACATCAAATTTCACCCTCCCATGCGTTTTGGGACCAAGGGGAAACCTTTTCAAAATTGCTCAAGAATCAGGCTTATTGGCACGAGCTTCCCCAATCCACAGGTGTGACTGGCATCTAAGGGCCTGGATTGTAACCGCCTCCTCTATTATTCAACCCGGGGTGTTAGTGCATCAAAATACACTTGATCAATGGGACCAGAGATTATAATCAAACTAGATCCCTTGAGGAAACAAATAATAGAAATCCAATTTAACTTGCCATGACAGATTTCAATAATTTTATCTTATCCAATGCAATGATAAATCTTAATCTAATTGGGACAACATATACTTGGACTAATAATTCCTCAATGGCACCACAAATGTCATATATTGATAAAGTTATGATAGCACTTTAGTGGGAAGACTTATTTCCAAAGGTTATGGTTAAAGTATTGCCTCAATGGACCTCTTATCGCGTCCTTTTAATTCATATAGACGGTGACAGATTTGGCCCTATCCGATTTCCATTTGAACGAATATAATTAGATTTGAATACAATTATTTAGCCCAAGAAGTGAGATCTATTTGGCAAAACACACATATACATGGCTGGATAGGTTGTGATATCCAAAAAGCTTAAAATAATTGAAACATCGGGAAATGGGAGATTTGGAAATATTAGTAACCAAATACAGTGTGGCAAGGCAAATTGAAATGCTTAACCAAGTAGATTAATTAATTACTAGACTATTAGAAATGGAAAAGAAAGAGAGGGACTACCGGAGGGAGGTTATAGAAAAGTTGTTTCGATATGAGGAAATATTCTAGTGTCAAAGATTCAGATCTAGATGGATCAAGGAAGGAGATAATGACAAGTATTTTTATGCTATAGTAAATTCTGGAAAAAAAAAAAAAAAGAAGAAGAAGAAGAAGGGTCAGCAACATTTTCGGCCTAGTCATTTTGGGGGTGGAGGAAGATGACCAGGATGGGAAAGAAAATGCATTTGTGGATACTTCAGAAAGGCCTTTACTTCAAAATCTCGCAAGTCTTGTTCTTTGGAACATACACCCTTTAAAAGCTAAGTAATAGTAGTGTAGTGATTTTGGAATAAGAATTCTCAGTGGAAGAAATTAGAGATGCCATTTTTGAACTAGCAAGAGACAAGGCAACAAGACCCGATAGCCTTCTTTCAAAAAATTTGGGAGATTCCAAAGAAAGATCTCATTTCTTTTTGTAGACAATTTGATCATTATGGAGTAGCAAACAAGGCTTTAAATTCGACTTTCATAGCTTTGGTCTCTAAAATGCAGTCTCTTGAAAGTGCACATGACCTAATAGCCATTAGCCTATTATCGTCTATCTATAAGATTTTGGCAGAAGTCCTTGCAAAGAAACTTAAAAAGGTTAACCAAGAGGTAGCTAGAGGAGCACAAACAACACTCATAAAGGGAAACCAAATAATGGATGGAGTTCCTGTAGGATAGAGGAGCACAAACAACACTCATAAAGGGAAACCAAATAATGGATGGAGTTCCTGTAGGATAGGAAGTTATGCACAATACCGGGAAAAATGGAGTCAAAGGAAAACTATATAAATTAGATTTCGAGAAAGCTTATAATAGGGTGGAATGGGGCTACCTAAATGAAATCATGAAATTAATGGGTTTTGATAAAACATGCATAATATGGATTATGGGTTGTCTGACCTTGGCCGATTTCTCTATTTTAGTTAACGAAAAGGCTTGTGGCTATTTTCAAGCCTCTAATGGATTAAGACAAGGTGATTCTCTCTCCCTTCTTGTACACTTTGGTTGATGAAGCTTTCAACCTTATACTTAAGGAGGAAATCAATGGAGATATTTGAGGGCCTGGCTCACTTTTGAATCAGTAATCACAATCTCCTACCTACAATATGCAGATGATACTTTAATCATCAAAGATACAAACCATGAACAAGTGCGGAACTTGTGGCTTTTCCTCAAATGTTATGGAATAATTTCAAGGGCCAAGATCAACATGAAGAAAACTAAAATTATGAGGATAACTTGTATAGAAAATGAGTTATCTGGTTGGGTTGCTATTTACACTTGAATTAAAATTATGAGGATAACTTGTATAGAAAATGAGTTATCTGGTTGGGTTGCTATTTACACTTGAATTTGCGCTGATCTTTGAGCAAGATCAACTCAAATTTCTTGCAGTACAAGTTAATTTTAAAAATAAGTAGAGAGTGTGATTACTCAAATTATAGGATAAGGGGCATTACTGATCTTTATAGATCTGGTTCTCCTCTAAACCTACTGGCAGCGCCAACTCCATTATCCATTTATCAGACTTTAAAAGCTCTCTAATTTCTATTTATTTTAAGAAATAAAAAATAATAAGAAACTAAAGAATAAACAAACAAAATAAAAAGAAGAGAGAAAAATATCATATACTTGGAAAACCCGGAGTTGGGGCCCGTATCAAGACTACGGTTTGATTTACACCTTTGAATGTATTCTCTTGCTTTATTAAAGTATGACTTTAAGGTTTTGGATCTAGGAGAATTTGTTCCTAGACTTTGATCTTGATCTCATACAGATTTTGAGATGATTTAGGCTTAAGGGCTCTAACCAAATGTTTACTAGGGATTTTCTCTAATTTTCTAGAGCTTTTCCCTAATTTTCGAATTTTCCTAGGCATTTTAGATTAATTTCCTAATTTTCTAGGTTTTTTAGGATTTTTCCTAATTTTTTAGGGGTTCTCCTAATTTTTAGAATTTTTTGAAAATTTTATAATTATCTATGAATTCTTTTAAGGATTTTTGGACCATTTTTTTATGTGATTTTCTTGGGAATTTGAGGGGGTATTTATAAGTATAAGCTAGGGTTAGACTTGAAATTAATTGATCTAATCTCCTAGTCCTTTTTTGACTAGAAATAGGCAAATTTTCATATTTGTCTGAAATATTATAAACAAAAACTGCCTTAAAAACCTAATTGGAATATGAGTGGATCCATAGGTCCGCTTTGAGTGATTCTTAGACTGTTGGAAAGCTCTCATGGTCTACTACGGCTCGGGATAGGTTTTGGATGATTTTAGAAAAGTAAAACTGGGTCTAAGTTGATCATCACTCACTAGGGTTTGTGTAATCCTCGAGGTTTAAGGAATTCCTTAGCCATATTTTCGAGGTGGGTATCTATAGTTGCCCTTCTATGGCATTCACCTTTCTATGGCATTCACCTAGTATGCCAGGTGAATGGCAAAGTAATAGATAATCGAGACATGATGAAAAGAAATGAGTGATCATCCTTTTTAATTACCCGTACCCTTGGTAGGTCTTTTAACTATAGGAGCATAGAATTCAAAAGTCAAAAGATTTTATACCCTCGTGAGGATATAATGTTTATTTACTCCCACTAGTAAAACCGAATATGTGAGTCCTTTTAAGACTACAAATTTTAGGGATGTAGCCTCTTTAACCCATAGACTAACCTGAATAAAAAAAGAGGTCCTAATTGGACTCACTATGTACTAAAAAAAAAAAGTCTCAAGATTGAATAAACACCATCCAAGTTTTGAAAGACAAGATATAAATATAAAACAAAAAATCTCGAAAAATTAAATATTTTTTCTCTTGAAAATAATCATCTAGTGATTCTTAGATAGTTCCCAAACTTCCCAACCTAAAAAAAACCAAATAGGTCTTTTAACTGACGGGAGTGGATGCCAAGTATATGCTCTCACGGGGGCATAATATACATGTTGTTTCCAAAATGACTCCAGTTAGGGAAGCCCCCTGGATTAAAGTCGTACCTTTAAAACCTCCAGGCAATGGAAGAATCCACAATGGCCTCATGTTTAATTTTGGCGTCTCAATGTAAAATTTTTAATTTTAAAAATGGGAAAATGGATGGTCCAGATAATGTGCTATAATGTACACTCTTTTTAGAGTTTCAACTCCACTGTCTTAGATCAAAGGTCAAGATGATTAACTAATAGGTGTTAGAAGTACACTTTCAACAGGGTTTCACGTTGTGGCTTTACTTTTGAATCATAAGGTCTAGGGATACAAACTTTTTCTTTTGTACATAAAACCATGAGTTTTCAAAATGGCTGCATATAGTAGTTAGTGTACACGGTAGACTTTACAATAAAAGGCAAGGATGCGCATTACAATCCTACCACAAAATGCATTCTTCGCACCGGAAAAGTCTATAATGGTCTGAAAATCAATTTGACAGGTAACTATATTATTTGAAGCTTAAAAAACGGTGGAAACAAAATAAATCAGTGAATAATTGAGAGTCTAGATAACACATGTTCTAATATCCTTTAGGCCTTCAAATCTTATTCTTTGTAGAAAAAAGTTTATATAAGGTTGCAACAGAAAAATGTAGAATTAAAGATACACCTAAAATATCTATCGGAAAAGGTTGTTTTAATCTTGAAAAGCCCTCTAATTAGTTATCTCGACTTATAAATATGGAAAAAAAAAAAACGATTTTGAATCCTAGAAATAGTGTATCTTGCAACACATTATCTAAACCGTCCATTTTCAAGATTTTTATAGGTTTATAGATTTACTTGATTTCAACCATTTTTGGAGTTTAAAAATTTAGAAATAGATTTTGAGATACTCCTAAGAATTCATTGCTATGAAAAAATATGGAGGTGCACCTTAATTGGATTGTTTAAATTTGCGACCTTATACAAACCACACCCTTCTTTTTATATCCATAATTATTATCTGATCACTTTGAAGTTGTTTTTTTTTTTTTTTTGCATCATATCGGCCATTTCCTACAATTGTCCACGACTTCATCTATTATGGTAAAGCAAGGCTCTTAGTTTAGTTAACCTTCTCCTTTCAAAATTATTAGAATATTTAAAATATAAAGCATGTCTATTGCCAAGATTTAAATCTAAAGCATGCTACTCCAAATTTCTATCTTTTACTTGGATATAGGCATAAAAAGAAATATATACAACACGACCGTTTATCTTTTACTTGGATATAGGCATAAAAAAGAAATATATACAACACGACCGTTTACTTTTTGTATAAAGAGGTCACAATTAATTTTATATGTTAGATTTAAAATTGGATCAAAGTTCATAAAAAATAATTTCATAACTTTGCAACATCCTCTGACTTGACCTTTGATAGCTGCGATTGATTGCAACCTCTGTATTACAATGATAAACGGTTTTATAATAGACAATGCCAAATATAAAGCAGGTCCATTTTCAAGCTTTAAATCTACAGCATGTCCAAAATTTCTCTAAACTAACTTGCATTTTAGAAAGAAAATGTAGTAGTCTTCCCAAAAACTCAAAGCAACCAAAAATCCTGAGTGACCTCAAATGATCTCTCTTCTTTGCGTTATCTTTCATTGTAGATGAGCTTTAATATCATAAAATTTTTAACGAGATCATTTGTTTCTATCGATCATTTCAGGACTAACGCCTATTACTTTTGCTCAATTCCTGTGAACATTGCATTCATATATGCTAACATTTTTTCACAATAAAAGATTATTTATCTCATCAGATTTGTCTGTTCAATTGACCTCATTACGAAATTCCCAACAAAATAAATCATAATCGAATTTAGAACATATAAAAGAGTAAATTAATAAATAAAAACATTCCCAAAACTCAAAAACCATAGTATTAGGGCATATAATTAGGGCTGTTGAGAGAGGTTGAAGCAGTGTTCGTAAAATCGAACCGGAACGGTTAACCGGATATGGGTCTGGAAGCGGTTTAACCGGCCTAACTGGTAAACCAGCCGATTCAACCACTCTAACCGGGCAAGTCTCGGATGGTCAAAAAAGTGTTGAAAAAAATATAAAAATATAAAAAAAAATCTACTAAAATATGAAAAATATATAAATAATTATTAAAACAAAACACATTCAAATGAATTTGAAAATTAATCCATTTTATATTTTTCAAGGGCTAGGATTTTAACCTATTTTATATTTTTTAAGGGCTATTTTAAAATTTTTCTAAAAAAGATGGGAAAATATAAAAGTGAGAATGACCAAAACCATTTTTAATCTTTACCATATTGTAAAAATATTTAAAAATGCATTACAAATCAAAGTTTTTATTTTTTCGAATTTATATATTTTTTTTTTGAATTTTTTTTTTTTAAAATACCGATTGATCACCCTAACCGTCCAAAACCGAAATCAACCACAGACTGATTCCGATCTAACAGAACAGTTAGCAGTTAGATGAGATAATTTTGCGAACAATGGGTTGAAAAGAGAGCTATCAGGACATGCTCAGGGCAGTTGAGAAAAAGAGAGACAGCTATCAAGGCACATGATTGAGGTCGTTGAGAGAGAGAGCTATCACGGCAGTAGGGCACATGATTAGGGCAGTTGAGAGCGAAAGGAGAGAGGGATTATTGGTAGGAGCGTAGGGAAATATGTGATTTGTGATTCCATAAAACCTAGCCTCAGATTCAGATTCGTAGTGGATAACATAGCGGCCCCCGCAAATACGTTGTTCCTCGCCGTACGGATATATGCATTGAGTGGGGTAAAGATGTCTTGTTTGGTATAATTGAGAGTACAATACGGTTTGCGTTGGCCAGTGAGAGAGAGAGGAGCTCCAAAAATATGAGCTGAGAGGGGAGCATTTTCATAAGATACTTTTTTTCTTTTTCTAATTTATTTACGGGAAAAGTTTATATAGAGCCGAGGCTCTAAACAATCAAATTTGAACCCATCTCAAAAATTTCATTAGAAGAAGTTGTTTTGATGGTCAAATATCCTCAACATGATCATCTCGACATCAAGATGCATGGACATGAGAAAAAAATAGATTTCAAGTTTTGAAAATAGTTTATTTTGTAATGAATTTTTGGACTATCAATTTTTAATATTTTCAAGTTTTCATAAATGTGTCGATCTACACTATTTTTGAAGCTTTAAACTTTATAAATAGAGATGAAAATATATTTTAAAGCCATCACTAAGATTTCTAGTATTGAAACCACATTTCTTGATACTATTTAAAAGTAGGATCTAATTCGATTGTTTAGAGCCTAGGCTCTATACAAACCATACCCTTTATTTATTAGGATGTAGATGCTAAAAAAAAATTAGAAAAATAATGTAGGTTTACTGATGGTTTAAAAAATATTGGGGAAAAACATCTAGAAAGTTGGGTCAAAGGGGCCATCTACAATTTTCCATTTTGATTTTATTTTTTTATATATAAAAAATCTGAAATAACCAATGAACATTATTAGAATTAGCCGAGTCAGCTTGGTTCAAGTGGTAACCAATTCTGCCCGCTAATTTAATTTTTAAAACAAAATTTTTCCGGATGGCTAATTTGAGCTATTCCACCAACTGAGTGAGCTCTATTTGACTTGAGCAAAGGAACGGTTTATGAGAGGAGTGACTTTCCATAACAAAGTGCTCCTTCCTATGTGGTCCGTAGGATATGCTACCACATTTCATAGGGTTATCACCGATTCTCCATCATAATGGTTGGTGATGGAGGGGAGTAGCTCAATAGCTCAATTCAATATAAGGTTCGATTGGTTAGGTTAATAGGTGTTATGACATGACATTTTTAGTTCCATTTCTACCTTAAATAAAGTGACCCTTTCCCATTATTCCACCTACAAAAAAAAAAAATATAAGAATTCAAAGCACTACTTTCTCTACCGAATTGAAAAGTGTTTGTGGGTAGTTCCATTTTTCTCTTGTATGACATGTTGACATATCATTACACCTAAACACAAGTGTGTTTTGTATCTGTCTAAATTTTTCTAAAAAGGACACCATGTAATTGCCAAGCATATAGGATATGTCTACCATTTAGACACATTATATCTCTCATTTGTTATAACATATAATATGTACTCGCTGAGAATTGAGAATTGAACCCACAACCATTTGAAGCAATGCCCAAAATAGTAATCACTGTGTGATTCATTTTAATTATTTATTAAAGTGGGATATATCTATACTACATTATTGTGTGATTCATTTTAATTATTTATTAAAGTGGGATATAACTACACTACATTATTAAGCAGGTAAGAGGTTGGTGGACTCATGTCTATGTTAAGAGAGAAGATAGGGTAAGGAATCCTAGCGTTAGAGTATGGTACTTAAGAATGAAAAACAGAAAAAAATCTCCAATTTTCGAAATTCACATAGGAATGAGTTAGTAATTATATTTTAAAAAATCAAAATAATGAGAGAGATAGAGAGGTAGATGGAGAAAAATAGGAATATACTATAATTCCATTATTTTTGGAATTAGAAAAGGTGATAGATATTCTAAGTTTTAGAAATTTATAAAGGAATTACGTAACTAAAAAGAAGATAGAGAGAGATAGAGAGGTACATAATTATGAAGTGAAATACTAGGATTTTCATGATTTTTAAGAAACTTAGGGCCTGTTTGGGTACATGGATTCTAATGTATGGATTCCTAATATCTTGGATATTGTCAAAATCTACCGTTTGGATTGTTTAATGACTATGACACTTAAAATCAGGAAAATCAAATTCATGGAAATAAGACCTCCTTTTCCATGATGTCATTTCCACACTAAAACCGGTTTTTTTGCATTTCCAAGGCCCATGGATTTCATACATTGGCTCCCTTGACCCGAAACATAGGGAGCATTTGGTACGGATGAAAATTTTAGAGAGATAAAGTACCTAAATTTTTTTTTAAAAAAAACTATCTCAAAATTTTTAAAGAGAAAAACTATCTCAAATTTTAACTTTTAGAAAGAGAAAGTATGTTAAAATTTGAGAGAGTGAAAGAATGTTAAAATGTTAGAGAGAGAAAGTACCAAATTTTTTTAGAGAGATGAACTATCTCAAAATTTTAGAGAGAGAAACTATATCAAATTTTAACTTTTAGAAAGAGAAAGTATGTTAAAATTTTAGAGAGAGAAAGTATGTTAAAATTTTAGAGAGTGCAAGTACCAAAATAAATTATAGAGATAAATTACTTCAAAATTTTAGAGAGAGAATCTATCTCAAATTTTAAGTTTTAGAGAGAAACTATCATATTTTAGAGAGAGAAAGTACATACAAATTTTTAGAGAAAGAAACTATCTCAATTTTTTAGAGAGATAAATTATTTCAAAAATTTTAAAGAGAAAATTTCATATTTTAATTTTTAGATAGAGAAACTATATCAAATTTTAGAGAGAGTATCTAAAAATTTTTAGAACAAGAAACTATCTCAAAAAAATTTGGAGAGAGAAACTATATAAAATCTTAAGTTTTAGATAGAGAAAGGATTCGTAAAATTGTAGAGAGAGAAAGTATTATTAAACTTTTAGAGAAACTTTTATAAATTTTAGAAAGAGAAACCGCGAAAAAAAATTTAGAGAGAGAAACTATCTCGAATTTTTAATTTTAAAAAGAGAAATTATATTAAAATTTTAGAAATAGAAATCATATGAAATTTTAGAGTGATAAACTACCTAAGAAATTTTAGAGAGACAAAACTATCCCAAAATTTTTGGAGATAAACTATCACAAAATTTATGTTTTAGAGAGAAAAAGTATATTAAAATTTTTGAGAGATAAACTATATCAAATTTTAATTAAAGAAAGTACATGAAATTTTTAGATAGATAAACTAACTCAAAAAAATTAGAGAGAGAAACTATCTCAAAATTTAATTTTTAGAGAGAAAAAGTATCCCAAATTTTGAACTTCAGATGGAGAAAGTATATCAAAGTTTAGAGAGACACCATATCAAATTTTAAAGAGATAAACTATTTCAAAATTTTAGAGAGAGAGAAACTATCTCAAACTTGAAGTTTTAGAGAGAGAAAGTATCTTAAAATTTCAGAGAGTAACTATCTCAAATTTTAGAGAGAGAAAGTACATAAATTTTTTTATAAAAAAAAACTATTGCAAAATTTTTAGAGAGAAATTATCTCAAAATTTAACTTTTAGAAAGAGAAAGTATATTAAACTTTGAGAGAAAAACTATATTATATTTTAGAGGGAGAGGAACCACTTAAAATTGTTTAGAGAGAGAAACCATCTCAAAATTATTGAAGATGGGAACTATCTCAAGTTTTAAGTTTTAGAGAGAGTATCTTAAAATTTTAGAAGAGAAACTATGTTAAATTTTAGAGAGAGTAAAGCACCTAAAAATTTTAGAGAGAGAAATTATCTCAAAATTTTTAGATAGACAATTTCAAATTTTAAATTTTGGATAGAAAGTATATTAAATTTTAGAGAGACAAACCATATCAAATTTTAGAGATACACTATTCCAAACTTTGAGTTTTAGAGAGAGAAAGCATATAAAAATTTTAGAGAGAGAAATTGTTTCAAGTTTTGTTACCAAACAATGGATATAGAAGTGATTGCAAGGAATCCATAAATTTTGTATAGTTTATCCAAACAAGAGATTTGAGGATTTCATGAGAAAAATCATTGGTATTAAAAATCCATAAATTTTCCCTGGATTTCAAATATCTAAGATTCCTAATTTCCTCCTATGCGAACGGGCCCTTAGATAATATTGTGTTTCCTATTCTTTTTATCTTATTTGTAATTTTCATGGAAGTTTAGTAAACCTGATCCATCTTAATCACATAAAGGGGAGGCAAAGAAGGAACCGGTAGATAAGATGAGAGTGTGCTTCCCTATTCCTCGCTCTTGGTTCAGCTCTTACTGGGTTCAAGAGATTCAATTTTCCTGGATTCTTTTTGTTTGTTATCCCTACTTGATAATTCAAGGTTCCATAATTTGCATAATTAACAAATAACCGATGTAATGCATACTTTTTTTCAATGGTACAGTGGTAAAGATCATATGGCTTTTTATTGGAAGTGGTTTTTCAGGTTGTTATTTTATGTTAGTGTTGTAATTTCGATTAAATTTGATATGCTTTGAGTTAGGTACTCATTTGGGTAACGTTGGATAAGCAATCAGAGCCTAAATGGTAAAAGTAAGTTAGTTTTTTATTTTGAATAAATTCAATTAGTAAATTGTTTGATGTAGTAGAGCTATTTGTTAGGATAGTTTCCGTAGAAGCTATTAGCTGGATTTTAAGAAGATTTGATAGATATAGAAGGGGAGCAAAAAGTTGTACATAGAATCCAAAACAGTCAACGAAAAAAACACTCCTTGCTGTGAAATTGAGGTTACCCTCCTCGAATAGCGAATTGAACTGGTTTTCCTTATTATTTTCTGCAAAAAAGTTGCTTGATCATTATCATTTAGTATCAGAGTAGACTTTGAACCTGTGGTGAGAAATCACGCAAATGGAACTAGATAACAAGAAGCCAAGTGACTTGAAATGGAGATCAAACAAATCAAAGAGAACAATCAAAAAGCACGGTGAGGCTCTCTAGGAAATTCAGTAGTTGTTGCCTGGCATCAACCTCAAATATGAGCATCATCGGCTTCTCTAGCTAATCATCAACCTAAAATGGTGGACTTGAATGTGGCTACACCAGCGTGAATGATAACAACTGCTAGAATCGCTCCAACAAGGTATGCAAAAGTTGATTTTTAAAGTTTGATGGAGAGGAACCCTTGGGGTGGGTAGATAGAGTTGAACAATTTTTTTAATAAAGCACCCAAAAAGGGCAGAAAGTGGCCTTGGCCTCCATCCACCTAGAGAAGAAGGCACTCCAGTAGTAACATTGGTTCAAAATGGTCACCGGATTAGTACCATGGAGAGAGTTCGTCAGGGTTCTATGCACAAGGTTTGGGCCCACCCTTATGAAAATTTTGTTGGTACGCTTTGCAAGCTAAAACACACCTCACCTCCATTGTTAGCGCGTACCAAAAACAATTCGAGCATATCTGATGAGCAGGACAATGGGACTTCCTGATGACTTCAACGTCAATTGTTTTATCAGCGGAGTTAGGGAGGACTTTCGGTTAGGAGTGTAGATGTTTCGGCCTACAAATGTCACGCAAGCTATCAACTTAGCACGACTACAAGAAGAGCATGCTGATATTTTGAACCGGTGCAAATGGTTCGGAATGGCCAAAACTAATGCCCCATTGGCTAGCATCGGCATCTCAAAAGTGGCTATCATACTAGCTAAACCACATTGTACGACGGGGCTCCACTGATCAGACAGCTCTAACTAGTTGAGATGAAGGAGCAAAGGGATCGAGGGCTATGCTACAATTTTAATGAAAAGCATGCCCCAGGCCACCGTTGCAAAAGACAATATACTTGCTTGATGTCGCAGATGTTGAGATTGTCCATGGAAGTGGTGATGAGGCCGATGTCGAACAAGAAGACGTCCCCATTGACAACGAGAAGGACCCAATTGTTTCCGTGAATGCCATATCTGGGTCAACTTCAACCCAAACCATGAGAGTGCAAGGTTTTATCAAACGGCAACATATTGTTGTTCTTATAGATTCAAGAAGCATACATAATTTTCTAGACCCCGAAGTTGCTAAAAGAACCGGTTGTCTAGTCCAAGTTGCCTCGGCCTTGGATGTAGTTGTAGCTGACTGTGGAAAACTAATTAGAAATGTCGTCTGCAAGGATCTCAAATGGGTGATGCATGACACCACTTTCCAAGCTGATATGCGGCTGCTGCCACTCGGCAGATGTGATTTGGTCTTGGGAATACAATGGCTAGTTACATTTGGCACCATACTATGGGACTTCTCACGACTACAGATGGATTTTACCCTTGACGGAAATAAATACCCCTTACGCAACCCTACTGCACACCCAAGTTTCACTTAGACCTAGGGTGAGTTGTGTTATAAGGAACGACTCGTGCTAGAAACTAAGTCACCCCTAAAATTTTAAGTGTTACAATAATTTCACTCTAGCACAGAAGGAGGACATTCAAGAGTTCATAAGATACAACAGAGGGTGGCAAGATCATTTTATTGGTGAGTGATGCAGCACGATGTTTGCAAGTTTTTGCTGAGTGTGATACTTGTCAAAGGTACAGGGGGGAAACTGCGGCTACAGGTACAATGCAACCTTGCCCATTCCAGATCGAGTTTGGACATAAATCTCCCTAGATTTTATAGAAGGGTTGCGGGTCTCTTTTGGGAAGAGTGGAATTTATGTTGTGGTTGACCAATTGAGCAAATATGCACATTTCATTCCGTTGTCTCACTCGTATTCAACTATAACAGTAGCCCTAGCCTTTCTAGACAACAATTTCAAGTTACATAGGATGCCAAGGTCAATCATGAACGATGATGATCCTGTCTTCATTAGTCAATTTTGACAAGAATTCTTTCGATTGCAAGGGACACAACTACAAATGAACTTGTCTTATCATCTGTAAACTAACGATCAAATAGACTGTCAGTTGTTGTCTCGAGACATATTGGCGATGTGTCACTAGGGACAAACCTAAATATTGGGCCAAGCGGCAGCCATTAGCAAAGTGGTTGTACAACACTGCAACTCACATCTCCACCTAAATGTCTCCATATGAAGTGGTTTATGGCCAGCCACCTCCGGCAATGATACCGTATGTCGTAGGAGCTACTAATGGTAATGATGTGGATAGAAGTTTGATAAACTCAAGAGGTTGTTCTCCAACTTCTAAAACAGAATGTGGAAGGGACCCGAAACTGTATAAAGCAACAAGCAGATCGTCACCTTTTAGAACGCGAATTTGAGATTAGAGACCTAGTTTATCTTTGTTTACAGCCATATCGTCAATCTACGATGGCAGTTCGCCATGCCATGAAGTTATCGGTGAGCTATTAAGAAGGGAAATGGTTTGATAGGGCTACAACCCTATCAAAATAAATAAATATTTACATAATAACTCATCAAATATTGGAATTCCAGCATTAGAAAACCTTTATATCGATCATCTCAACTTGAACATTATAGTTGTGAAAAAAATTAGGACTTCAAACTCCAAAAAATAGGATATATACTAACAAATTATCTTAGACTGTCCATTTCACACTAAAAACAAGTGTTTAAAGATTTACAAGATCTATACAATTTTTTTAGTTTCAAATTTTATTGTCAGTCTTGAAGATCGATTTTAGAGCCATCATGGAGATTTTTGTTGCCGAAAGTGCTTTCTAGACGTGGATTTGAGGTGATGCTTTCCGTTATTATGACTATACTTGTCCTTCTCAGCATTAAGGAAGAAGAATTTATGCAAAGATTGGATACCAATTTTAAAAAATTTCATACGTATTTATTAATAAGATTATACTTTTCAAAATTATTAGTGGCCAATGCTTTAAAAGTTTTTATTAACAAAAGCTTCGTCTTGTTTAATGAATTTTGGTAAGGTTTGATTTATTATTTCTCAAATTTTATGAACTTTTTATTTATAATTACTATACTGCAAATTATTTTTAAAAGTTTTAAAGAAATTTCATATTTTGAATTACAAACTTTTATGATTTTAAATTTTATTTTAACTTTGCTAGAGACGATTGATATTAGTACTTCACAACCTCAATGAATTTTCCTATAATCTAATGCAAGTGAGTAATCATTGTGCCTATTTATATGGTTTGTAATTTTTTATATTTTTCAATGGGAAAATATCTTCCTAACCCCTATTTTGAGGTTCCATTTCTCAAGAAACCCAAGAATTTAAACTATTTCTTGTGGCATAAAGTCTCTATCTTTTCTATCTTCCTACCCCCTAGACCCTTTTGACCATACATTATTGACCTAAACATTTTGTAAAATGACACCATCTCTATCTCTGTCAAAATATGTATCTCTCCCCTCTCTCTCTCTCAAACTTTGTCTCTCACCTCTCTCATCCTCTCTTTCTTTCTGTTATTTAGACAAGAGGAGCAAGTAATCTTTTTCAATAAAAAACTAACCAACACCAAACCTTACTTCCAATTCAATCCATTCTCTCTCTCCTGACCCACTATTTTTTTCTCTCTTTCTCTACAACATCCATAAGCCCACTTTGAGGTGCATGGGGCCTCTGTTATTTGGGCAAGAGGAGCAAGTAATCTTCTTCAATAAAAAACTAACCAGCACCAAACGTTACTTTCAATTCAATCTATTCTCTCTCTCCTGACCCGCTACTCTTTTTTTTCTCTCTTTCTCTGCAAAGCCCACTCTATTATTTTATTTTATTTTTTTCTCCCTTTCTCTACAACATCCATAAGCCCACTATGAGGTGGATGGCGCCTGAAAATTCAAGGAGGAGGGAGCATGTCACCGCCTCTGATAGATCAGAGAGAAATTAGGAGGAAACAGGTCACGACCTCTGATATATCAGAGAGAAATTTCAGAGGTCGTGACCTGTTCCCTCCTTACTTTTTTTTCTCTCCTTTTCTCTGCAACATCCACTTCTCTGCAACATCCACAAGCTCACTTTGATGGCTCCTAAATATTTAAAAAGAGGGAGCAGGTCACTACCTCTGATCGATCAGAGAGAAATTAAGAGGGAACAGGTCACCGCCTCTAATCTATCAGAGAGAAATTGCAAAGGTCGTGACCTGTTTCCTCCTTTCAAAAATTTCAGGCGCCATCCACCTCAAAATTTTTAAAAAGAGGGAGCAGGTCACCACCTCTGATAGATCATAGAGAAATTAGGAGGGAATAGGTCACGACGGCTATATATCAAAGAGAAATTGCAAAGTCCGTGACCTATTCCCTCCTTTTAAAAATTTCAAACGCCTTCCACCTCAAAATTTTTAAAAAGAGGGAGCAAGTCACCGCCTCTGATAGATTAGAGAGAAATTAGGACCCAATAGGTCACAGACTCTGATATATTAGAGAGAAATTGCAGCGACCGTGACCTGTTCCCTCCTTTCAAAAATTTCAGGCACTATCCACCTCAAAGTGGGCTTATGAATGTTGCAGATAAAGAGAGAGAAAAATGACTTTATAACCAAGAGACCATATATCAGAGTCCGTGACCTGTTAAAAATTTCAGGCGCCATCCACCTCAAAGTGGGCTTGTGGATCTTACAGAGAAAGAGAGAAAAAAACGATTGTACAACCAATAGACCATATATCAAAGGCCGTGACCTGTTCCCTCCTTTTAAAAATTTCAGGCACCATCCACCTCAACGTAGGCTTATGGATGTTGCAGAAAAACAGAGAGAGAGAGAGAGAGAAAAAAAAAAATAGTAGGTCAGGAGAAAGAATGGATTGAATTGGAAGTAAGGTTTGGTGCTAGTTAGTTTTGTATTCAAGAAGATTACTTACTCCTCTTGCCCAAATAACAGAGAGAAAGAGAGGATGACACAGGTGAGAGAGATTTTTTAGAGAGAGAAAGACGGAGTTTTCAAAGAGAGGGAGTTTTCAGAGAGAGAGGAGGGAGAGATACGGAGTTTTAAGAGAGATAGAGATGATGTCATTTTACAAAATGTTTAGGTCAATAATGTATAATCAAAGGGGTCTAGGGGGTAAGAAGATAGAAAAGATAGAGACTTTATGCCGTAAGAAATAGTTTAAATTCTTGGATCTCTTGAGAAATGGAAGCCAAAAATAAAGGATAGGGAGATATTTTCCCTTTTTCAATCTAGAGAGTTCTTTTTTATAGTTGGTGCTTTTGATCCGTGTGCAACACGTTTCTTATTAGTGGAAAATAAAGCTCAAGCTATATGGGAAAGGGTGCACTTTGTATGGAGCCGAGGCTCTAAACAATCAAATTTGAACCCACCTTCAAATAGTATCGAGAAATGTAGTTTCAATATTGAAAATCTTTGACTAGCTTTAAAATATATTATTATCTTTAAATATAAAATTTAAAGCATAAAAAACCGTGTAGATCAAAAATATCTATGAAAACTTGAATAACTTAAAAATTTACAGTCCAAAAATACATAACAAGATGCACTATTTCTAAAACTTGAAATCCATTTTTTTCTCAAATCTAGGCATCTTGATGTCAAGATGATCAATTTAAGTATATTTGAGCATCAAAACAACCTCTTCTAGTGAAATTTTTTTGAGGGACGTTCTAATTTGATTGTTTAGAGCCTAGGCTCTATATAAACTTTTCCCTAAGGGAAATGCAAAGCATTATTGCAAGTGCATTATTTCAATTGAGTAAATATTAGTCAAAAGTAAAAAATTATTGCATTATTGAAGTACAATTACTGAAAGTCAAAATGAAATAATTCTTTAGTACACTGACGTTGTCGCAGGTGCATTATTGTACTATACACAATCATCTATTTAAACCCTTCCCATTTCAACTGATCTACCCCAAACAAAAAAAGAAAGAAACCATTTTCATTTCCTCTCTACACAGTAGTTCCAACCATGGCTGCGGCATTCTCAGTACCTTCCCTGGTGAGCGCAAAAAGCTTTTACTTCTCTGTTTTGCTTCTCTCTCTCTCTCATGTGATGTTGTTCAGCAAAGAAAATAGTTAGGGTTGTAGCTAAGTGGAGGGCTTTTGATACCTTGAAAGACCAGCTCTCATTGTAAACCAACAATGAGAGATTCAGAAGCAAGTTTATCAATTTCGCCTGTTGGGTAGTCAGGAATCATATACCAAGTCTACTCCTATTAGATCATATCTGCTTGTTCTAAAGCCATGCATTGAACTCTGAGCTAGCTGTAATAATGTATTAAATTTGAAAGATTTTCTGTACCAAATTCTTCGTAAAAACAGACCATCACATCTATTGAGATGATGGACAATAATTGCTAGGGGATGCAACCAGTCTACAACTGGTTCTAACATATGAAAAAAAACATACCATCACATCCATTAAAATGATGGACAATAATTGCGATCCATTAAAATGATGGACAATAATTGCGAGGGTATGCAACCAGTCTACGAGGTAATTGGTAATGGACAGGGTGTCTCATCATATTTGGGTGGTCTATGAAATTTCGTAGTCCCTGGATTATTTACTATAAATTCTCATAAATGTACGTTGGACTTCGACAATGACCTATACGAGGATGGTCTTGAGGGTCAGACTGTCTAACTCTTTTATGAAATTGTACATCCCATGGTCCCTCCATCTTTTTCCAACCTGCAAATTGGATGATGCTGACACTTATGACCATACAGAACAATGACCATACCGATCATTCTTTTCCTATTGACATGCATGATTTTGATTTCAAATCATTCTTTTCCTATGATTTGATTTCAATGTAGGTGATGGTAAGTTTTTTTCCATATGTTAAAGCAGGTGTTTAAAAATTCACCAATCCGGTGTTTAAAAATTCACCGATCCTATCCAGTGTGATCCATATCAAGATATGTGATCCATATCAAGTATCTGGACACAAATTCTTTCTACACGAAATCAGATATGTGATCCATATCAAGTATCTGGACACAAAAATTCTTTCTACACGAAAGCATTCATACAGCTTGCTCACGACATGTTCATGCATCTCTAATGGGTAAACTTCATTATATATTAACTTAACCTTCCTTGTATTTTCAATGTGGGACAATCTTTGTTCCGGGTCTCAACCAATCAAATTAGCGTGCATATTAAATGAATTGAGCGTGCATATTAAAGTCGCGTGCAACAAGTCATTTTATAATAGCATATCTCGTAACCTTCATTTTAAATTAATGTGCATATTAAATGAGCATGCCATTAAATTTTATGAACCTTAGAGTCATTTTAAATGAATGTCATTAATTTATAAACATTAATATGTCTTGATCCCAAAAGCGTGTCATATCGTCTCACTAACACTTTTTTCTTAATTAAATGCTAGCGTGCCAAATTTTTTATTGCCTCATCAACACATTTTTTTAATTAAATGCTAGCGTGCCAAATTTTTTATTGCCGCATCAACACAATTTTTTAATTAAATGCTAGCGTACCAAATTAGAAAATGGCCACACAAATTTTTTTGCTATGTCCTAGTAAAATGGTTTTTTCGATAGATTTTATTACCATTTAGTTATTATTATTATTATTAGTTAGCTATTGCGCATGTTGTTGATAGGCTTTTTTTATATTTTTTTAATTTTGATATCTTTATTTTTCATTTTGTTGGGTGATTTTTTTTAATATCATAACAACAAAATTTATTAAATTTTGGGGTTTTATTTTTAATTTTAATCATATGATATAGAAGTATTTTCTAATAATTTTTTTAATCGTGTTTATTATAATATTATAATTAATAATTACATGATACCCAAATCTTGTATTTTATTTATTAATTTATTTACATTATAAATTATGTAATGCATTATTTTTATTATAGTTGTAAATAAGATTTTTAAAATTAGATGACATTATAAAACATTTAGATTGGTTCTTATTTTTTAAATCATATACTTATATTGGTTTTTATATAAAATATTTGCATATAGCTAAAAAAAAAATAGAAGTTATTAATGTAATATCTCCATTTCATATTGGATTCCTAAAAAACAATATTTACAATGATTTTAGGCTGAATCCAATCGTTTCGGTCGATTCCCAATCTGAATCGCTGATTCACCGATCCGAGGCACCGATCCGTTTTTTAAACCATTGTTTAAACGATTTTGTGGTTTTTGTTTAACCAGTGGTTCAAAAAACAGATCGGTGCCCCAGATTGAGCACTCCAAAAACCCATCTGGATCGATGAATCGACGGCTTGGATCTGGAATCGACCGAATATGTCAGATTCGGCAATAAAAAAATCCAAAAAAATTATCAAAAATCATTATAAATGTTTTCTAAGAATCTAATAAAAAATGGGGTACTACATTATTAACTTTCATTTTTTTTATCAATATGCGAATATTGATATGTTTTTTCCCTATATGAACTTATGTTAACCACTAAATTTACATCACACAAAAGAAAAATCATAAAATTGTCATAGATAAAGTATATAATCAAAATGGATTAAATCGATAAAAAAATGGCCACCAAAATATCGAATCGGCGGAAAAATCTAATCCACTAAAGAAAAACCCAAATTATTACAACCTAACTAACTAAATCCAAAATTATTACAACCTAACTATAATATTATATACTGAAATTGAAATTGTTAGTTTACATTTTATAATTATTTTACTGTACAAATAATAACAAATCGAAAATATCTTATAATATCATCTAATTTAAAATATATTATTGACAATTGTAAAAAAAAATTAGTACATTACATAATTTATAATGCAAATTAATTAATAAATAAAATACAGGATTTGGTTGTCAATGTAGAATTTATTAACATGCATACCAATTTTCAAAATAACAATTTAATTTTTCAAAAATCTAATTTTTTAGGTTCCTAGAATAAATTTAGTGGAAGAGATTGTTAGTAGAGAGAGAAGGAGAGATTTCAAAAGGCCTCATTATATGAACCCTATCTTTAAATTAATATTCCTAAATTTATGTTAAAGATCACCATGTTATAAAAATAAAAAAATATAATTAGACGATTTATTCCTAAATAAAAAAAAAATCTAATAGGCATTTATATATGAGAGAAAAAAAGCTAACATGCTTCAAGCCTATATTGTATTACCATGTATTACCTTTTTCAAGCCTATATTGTATTACCTTTACCTATCTAATTTAAGCTTGCGATAATTGCAGCTCAAATACGTGCTTGAAAAACATGATACCTGTTGTCTTACCTTTTATTTATTTTTTGACAAAAAATACTTGTATTACTTCTTTTTTTCTTTTTTCTTAAGAAGATCGTGCTGCCCAAGTACGTTCTATTTTTTTTTTGATAAAAAAATAAGATGGTACTGCCCAAGTTCGAACTAAGGACCTTTAGGGTGTAAGATGCACATGATAACCGACTACACCACAACACCACTTGTATTACCTTTTATAATAAAGGGCTATATTGTATTACCTTTTCAAGCCTATACCATATTATTTTTTATTCACAATATGTACCATGCTCAAATCCCACTTCGAAAAAATAAAAGAAATTTAACGTGAATAAAGCCTCCTCAATACATTATTTTATAGCATGCTTGTAAAGCATGATGAAGCATGTGAGAGCGTACCCTCCCAAGGCAATACTCGGTTTTATGACACCATAATACCGATTTTGTGTGCAGGCATGGCCGGATCCCGTTTTGTAGTTGGATTCGGAACCACCCAGCCGATACCCGATTCCGGATCGAATTGGCGTTTTTTTTTAACACTGGTTAAAACATAGGATCATGTATAAAATCCCCACATGTGCATACGAGTAGATAAGATGATTCTCTTAAGTTCTGAGCTATATGCATATATTTGTAAATAATCCTAGTTTTTTGAAATGGTTGCTAGATGACAGACGAGGAGGGGAGGTTCGAGGCAGAAATCGCTGAGGTGCAGTCATGGTGGAGCTCTGAGAGGTTCCGGCTGACCCGCCGCCCCTACACTGCGAGAGAGGTGGTGGCATTGAGGGGGAGCCTGAGACAAACCTATGTATCAAACGAGCTCGCCAAGAAGCTTTGGCAAACCCTAAAAACCCACCAAGCAAACAAGACAGCCTCGAGGACCTTTGGTGCCCTTGACCCTGTCCAAGTAACCATGATGGCCAAGTACCTGGACACTGTGTACGTGTCTGGGTGGCAGTGCTCATCCACCCACACCTCAACCAATGAGCCTGGCCCTGACTTAGCTGACTACCCCTATGATACGGTCCCCAACAAAGTTGAACACCTCTTCTTTGCTCAACAATATCATGATAGGAAGCAAAGGGAGGCTCGTATGAATATGAGCCGAGAAGAGAGGGCTAGGGAACCTAACATAGATTACTTGAAGCCTATAATAGCAGATGGAGATACTGGGTTTGGTGGTGCCACTGCCACAGTGAAGCTTTGCAAGCTCTTTGTGGAGAGGGGCGCAGCTGGGGTCCACATTGAAGACCAAGCATCTGTGACCAAAAAGTGTGGCCACATGGCTGGGAAAGTGTTGGTCTCAGTAAGAGAGCACATTAACCGGCTTGTGGCTGCTAGGCTCCAATTCGACATAATGGGGGTTGAGACTGTACTCGTGGCTCGCACCGATGCGGTGGCCGCCAACCTCATCCAAACAAATGTGGACCCAAGGGATCACCAGTTCATATTGGGGGTCACAAACCCTGATCTTAAGGGGAGAGCCTTGGCTACTCTCCTAGCAGAGGCCATGGCAGTTGGGAAAACTGGTTTGGAGCTCCAAGTCATAGAAGACGAGTGGTTGGCTAAGGCCGGCCTCATGACTTTCTCTGAATGTGTCATGAATGTGATAAACAGGTTGAATATTGGAGGGGAAGAAAGGAGGAGGAGATTGAATGAGTGGGAGATTGTCTTGGGGTATAATAACTGCCTCTCTAACGAGAAGGCTAGAGAGAGAGCGGAAGAGTTGGGGTTGAATGACCTGTTCTGGGACTGGGATCTGCCAAGGACCCGAGAAGGATTTTACAGGTTCAAGGGCTCAGTGATGGCGGCAGTGGTTAGGGGGTGGGCCTTTGCCCCTCATGCTGACCTCATATGGATGGAGACCTCGAGCCCTGACTTGGTTGAGTGCACCAAGTTTGCACAAGGGGTTAAGTCACTGCAACCTGAAATAATGCTTGCATACAACCTCTCTCCTTCTTTCAATTGGGATGCATTAGGGATGACTGATGCACAGATGAGGGATTTCATACCTCAGATTGCAAGGTTGGGCTATTGTTGGCAGTTCATAACTCTTGCTGGGTTCCATGCAAATGCACTAGTCATTGACACTTTTGCCAAGGATTTCGCAGGGAGGGGGATGCTTGCTTATGTGGAAAGGATTCAGAGGGAGGAGAGAGACAACGGGGTTGATACACTCGCGCATCAGAAGTGGTCTGGTGCTAATTATTATGACAAGGTGCTCAAGACAGTTCAGGGCGGTATTTCCTCAACTGCAGCAATGGGCAAAGGTAAGTACCCCACCAGCTCAAAGAATAGTTTTACCCTTCTCTTATCAAATCTCAAACTAAATTTCAGAATAATTAATTTCTTAAAAGGAGTTTTTCTTTTTCAATTGTGAAAATATCGATGGCTGATATGTGGAATTTCAGTAGCACTTCGATCTTCAATTTGAAGAATACTGGCACTACAAATATGCTAAAAAACTTTTCTTCAAATTTCAGTCAGAAATCATATCAATTCCATCCATAGTTCATTTTAAAACAGCTAATCAGTATATACGTGCTGACTGGAAATGTGATATTCCAAATCATGCTTTCACCAAAGGTTGAAATCTCACATCAATTTGTCTACGCAAGCAAATGCTCACTGCTACTTTAGAGACAGCAATAGTTCTATTTATGCCACTTTAAACTGTTTCTATTTATTTTGATCATTGCCATTTTCAATTTAATTATCGGTAATTTGCATGCAGGGGTAACTGAAGAGCAGTTCAAAGAAACGGGAACTAATAATGGAGCCATTTACATGAACGGAAGTGGAGAAGTGACTAATACCGGAGCCATTTACATGAATGGAAGTGGAGAAGTGATTGACTAGTCAAGAAGGTAGCAAGACTGATACAACCAAGATATTAGAGCCTAGGTTTAGTTTCATGTATTTTATCAATGGGTGGCAGAGATGCCGTTCTCTATTATTGTCACCGAGCCACCAATTGTTGACTATGGAAATATTATCAGTGCACTGAGCAATTCCTTCTTTTCATTTGGTCGACTCACCCATGTAAAACTGAGCCTCAAGTTTTACTTGCACAGCCAAAGACAGGGATTGTATAATAAGTAAATTGAGGAAATGCCAAAAGCACCTAAATATTGTTTGTGTGTGCATGTGTAGGGATTGGTAGCATAATCTATGCCACTTGCATCCATTATATGGTCGCTACCATCTTCTCAATGAGGTACCATTCGTCTGCCATTGGAAATGGTTCACACATTGAAGGATCCTTTCTACTAATTGTCATAAGAAACAGCCATTGGAGACCAACATGGGAATACAAAAAGTACATTGTACATATATACCTCTAAGAATAGTAAATATACAGAAAACAATTCAGCACAACCAGGTGACTAATACCGGAGCCATTCTTGGATCCTCTTTTATTTGAAAATAATGATTTGAATTGTGCTAGCCTCTGAGGACAGGGTACCTTAGAACACAATAATGACCAATAACTCCCAAGGGCGGCAATGTCAAACACGAATGAACAGTAAGTAGAGAAACTCTAATAACCTAATACATGAATTGAAACGCGTCACAATAGCATAAATTATCCTCAAGGAGATTATTGAAACCTCAAATCAACCTTTCAATGTTCTAACCAAGAGTGAATCGTCCATGACAAAATAGATTTACTTTCTTCTTTTCCATCATAACTTGAAATCCTAATATTGCCTATGAGTGCAACTGATGACTTAATCACATTCCAAGTTGCCCAAAGGACCATCTATTACACTACCACTATACTTCACACTTTAGTCACAAAATCAAAACAACATTTCATGACGGCTAAGATCAATGGGAACCATCCAAATACTAGAACGACAGGAGTTTCTTTACAAGGGATCATAGACCAGAAACAAAGTAGAAAAAGTGATTGTTGCAAGACTTTATTCCAGTTGATGGATATAATATAGCTAGCAAACCTACCATAGTATCAATGGGCGTAGAATCAATTACAGAACATTTTCTTACACAATACAATTTCAATAGTTAGATTTTAAGGAGCAAAGGTAGGCCAACCAGTTATAAAATATATTGGCCAATAAGGGAATGACAAGAACATAGAGAAACCGGTCAGTGTTTCTTATTATTTACAGTCACCATTTTACTATGTTGTTATAAAAAGTGTCCTCATGGCTTTTTCCTTTTTTATCCTTTCTGGGCAGGTAAGCTGGAACTTGGAGGTTGTCATGTTGCAAGCCCTATGCCAGGAGCAGAATCCCAAGTTCATTAATGCCAACCTTTCACACCAACTTTCATAATTAGTACCTAACAGATAAAGAAAGATCCTATAAAATTAATCAATGTTTTAAAATGTGGGATGCGACCGTATACGTTGGGGGAGTCGATGCGAAGATGTGGCTCGATGCGGTCCGGATGAGGGTGTATCGCTGCGATGTGGTCAATATATATAAAAAAATTCTAAAAAATCTAAAAAATTAGCTTAATACATAAAAAAATATATGGAGGTGATATATGTGATAGTAGGTATTTAGTTTATTCATTAACTCCAAAAGTATTATATGTCAGAGATTCTGTATCCACTATCCCCTAATAGAAACTAGAAACTTGAAACTAGCTTCATAAAACACTCAACAATCAACAACCACAAGCAAAAATTTGTATCGATTTCTTCACGGCTCTTGAAACCCTCGATTTGTTGTCACAACTTTGCCTAAACTTCCACAAATCAACACCCAAAGGATACAAATCAACACTCAAAAGGTACAAATCAACAACCATGCATCAATCAATACAAAAATCGAACAACTTCACAAAACAAATTTTCCACCATTTTTTTTTTTTTTATTCATTCAATCCAAAAAAAGCCAGGGATGTAGCTGAAAAATGAAGTTTGGGGGTTTACTACCCCCCCTTTTCGAGGGTCAAAAAGTCCTAAATACCCCTGCCTGAGGGGTTCATTTTCATAAAATTGTCAAACCGCATATGAGGGATTATGTGCCCTTTGCGGGATGCAGCCGAGAGATGTGGTGCATATGCGAACGCATCTCTCCAGAGAGTATATGCGGGCATTTGCAATGTGATACCCAGCACATTATGCCTGATGCGGCCGAATATGAGGCGATGCGGCCACCGAGAACGTACCAAAGGGGGCTAGAATCCATACCATGGAGTCCCTCCTTTGTGAAGAGGTGAAGATGGAATGTAAAACTGTCGATAGTGATAGGAAGTGGCTGGTTTCCTCGTCTGAGAGGTTTTTTCTAAATGAGGGGTCCCAGACTCTCGGCCTCCTGACAGTACCATTTCATCTGCAATGGTAGAGTCTTTGTTGGAGAGAAGAGAGGAAAGGGACGGAAAAAGTTTCCTTAGGGGGATATGTCCTAACCAGAGATCTGACCAGAAGCGCACTCTTGTTCCTTCTCTTGGATGGAATCTGATGAATTTATTGAACTGTGAGAAGGAGGAGGTGAACAACTTCTACGCTCCTAAAGCTCTACTATGCTGCCTCCTCTCAGTCACCCAAACTTCTTCAGAAATCCTATATTTGTTGCGTACAACTTGAGCCCAGAGGGAATCTGTTTGAGTGGCTAGGCGCCACCACCATATCCCTAGGAGGATCAGGTTATGTTTTATAAGGGTCCTAATCCCTAGCCCTCCTTGGTGTTTGGGTAAGAAAATCTTGTCTCAAGGTATTAAGTGCTATTTGGTTCTCTCGGCCTATCCTAACCAGAGGAAATTCCTCATAAGTTGTTCAAGGCAGTTGGCTACCAAGGTTGGCATGTGCAAGAGAGACATGAGGTAGATCGGAGCATTTGCCAAGGTTGTTTTTATCAAGGTGGTATGGCCAGCCATGGAGAGGTATCTCCCTTCCCACCCTGCCAGACCCTTGTCAACCTTATCAATCACGTGAGACCACTGTCTCTTTTTTGGTTTCCCCAATCCCAAGGGTAAACCAAGGTATGTTGTGGGAAGTTCCTCCACTTTGCATCCCCAATTTGGAATAAGTGCTCTGATTTCAGCATCCGTGAGTGCCACTCCCATCATCTTTGATTTTTCCATGTTAACTTTGAATCGTGTAACCACTTGGAAGCCTTTGAGATAGAGCCTCAGATTATCAATTTCTACTAGAGAGGCCTCAAGGAACACCAAAGTGTCATTTGCATATTGCAGATGAGACACTATGGGCCTTGGGGACGGCTCTTGAATCCAGTGAGGAGACCTTCCTGGTATAAATGAGACATTGAACAATTGAAGACTTCTGCTGTAATGGCGAACAGAAAAGAGGAGAGAGGATCCCCTTGGCGCAACCCCCTCGAGGATGGGAAGAAACCTTTAGGGGTTCCATTGATGAGAATCGAAAAGTGAGGATGAGAGTAACATACTCTCATCCACTTTCTCCATAGGTCCCGGAATCCCATTCTAGCCATTGAATTGTCAAGAATCGACCAATTAACATGGTCGTACACTTTCTCCCAGTCTATCTTGAAGATAAGACCAAGCTTCTTGGACATGTACCTTGAGTGAATGCACTCGTGTGCTACTAAAGCTCTGTCTAGGATTTGCCTATCTTTGATGAAAACTGTCTGTGACGGTAAGATGATTAAAGGAAGGACTTGTTGTAGCCTTGAGGCCAGAACCTTGGCCAGAATTTTGTAGGAGGAATTGAGCAAGCTGATTGGACAAAAGTCCTTTAGTTTCTCCACCCCTTTGACCTTGGGGACTAAGGCTATGAAAGTGGCATTTATGGCTTTGTGGAGGACTCCCCAGTGGAAGAATTCATCAAGTCATATTAAAAGAGTTTGAAAGAGAAATTGTGTCATTTTGTATTAGCAATAAGAAAAATAATATTTCTTATGAAGTGATATAAGATTCATATTCCAAATTCACATGTAGAAATGACAAAGTAACCCTGTATAGGATGTTTATAGACAGAAAAACAAACACCATAAGAAATAATGATACCCACACGTATACATATTCAATACATAAGTCACATGCAGGCACGCACCCACACATGCCCACGCACACACACACACAGAAATGGGGACCACTTACTCAAACCATATTCATATGCATAATACGCATACATGAATTTATATGTGCGTGTGTGTGTACATGTAAATGTACATAAAACACACACACATAAGCAAGTGCATGCACACACAAATAAAAAGGATCTTGACTCCAATTTATTATTGAGTATGGTATCATACAATGGAGTAAAAATAAGGCAATGCATCCATGGTAAAATTGTATTATTTTCAATCAAGAGAACTAAAAAACTAGTGGATGTAAAGCATTACTTTTAACCATGTATAGGATAAATACCTTAAAAAAATAAAGCACGAATAGGATAAAATATATGCAACCAAACAAAGAGAGATCCTGTTTCAGAAGTTCACATAATCAGCAAAGTCATAGCATTGAATATACTGTAACCAAATAACTCACATAAAAAGGTGTATACAATTTTACTTCGAAGTTCAGAACCTTTAAAATGAACCAGAGTTAGCAAAAATAAGATTCTGTACATAACACCAATTTAAGTAAAAAGACTTTGACTGGTTAAGTCACCAAGTCATTGAAGTTAATATATTAGAAGTGCATGTTTATGTGTTGTAATGGCTCTGCATGTGTCTTGCACCTAAACATAGGCAATCCGGCATGAGTACAAGTGCAGATGTTTTTATTTATTACTTTGTTTGATTCCTTGTATTTACCTGTATACAGCCAAACTCTCTGAGAATTTCAAATTAAACTCTCTCTGATTCGTGCTTTCAACTTAAACAATTAAATTTCAGTGGAGAATGTGGAGTCCGTCGAATTAAGGTTCAAATACAAATCCTGATCTCAAAATATCAGCTCTCCCTGAGAACTGCCAGCTTGAAATCACGCAAAACACGAAAGAAAGAAACCAAGAAAACAGGAAAAGAAAAGAAATAAACTAGAAAATAAACTCAAAGTAAACTAAGGAAATTAAAGAAAGGAAAACTTACTTGGGGACACTAGAAACCCAGAGTTGAAGCCTGTATAGGGACTGCGGGTTCACTTACACCTTTGTGCCTTCTTTCTCTTTCTTGAAGAATCTGGCTTAAAAGGGGTTTTTGATTTAAGGCTTTTGGAAATTGTAGAGAATCCTGATGGTAGAGAACTAGGATTTTGGCTTGGGTTGAGTCTTATAGGGTTTTCTAGGTTTTCCTAGTTTTAGGGTTTCTAGTCAATAATTTTCTAAGAGTTTTCCTATGATTTTTAGATTCCTAATTTCTAAGTATGTTGCTAAGATTTTCTAGGA